>NC_072853.1:24373550-24681707 GCF_028858705.1 Grus americana | reverse complement strand
GGAAAATATCTGAGTATGAGTTTGTGATTCATCTCGCTATTTGAGGAGACAAATTAATGAACCCTAGTAATATATTAGTCCGATTGCCTCTTTTCTCCTATTGAAAAAAAAAATGATATAGAAAGAGGTTAAAGAATGTTGTCTGCCCATTGAGCTGGTGCCTGTGTTTCTTGAGTTATGAGCTGCATACATTATGAGCCTGGAGGGATGCAGAGTTTTGAGTACATTTTGATGCCTTCCACTCGCTTTGCCACTGAGCTGTTTGCTGACAACCTAAAAGGGTGGAGGCACCTCTGCAGTTCTCTCTGGGGGCGTTTAAGGTTTATTTTGTGTTTGTGTTGTATTCCAGGCTCACAGCTGTAATTTTTCTACTGTCCTTTCGATATTATTACTGGCCATGAGTTCATTTCCTTACCCAAACTGGCTGAGGCCTGTTTGTAGCCATCCCTTTCCCTCATCACATTTCATGCCTGAAGAGGGATCCAACAGCCAGTGGAAAAGGGGGAACACCGACCCAGCAGCCCCCCTTTCCCTCTGTCACAGGCAAGCATCCTCTCTGGCCCCAGCAGGACTGTGTGGTCCAGGGGCCATGGAGATGGGCACTAGAGGTATCGCGGCGTGCCCAAGAGCAGGCAGGACCACCACCAGCCTGTACAGGGACACCCAGTACAGTCACTAGTTGTGGATCGAGCAGCTCACGTTTCGCACAGCCAGACATACCTCTCACGGCCCGCTGCTGGTGGAGGGGGCTGCTGCCCTCTGCCTGAGCACATCCTGCAGCAGCAGCTCCAGCGTCAGGCAAGCTTGTGAGGACCCTCCAGCCTTCTACATGCAAGGAAAGCTCCAAGAGACTCTGTAACGCCAGCCTGTCCCCTCGGACCTTTCCCACTCTTTTTGAGCCCCAAGGTCTTACGTGAGCCCCCAGCACACCACACGTGCACAAGCAGGAGCCGGGTTTGGCTGGGTTTGGCTCCAGCCAGGGCCACAGCTGAAGCAGCCGCACCCTGGCCTGCATCCAGCTGGCGTGGAGCTGCTCCCCGAGTGTCCATAAACACAGATGCTAGCTTAAAAACAGTGTGCAAACACAGCCGAACTGCTCTTTTACCTGAGCTGGTAGGAATGCCCATGACAATGTAGTTCACTAACTCAGGTTCCCCTATTGCTTTCCATTTGGTTTCTTGCCGCAGCATCTGAATTGCCTAAAGCTGTCAAACACTCAGGAGATATGCCGACAAAATAGAAGTAATGAAATTAGTTTAAGTAGGAGATTTTTAACAGATCCATCAACCCCTTCACTGTTTTTTTTTTTTTTCTGTCTTCCTAGGCATTAGGATGTGTGTGCATCACATTCTGAGTTTTTCCTCTACTGCCCTTCTTTTTTTAAATAAAGCCTAAGATTCTCACTCAATTACTTTTCTCTGCAGCTCTAACTAAAAACCAGAAATATGATGACACTTGTGTTAAAATCAGTGCTGGCAGCACTGTCTCATATGTTGAGTTTTTCCATGGCAAAAAGTAACTGCCACTAACCCAGAATATGGAGCAACATATAGTTTACTCACAGAATCACAGTCAGGTCACCAACTGCCTCTTATTCTAGGGATTTATTGTATTAGCAGATAACTTCCCTTGGTTGTCATATGGAGGAGGAAAACAAACCTTCACTTCATGAGTGCACAACTTATTTGATGCATTGACATCAGGTAAGATCCTGTTGTGACCCCTCCACTGCCCCCTCCACCCCCAGCCCTGACATCGCATTCCCAGTTGAAGAAAAGCTCTCAGCACCAGAGTCCTTCTGCACAGAGCTGAGCTCTCAGAAGAGGTACCGCATTGCTTTATACACACGTAAATATCCTGTATTGTCATCATGAGGGTATTGCATCCTCTACAGAAGACGGCATTCAATGCTGAATATTCACTGTCAGCATCAGTACTTTTGAACTTTCTGTGAGGAAGGAATATTTTGAATTCCCCAGACTTTGCCAAGAGAAAGATAAATGACCATGGTGTAAAATTTTCATATTTTAATGGCACCCATTTTATGGATATGAGCCATATGTGTATGGCTTAGGACTTAGAATAATTGAGTTAGTTAGTTTCATTTGGGTTTATAGCTCATTTCTGCTCAATTTCCTCTCCTGCCTTTCCCACAGTAACGCAGCGTGGTGGGGCTCGGGCTGCAGATTCTACAGGAAAATGGTTAAATCTGAGTTACAATTTGTTTCACTAAAAATACACTCACAGTTCATACAAACCTATTTATTGATCCTATTTTCAAAAAGCTTCATCTGTGACCTAACTGAACTAGACTACAAGTCTCTGAGCTTTTGATGACATGGATTTTTCCCAGATATTGCTTACTGTCTGTTTCTAATTCATATGCATGTTTCTGATCTATGACAACTGGCTGGTTTATTTTTAATATCATTGCTGCACATGAGCAATAAAGGGTGACGCTTCTTCAGAAACCCACAAACTAGCAATAAGCTTCTTCTGTTACAAAGGAAAAGAGCAGAGCTCTGCCATCAAGGAGAAATCATCAAATCTGGGGGAGAAGTTGCAAAGAGAAGGGTCTTCACAAGGTTTGCAATGCACATACTTTTTTATTTTTCAGCCACTCAAAGGTTTGTTGCAATTGCCAGCCAAGTGCTACAGAGCAAATTCCGGCTCCACTGGCACTATCAGAGCTGCTCCAGCCCTCTGAAGTGAGCCTAAAGCTGACTTATGTAGCCAGATGCAGTTTTTCCAGTTGCAGAGGATCATTGTAGAAGGATGAAGAAGTCACCAAATGGACACATGCGGGGCTACCACAACCCATCTAAAGCTCCCTGGCTCCTGGGGGAGGAGAGGACATTTCACAGGGGACACTCACAGTGACTTTCACAAAAGGCAACCACAGATGAGAAAGCACCATCCTGGGGCTAAAGAGGCACTCAGAGGACAACACTAGGCTGGCTTAGAAGCCCATTTTTCTTCCTCTTCCTAAACTGAAATGAATGTAAATGAAAGCCTCCTCCCCAGCGGCACCACCTCTCCAGCCTGCTGAAATGGAGTGGGACGAGCAGCAGGAGCACGATGGTGGGCGCAGCTGCTCTCGGACGGGCCATGGAGGGAGAAGCTGAGCCCTCAGCAGGCTCTGGGAACTGCTGGTGGCCGTGAGCTCATGGCTGGGACCACACCAAGGAGATATGCACTGAGCAGTTATTGTCTCTACAGAGTGAGGGGATGTTACACTTTAAATTTGTAGATCTGATATCAAGGTTTATTCAGCAAGTTCACAACTACACATAGGTAAAGAGCGGTTCTTTTCCAACCCCACTTTATTTTTCATCACATCTTTGGCTGGTAAAAGCAATCTGTATAAATAATACAGTGTTACACAATGCTCTGATGATAGCATTAGAAAATATCAATAAAGTAAAGACTAAGCTGATGAGGAACCAACATATCATAGTGACAGCCATTATCAAATCAGGCTGGCTTTATTAAGGCTCTGTCAGGCCGGGTGCTGAGCCTGGCACCGTTTGATATCTTCACCAGTGATCTGGAAGCATAAAATCATTGCTAATAAGATATTTGGCAACACAAAGTAAATAATTGTGCAGGCTGGACAGTTATGCAAGATTGAGACTCTGTGCTCATCCCATCCAAATAACCTTTAATACAGGTAAATTCTACATTATATATTGCTGAACAAGGAATGGAGACCAAATCTTTGCAAAGAGGAGGGATTCTAGCCTGGCATGAGCAATTCAGACTAGGTCCCACTAAACAAATATCCAAATTCCCAGAGCAATATTGTAGAGGAATTGATGGTGAGCAAAACTAAGTGAAGTCTCCCACCAAGTATGGGCACTGAAACCACATTAGTGCATATCATCAGCATTCTCTTCCTCAAATTTTTTAGAAGGCTTCTGGGAAACTGAAGAAGATGCAAAGAGACAACAAAATATTGGAGGGCTGGAGAAAATGACTTATATTGGGAGACTTAAAAAGATCAACCTGTTGAAGTGGTTTAAAAAAAGAAGACGAGGAACTAATTTGCAAGCACCTTAATGGGAGAAAATAGCCAATATGAAGGGACACTTCGTTTTCATGGAGAAAAGCATAACAGCCACCGTGGACAGGAGATGAACCCAAAAGAATTCACATTGGAAATAAAGCACAGACCCTCAGCAGTGAGAACAATTAACCACTGGGAAAAAAATTGGAAGGGACAAATTTTCCATAATTTTCTCATAATGTCCCCTGTTCAAGTCTGAATGCCTTTCTGCAAGCTAAATTTTAGTTAAAAAAGAGTTGTTGGACTTAGATGCACTGGGAAGCAATTGAAAAGCTGGAGACACACAGGAGTTTGGGCTCAGCTGGCAGTCCCTTCCAGGCTTAAAAATCCCCTGCATCTATGAACTGCATTGCTAAAAAGTTTGCCTCATCTCCTAACAAGTGTAATAGGCAGAGAAACGTTGTTGGAATGGATAACCATTAAGTTTTGATTGGCCAGTGATACATATCATTTAATGAAATCTAAAATGAGGTGACAGATACCATCAAAAACATCACTAATATAAATTGTTCAGATGTTTGTTGTGACCTTCTGTTGTTATATTTCTTTGTTTGTACATTTGCTGACAGATTTCTTGGCCTTCAGAGGTGATTATGTGCCTTATTGTATGGATGGGAAGAAAGCACTCTTTTCATGTAGATGATGCAGACCATATTGATTGTAGTAGTCAATTTATTAGAGAAGCAAGTTCCAAATGCATACCATTTAGTTGCTTGGGAATTATAGTCAGTTGCAATTTTTCTGCTAATTTAAGTTACTGTAGAAATAAAAATATTTCCATGTTGATTTTATTTCAAGAGCAATGAGATTGCATGTCTAGTGCACAGCTTTATTTGACAGAGAAACTTGCATCTGTATTATATCACTGACAGCTAGAGCATTTGCCTGCAGAATACTACAGAAAGGTCATGATTACCAAGAGAAACATAAATGTGTATGCACTTACTAACCTATTTGACTTGGAAGCTTACAGCTAAATGCAGTTGAACAGAGTATTGCAATAGGTAGGAATATTTCTGAGAGAGGGGTGTAATCAATTTGTAATTTTTAAAGAAAACCATGAGTGTGTAGGCAATCTACTGTTCTTGCCTCCAATTGGCTTGTTGGTCTGTGTTACATTATTTTAAGCAGCAGCTGCCTATTACGAAATTTGTGAAGGTCCTGCTGATTCTGAAAAAGCAGGTTTCGTGTTGACAGATTGAATAATTGTGAATTGCGTTCAAGACTTTGCTTCCCACTCTGATCGGTTTAAATTCTTCAGGAAAAGAACATGTTCTTCTTTGTAGGTATCTCATGCATGTCTCTTCCCTCAGCAGATAACAAATATTTCCCCAAAGCTGGCTTTGTCAGAAAATGTAGCAGTGACTGCACAGAAAGACTCAAGCTCCAGAGAGGGGAAAAGTTCACCTCCCTTGGTAAAGCTCAGCATGCCTCTGAAATCATCCAGGCTCTCAGCTCTAACTGCCTTTCTCTCCCCCACATCACAAAAATAGCCTTTGAGTTCAAAATGATCACATACTCATCTTACATAAAATGCACAGGTTCCCAGAGAAGCTTGTGTCCTATTTGCTGAGGCGTTTACAGAATGATTTCAATGCCTGCACATGATGGAAAAAATTCAGGGCTGGTGCTACTGGTTTAGAACTAAAACATGGGCTGGTGATTATGAAAAACGTAATGTTAGGAACAGTAATGGGAATAGCATTTCTACTGATGGACCATCAAAAATAAGACTGACAAAATGAATCCTCGTTTCAAAAGGTTTTATGTCTATATTGCCTGCCAAGCCTGGGCCTAATGCTGTGTTTGAGGCCCAAATCACCTGCCGCATAGGTAGGCTGGACAGATGCCCATTCTCAGGTGTGAGTTTTATGTGATCAGTGGAGAACGCTTGGATCTCTTCTGCCTTTGAATGTGTGGATGGCACAGGTACGTGAATGCTTGAACCAAGTCCAGTACTATACATTTACCCCGTCAGTCCCTACAGTGGCATCCCATAGCCGACGTCAGGTAGACAGGTTTGACAGAACGTGCATTGGACACTTGCTGGGGAATCCCTGTCACAATCACTGGGGCTGCAGCAGGGACTGATGGTCTGTGAGGAACTTTTCCTCTCAGCTCTGCAGGGACAGATAGAGAAAATCCAAATCCATCCTTTGCTGCCCAGCAAGCTGGAAATGGCCAGTACTGACTCTTGAAGGTTGAGATCACATATTTTCCTCATGTTGGTACAGGGGGTGAAGAGGACAAGCCATGGTCAGAGATAAGATCCAAGTCTTTATACATTCACTTCCTGCTTTTGGGGTCTCTATTTCCACATAAGTACCAAGACAGCAGAGCATCTCCCTTTATACCTGCTGCAGTGGGTGCTGGGCATCCCAGGTCTAGTCCTCACCTCAGTCCCTGGCTTACAGGACTCACAGCCCCAGCGCCACCTCCCTGGTCCTGCTACCATGAACAAGTGGAGTTTCTGTGCAGCTCACCTTGCTCCTTTGCTAGCCCGCCTGAACTTCTGGTCTTGGATCCAGCAAGTCCACCTGCTCCCACTCTGCCTTCTGGAGTTAACTGGGTACGTCCCCATTACTAACTTCGAGGTGCATTCTGCTCAGCCAAGGGCAGGTGGCCACATGAGCACAAGATTTGCCATTGAACTAGACTTCCCAGCCTAATGCCTTCCTTGAGGCAGGACCTGGTCACTCTGGCAAAGGTGGTCCTGCCAAGCACCTTGTGCCTACTGCACTGCTGGTTGTTAGGCTGCATGGGGGTGGAGGAATCCCTTCCCTGGAGCAGTTGTCTTCTCCTCTGCCTGGTCTGGGCGGGCTGCTAAGCTTAACTCTCTGCACAATGCTCTGAAGAACACTCCTCCATCAGAGGATCCCCCTGCCTTCTTTCAGACCTTGACTTTATTCACACATTAACTATTGAAGACCAACTCTAAATCAGAAGCCAGCTCAGCTTTCTGCCTCAGAAGAACTGGATTGCCCCGGGAGGTGACAGTCTCACGGTGCTCACCGTACAGCAGGCGTCTCAGCTGGGAGCCTGGCGCTGCCACAGGGCTCCTGGCCCCAGCTCCCCTGGTGAACTGAGGGCAGCGCTGTTTGGTGGCACGCTGTGTGGCTGTGGCTCGCTGTCCCAGGCGGCCAGGAGGCAACCCAACACAGAGGAATGGTCTACATCTCACCCACCTTCACTTGAAGACATTACTTGGGGCTGCAGCCTAAGCAAAATGTCTTAACCTCAGGATTTTAAGGTTAGGATATCCTGGTTCAGCTTATCCTGCTTGACAGCTATGGGCAGTGCCTGGCCCTATGTGCCAGGTAGCTCAAAGCCAGCAGCCTCCGACCTGCCTGTGTCTGCCTGCACTGCTGTCCAGGCAGGCACACAGGGTTAATGCTCTGCAAAGACACTGCACAACAGGGTTAGGCATCCCCTCTGGTTTTAGGAACCTAATGCTAAGTTCCAGCAGGAGTCTGCCTTTCTTGCACCTTTCCCCACGCACCTAAGATGTTTCTAGAATTAGACAGTTACTGAGCTGGGGTGTTTGGGAACCACATTTTGTGCTCTGGCTCTTACAGATCCATGCAGACAGGACCTGTGTGTCCAAGTCCTTTGGAGAAGCCAGTCCCAGAACAAAGTCTCTTTGCTGGCTTTTCTGGAGACCAGGTGATTTTCCAGCTCCAACACAAGCCTAATACCTTTGAGGGGTAGTTGATTAGTCACAGACGGGGACTAAACAGAACTCTCATCTGTGGAAAAGATCATCTTTTTTCTATTTTTCCAAGAGAACAAAGTTCCCAAGAACCTAATAGCCAATGTGATTTGCATTAAATGCAACACATCGAAGTCCCCCATAATTTAACTAGGAGAGACGGTATCCTGCTATCAATGCCCTACTGTGGTTCGGGGATTTATCCCAGTAAATCCTAGCAGGGGGCTATTTAATCAGCAGAGCCCAAGCTCAGAGTTTGCAAACAGACCTTAAAATAAAAAATGTAGAAGTGCGTTAGACTGAGCAGGCAGCTTGGCATTCCTTAACACAGAGGCAATTTGTTTTCATAACTTCTGTAACTACAGCCTCTCATCCCTCAGCACATAAGCACCAATCAACCTGCAGGGAATCATTAACTTAAAATGATTACCAGCAGATTTCTTTCAGGTCTCAGGAGTGCTGGGGACTGCAAAGCTTATCATTTGGCATTCACTGCATCCTTAACGTTTCCAAAGGCAGCTAGAGAGAGCAGAAACCAACAGAGAGCCTTTCAAAAATCTTTTAATAGCTGCTTTCTCCGTTTGTGTTTATAGCGACCATAGCCGTTGCAAAAAGCTTTCTAAAGCACTCCAGGCCTCCCTGGAGCAAAGACTGGCTGGTGCTGGGCATTGTAATAGCAGCACATTGTTTCACAGGTGCAAAGTCACTCTAAACCTTTCCCTTTTCCTCCCTCCGGAGACCAGAGCTGGCCATAACTTTCCGCACCAAGCTGTCCAAGTCTGGTGTCATTACTGCAGATGTGGTTTCGGCACAGTGCGTGGGGCTGGGAATTGCACTGGCAGCTCACTAATGTTGTGCCTCCGCACTAGGGACCCTCTCGTTAGAATCGCCATGTTGGCTGAAGAGTAACATTTTAATGACATTTGCAGCTGTCATTCAAACCATGGGTGGCTTTACCTATTTAAATATGCAATTAGGCTATGTGGCTTGGTGCAATCGATGCTTTGTGCCTTTATAAGCATGATCCTTGAGAACAGTTTTCACTTGTCATTTAATGCTTTTAGCTCCTAAAGGATTCACTGGAAGACACAGCATTCCAACCATCCCCTTACCCTAATACGTTTATTCCTGCTACAGGCTTAGGTGGAGAATGAAGCTGAAAATCTGCTCCCTAAAAGTAATGGAAATATGATTTTTCTGCACTGTTATTCCCATTTAACCCAAGAACCAGGATCTCTGTGCAACATCTATACTATCTACGCCAAAGAGCAAAAATTCCTGATCTCATTCCTCAGTTGGTGGATCTGCAGCTACAGCTGTCTTGGTTACCTGCTTTTTACATAAGGCTGACAATATCACTAGTAACTTCATTCACAAAAGCAGTAGCTTCAGACTGTAGTGCTTATCATTTGAAGCATCCTTACAGAAAGCATGTGACTCTGCAATGAGACTTCTGTTAATGCCGAGAGATCCAGATGTCATTCATAGCAGTCAGTATCTCCAGCATCACAGTGACACCTATGAACAAAGCAATAAGACATCCACGATCTTTCTGCTTCCCCTCTCAAGTGACAAGAACCAACCCACCCATGCATTCAATGGTTCAAGGCAAGGCAAGGAAATGCTCTTTTTATTCATCTCCGTGCATCTGCATCCCAGCAGCTTCCTTGCCAACATTCCTAAAAAGTGCTTCGCAAGGTGGCCACTGCCTGTCCTCCTCACGTGGCTGCAGAGGAAGAAGCATAAAATCTGATGTGCTAGACCTGCTCACTGCCAAGCTGACAGCCTAGCCATGGAGCAATGACAGAGGGTGAGAGTGCCAACGCTTCTCTGCTTCTATCTGAGCTACTTTTAAAATTATATCCTGGTCCCAACAATCCAGACATATGGAAAACACATTGTTGGTTGTGGGTGAAGTAGAACACACCATGCTGGAGGTTAGACAGGCACTTCTGGTTTCACAGAATCACAGAATGGTAGGGGCTGCAAGGGACCTCTGGAGATCATCTAGTCCAACCCCCCTGCTAAAGCAGGATCACCTAGAGCAGGTTGCACAGGATTGCATCCAGGCAGGTTTTGGACATTTCCAGAGAAGGAGACTCCACAACCTCTCTGGGCAGTCTGTGCCAGTGCTCAGTCACCCTCAAAGTAAATTATTTTTTCCATGAGGGCACATTGCTGGCTCATGGAGAGCTTGTTTTCCACCAGGACTTCCAGGTCCTTCTCTGCAGCGCTGCTTCTCAGCAGTTCAACCCCTAACCTGTACTGGTGCCTGGGGTTGTCCTTCCCTAGGTGCAGGACCCCACACTTGCCCTGTTGAATTTCATTAGGTTCCTCTCTGCCCAACTCTCCAGCCTGTCCAGATCTCGCTGAATGGCAGTGCAGCCTTCTGGTGTGTCAGCCACTCCTCCCAGGTTTGTACTGTCAGCAGACTTGCCGAGGGTACACTCTGTCCCCTCGTCCAGGTCACTGATGAATACGTTGAACGAGACTGGACCAAGCACTGACCCCCTGGAGCCCACCGCCAGCTACAGGCCTCCAACTAGACTGCACCACTAATGACAACCCTCTGGGCTCTGCCATTCAGCCAGTTCTCTCAGTTTCACCCAGAAGCACCCAGTCAGTTGCTGTCTTTGTGGAAGTGATGCAGAGCTGACTTCTACATGACAACCTGTCTTGCCAACATGACTGGTAGACATCAAGCTTTCCAGGAGAGTTCAACAGAAGATTGTTAGTATCTCCCTTGGAAACCATCCTTCTGTCATGGACAGTACAGATCAGTCAGTAACTAGGTTTTGACTTTTTGGTAAGTTTTTCATCCATACACTCCTTCATATTTTCCTGATATTTTTTCTGTATTTTATTTCTAAAATGTGACCTTTATCAGGGAATTCTGACGCTGCTGTTATCGGAGAAACAGAGCCCCTGAACCAAACCTTCCAGGGGCTGTCACTGAGACACAATCAGCCCCATGGGCCAGAGGAGACACCCAGCAAGGTGAGTCAATGGAAAGGCTCTCCAGTGCACCTTCCAGGCTGAGGGGGTAATGGGACTTATTACGGGATGATTAGAAGGACCACAGATGGGAAAAGGGATGAATCAAAATTGTTTTGGAGGGACAAGCACGAGAAAAGAGAGGGATAAGGAAATAAAAGGGGCTGGTTGCATGTAAACATGTGGTAGGTCAGTATGTTTGCTGGGCCATGCCCTGCACCTGACCAGCACAGTCTGTCCTGTCTTCTTACTAACCTCCACCTCTATTTTCCTGGGCGAGAGGACTCTTTTCTGCATGCATGAGTGTGTATGGAGGTCTAAGTGCAAGCAACTGCATTTGGACCACAAGTTATAAGGGCCCATGTGCCTGGGGTGCTAGCAACCTGAGCGAGTGAGGGTTTGTACATCAGTGTGTCATTGCTAGCAAATATCAAGCCAGACTAGCTGGTGGGTAGAAGTGGCCCGGGGAGCTGAGCATTCAAAGTGGCCATGAGCCTGGACTGGGTATGTGCATGTCTTGAGTGAGACCACTGGAGGAACTGGCAACTGGAGGCACAAGAGATCCGGGCCAACTCTTGTAGAGACCACAGGGTCTCAGGGTCAACTGGGAGACCCATGTATGCAAGTACACATGTGTGTGCATGTCTCTGTGCATGAAGCGACCGGAGACAAGAGGGTGCAAGGGTTATTTGCTGGGTAGGCTCAGTGCCTGACCATACTGGGGATCCATGGTGTGCCAGAGGGGACTGAGGGGCACCTGTGTGTGTCTGTGAATAAAGGAGTCCATAGCAACTGGAGACCGGCCTTTGCTCCAAACCCTGGCCTATACTCTGGCTTGTCCCTTGCTGTACATAAAGCATCATCGGTATAAGTAAATTGAAAAGCACCAGAGATTGTTCCTAGGCACTGAACTCAATCACAGTAACTGTAAGGTTGTAAGAACAACCCTTGTCGTGCCTTGGGTCTGCGCCAACAAGCACTCCTAAACAGTCTGAAGGCATGATTTGGGATATAGCTCAAGTTAGGCTTTGCATGCAGTCATCCTTTTTTGGAAGCTAAGTGAACTTAAGGCCCCTCCTGTGCCAGTTAGCTTCAGTGCCAGAGATTCAGCCTGCACACATTTAATTTACTGACCGAGCTGTATGCACAGAACCCTTCCTTGGGTCCTGCACCCTCCACTTGGTCACTGAGCATGGTCCCCCTGCACCAGGGTTATCAGCCTGCCTACACTATGGTCACTGGCCCTGCTTCCTACCCAGCTTTCTCCTGGATCAAACACTAGGTCGTACCACCCACCCCCAGCTCAGCTCAACATTGGCCCATACCTTTGGTCACTATTGCCTTTTCCAAATCCCTTCATTGATTCCCCCGGTCTAGAAGTTCAAGCTTTTGTCTGTACTACCTATCAGTTTTTCTCACTCAGGATTCATAAACATCCATGTACCCTGCTCACCTCGAAAGCCCTGTTTGCAAATCCTCTGTCCCAAAGCCTACCCAGCAAACACTTGCAGCAGTAGCCCACTAAAGGGCTGAGACTTCCACTGCTCAGGTTGACCAGGACTGGTTTATTTTTCCTTTGTGCTGAAAGGTTTGAACTCTGCCCCTAAGATAAGGGGCAAGAAGAGATTGGTAAGACAGTGAGGTATATTTCTTGTGGAAAGAAAAGATTTTTTACTTGCATTTCTCAGCACTGATGGACTTCAGAGAAATGAACAGACATGCCTAACAGTGGAATGGAAACCCCACACAGTGTTTCTCCTCATAACCTCATCAGGTCTCAGTGATGCTAATCCCCATGCACCTGTCTCTCCTGCAAGATCTTAGTGATTCCCCTCGGTGCCTTCTCTGCACCAACCTGTACAGCTGAGCCACAGCAGCATCATGTTGTGGCATGCCTATGATAAGCAATGGGGCACAAGAGCTCCTATTACCTGATCCTGCCTTTAGAGAGCAGGTTACTGCAGTCATATTACAGAATCACACAGAATCACGGAATGGTAGGGATTGGAAGGGACCTCAGGGGATCATCTAGTCCAACCCCCCTGCTAAAGCAGGGTCATCTGGAGCAGGTTGCACAGGATCGCATCCAGGTGGGTTTTGAATATCTCCAGAGAAGGAGAGTCCACAACCTCTCTAGGCAACCTGTTCCAGGTCCTATTGCAATGTGGGATGGATGTTGGCTCTGCTGAAGATGACATTTTAACCACGTGAATCTCCTTCCTGCCTCCACTCTCCTAGATCAGTCACAATTTGGTTCTCAGAATGTGTCAATGGCAATCTCTTTCCTCTTGCTACAAATTTGAGACCTTCCTAAGCAGATGGATAAGGTATCTGCTGGTAGCCAGCATGGAAGAACAACCAGCTGGCCATCATGACCTGTATTTTACATTGTTAAGGGACTGGATTAATAAATACAATGAGACTGATAAATTCAATAAGCAGTAAAGAGCATAGGGAAATCATGACTCGTATTTTACATTATTAAGGGATTGGATTAATAAATACAATGAGATTGATAAATTCAATAAGCAGTAAAGAGCATAGGGAAATTTCATTGCTGGTGCAAAAGGGAGCACATCCCCCATCACCAATGATGGTGCGTTTGCTTAGCGCCAGCATGAAGCCATCCCAGAGAGTCAATAAAGACTAAATCTTGCCACACACACACGATCACTCCTTTCTTATTGATTTACAAAACCAGCAGATGAAGGGACTGAAGAAGCAGCCTACAGCCAGTCCTGAGAAAAGCCTCCGCTACAAAACATGACTTGAAAAATGAATGCAAGTTGGCTGGGAAATGAGCACTGTCACAGAGATTGAACACAGGCTGTGAGTCCATAAACAAAAAGGAACAAAAGATAAACATGAACATAAAGAGCCAATGGTAGAATATCTGGGGCATGGATTGGGTGTGGGGAGGGGAGGAAAGGAGGGCTAGAAATCTGCTCTAAGTCTGGTTTTATTTAATGTCTATTAATGATCTGGAAGGAAGCAGTAAACACCACATTCATTCAATTTATATTTGATGTAACGACTCCTATGAATTAGAGAGGTGTTGTGTAAACCAGTGGGGACAGACACAAAACATAAAGAAATCTAGACAGGCTGGAAATAACAGAACAACAGCCAAGTGGATGGGCACAAGGCAGTAGTCTGCAGGAGGAAGCACAACCTCAAATGCAGACATGAAGTGGAGAAATGTGCTAAAAGAAGGGAGACAGGAGGTCCTGGTAACGGCAGAGACCAACAAACTGGCTGTGAGCTTGTGGAGCAGACTCATCCCAAAGGAAGCGAGAGGGTAAGTATCTGGACCTATTGATTTATGAGGAATTAAGTCAATGAGATGAGTTTGGCTGCATGACAGCTGAGCAAAGAGAGCAGAGTGTGCTCAGGCGTTAACATTGAGACAATCTGCTGGAGGTGAGGAACCACCCTGGGGACCTCTATCTATTTGGACAGTGTAAACACCACAAAGGAGGAGAAGGACTGATTTATAGAGTGGGGAGGAACAAGGGTCAGAAACAAGCTAAAAGACATATCAGCTGACTCATTGACAGGGTGAGCCGTATTGCCCTGTGAAACAGCTACCTGTGGAGGGGTCTGACATTTCGTTCTCTGAATCCCTTAAAACTAGATTGCATAAAAATACGTGAGACAACGGGCTCTAGGAAACAGGTTTTTGTCTTTCAGAGGATGGACTGAATGGATATAGAGGGCAATGGCAGCCAGGGTGACGGCAGTCCACATAAAAGCGTTTGCCTGCTAATGCATCTCATCTGTTGTAAAATCCTAAGAAGAGGTAAGCCTGTCCCTCCCCTAAACTGCCCTCACAGAACAGTTGCCTGAGAAGGAAAAAAAAGTCATAAAACCAGGAGACAGCTAATGAAAATGCAAGGAGAAGAGAGAGGCCAAGGAACTAAAGTGAGTGACCTGTCTGATCTAGGAAAAAGTCAGGTTCAGATCAGGGACTTCATAGCTCAGGGGCTGCACTATTTCTTGGGGACAAGAGACACCTGAACTCTCTGCCCCTTTCACCAGGCTGAAGTTGAGCCCACATCTCCCAGCTCCCCAACGAGTCCCCTGACCACACAGCCTAGCAGAGGGAGCAGTAGTTACCAACCCCCCTGTTCATGCTACTGCTCCCCTCAAGGGTTTACTGGGTTACAGGATGAGGAATGAAAATGATGTTCTCATCATGAGGGAGGTCATAGGTCTTGCTTACAGTCTCAAGAGAAAACGCTTCAGCAGTCAGGAGTGACTGCTCTAGCAGCGGAGTTACTGAGCAAGAAGGCGGCATCCATTCAGTCCCTCCTCCGGGAGAAGAGAGGAGGCACAGGGAATTTGAGAAACATTCAGCAGAAGAAAAGGGTAGGGTGGCAGAGTGGATTGTGAGCTTCAAAGCTGACTGCTGAGCACAATATGGATTTGGATGGCTCTGGAGGCAGGACCAGAAGCTGATGATTAAGAGGAACTTGGCTGACAGATGTGCAGATGGCTCAGGAATTTAGACTATCTGAGGGTGAAGAGGAAAGGGCAAGGGAATTTTGAGGTCTGGTTTTGGTTATGGGGTAGGTTAATCTAGCACCAATATCTTACAGGATCATTGTTTTAAGGTGTTAAGCCTCTTTCGTGCACCACGAGAATGTCCAGAATGTACTGGAAAATTACCCTTCATTTAGTTAATTCTGTTCCCCAGACGAGCAGCTATAATGCATTATAAAATGAAATCTCATGCTCTGGGCTGAAGGGAAGGAGAAAAGAAATCTATTGAAAATCATGTTTTCAAGCATAAGACACTGGAAACTGGCTTCCCAGCTGTCTGGAGATGATAAGGACAAAAGTGAAAGTGAGGAGCATTTTAATATATCACTGATGAGGGAAGCATTAGACTGGGCAACAAGCTGTATTTCTTTACTTAGGCAGTAGTCAATGTTTTTGAAAAACTACACAAGAACGGAAATAAATTTAAAAGCAAACAAACAAACAAACAACAACAAAAAACTACAACCCACATTTATGCCTTACTGCAGAGAGCTGGGAAGGCACCTGAACTTCAGATCCTCATGAGCAAGTGAGAACTCTCACCATACAGAATCATAAAAGGTACTAAAACATTAAGTATTTCTACTTTGATTCCCCTTATTATAGACAGCCCATGAGTGAAATGGCTATCTCCAATTTTAGTGCAAAGAGCAGTTGCACAGGATCATCAATATGCAGCAGGTAAGTGCCAGGCTCATGCTTTCTACATACAGCTCCTAGATGCATGCAATTGCTGAGGCTGGCAAGCAGCCCTGGAGATCGTCTAGTTAATCCCCTGCCCAAAACAGGGTCACATTGCCCATGATTGTGTCCAGCAGAGTTTTTAATATCTCCAGGGACTGAGACTCCACAACCTCTCTGGGCAGTCTGTGCCAGTGCTTGACCACCCTAGCACTGAAGAAGTTTTTTCTTATGTTTTAGTGAAATTCCCTGTGTTTCAGTTTGTGCCCGTTGCCTCTAGTCCTGCCAGTGGGCACCACGGAGAAGAGTCTGGCCCCATCTTCTTTACAAGCCCCTCCCTCAGGTGTCTTTACACATTGATAGGATTCCTACGGGTTGAACAACCCCAGCTCTCACAGCCTGTTCTTGTATGGTTTGAGTCCCTTAGACATCTTAATGGCCCTTCATGACATTTTAATGGCCCTTCACTGGATGAGCTCCATATCTCTCTTGTACTGAAGAGTCCGACACTGGACCCAGCACTCCAGACATGTCTCACCAGTGCTGAGCAGAGGGGAAAGACCACCTCCCTCAGCCTGCTGGCAACACTCTACCCAATGCATCCCTGGAGGCCGTTGGCCTTCTCTGCTGCAAGGGCACGTTGCTGGCTCATAGCCACCCTACTGTCCACCAGGACCACCCAGTCCTCATCTGCCAAGCAGCTCTCCAGGCAATCAGCGCCCAGCCTGTGCTGTTGCAGACCATTGGTCTGGGGCAATTTTTAAATCTCTTTGGAAATGAAGGGATAATCTCAGTTCTGCACCCTTTACATGTGCACTATGAGGCAGTCCCACAGATGAACGTTTCTCCCTCTCCCCTGAGGACTGGGCAAGCACTGCAGCAAAGAGGAGGTTTCAGCTAGCTACTGGGAAAGACTTTTTAATGATAAGGAAAGTAAAGCAATGGAAAATCATGCAAGGAGATTGTGAAAATTCTGTCACTGGAGCTTAGACAAGTATCTAACAGGAATATATTAGGCCTAGCTGATCCTGCTTTCAGGCAGGGGAGTGGATTAAATGAACTTTCAAAACCTTTTCTATGGTTCTCTACTAATGCACTACACAAAAATAGTGGCATCAATACTTGAAAAATCTTATCCTGTTATTCTAGGCATGGTACCTATCATCTGACACAGTACTGAAATGCAGCTACTTATGCTCAAAACAAGGCATTTTACAGTCTTTTCCTCTGCAGGATCCTGGTGTTCTACAAAAACTGACAATTTATCTTCCCAGGGCTCCTGAAGATGAGAAGGAAGTATTACCTTCTACATTTACTCATGATCATTGAATCAAAAATGCCAAAAGAAACCATAGACTTTGGTTTCTCATTTGAGATGCTTAAGAACAATTTCCTCAGCATCTAAAACATATATTCAAAGCACAGTTCCCATAATAGTGAGTATTCAGCATATCCCATATCAGATTCCAGTTGTCAGGGTTTCCAGAAAATCAAGTTACCATCTGTGAAAAGTTTTGAGTTAAGTGACTAGCCCAGTGTTACACAGGAATGATGGTCAGGAGAATAACAACAAAATCCATAATAGCAACAAAATTCAATACTAGGACAACAGTCAGTTTCCCAAACCACAGTACAATCCTTTCCTATCTTGAAATCCCCTGCCATTACCCTCCAAATTCCACAGTTTCTGCAATGAGGTAACCATGATTCATCCTGCAGCAGGTCCATCCTCTGCAGTGGGCGGGGGGGGGGGGGGGGAACCAAAAAACCCACCAGTCTGTGGTCATGCAATTATAAATTGGAAGATAATGCATACAACGGACCTGAATTATGGCAATTTTAGTTCTGGCATTCCTTAGCCTGGATTGGCAATTATTATGCTCTTTTCTTATGGGGTTTTTTTTTTTTTTTTTTACTGTGTCAAGTAATTTCCTAGGTTTTTACAAAAGCAAACTGGAAAGACAAATTCCTCATATGGAACCAGCTGATCCACAGCTGGGTAAACAGCAGAACTGGAACTTTTGTATCCTCAGCACGGTTCAGCGAGTGAGTGGAGAGACACTGGCAGAGCTGCTAATTCTGATACACCGTTATCATCACACGGCTTTTGCATGTGCATATCTTCAGACATGACTTGTGCATTCCACAGGAAAATGGTGGTACATCTTTGTGTCTTGAAAAAGATACTCTATAAGCAAATTTACATTTCCTTCTGTCACTCCAGCTTCTTTCCCTCAGTTTTGGTTAATTTTATAGGTATATCAGCATACTGGCTATCCTCCAGATATAAAAAAATAAAGCCATGTTGTTAGAAGAGGGACAGTTGGCTACATTTGTCTCCATAAATTTTTGGGACAAATAACCCACTGTGGATCTCTAACTGGATAGGAAAGCTAAGTGTCTTCTTCCTGAAACTGTGCATAGTCCTTGTGCTGATTTCTGAATCTAAACTAAGACTGAAAGCATAGATCTCCGTTCTGATCTTCCACAGGTTTATATACTTCCAATTGCACTGACTCCTGTAGAATTATTTTCAGATAAGTAACACCAGCAAGTAACAGTAGTGTTATACAAATACTTTTTATCATTTAAATATGGCTGTTTTCCCATATTAAAAAATCACAGATGATCTAATACATATGTTTAAACATAAAGGCCAAATTAATTTCTTCTTCGTCTTCTTCTTCTTGGCAATGTAAATCTCTTACTTCAATCAACGTCAACATAGAGGCACTAATAAAACAATTAGATCTGAAGTACCTCTGGTTGTTTAATAACTTTAGACCTGTATACAAATAGGTCTTGGTCTTTGAGCTCCAAATATTAAGAAAAACTGAAGAAGTCTAATGCATTTCCCTGCAGAAGCAAAGAAGCCAAGGCTGGAAGTATTGCATTTGGGATGTAGAAGCAAGAATCACAAAATCAGTCATCCAAAATAAATGATATTATTATTAACATCACTCAGAAGCTGTGTTAAAGATGACAAGCTGAAAGGATGTGTTTAAACATGCCAAATGTGTTTGGGATATCTTAGATGCATTTCACTGTCCTCAGATACGAACTGATTGTTTTTCTGTTTAGGGCTAGCTAACCTACAAAGCAAGTCAGTACACTGGGAAGTCAGAAGTATCAGAGGGAAAAAGGATGCGGTTTTGCCTGATCACTGCTACTTACAACTCCAGTGACTTATGGCATAAATCCACATAACATTAGATTTTCACAATTTCTTTGTTTCTAATGACTAGGCAAAATCCCTATACGAGAGAACTCTTAAGGAAGGCTTTGAGCCAAGTTCAGGGCTGATGTAGCCCATGAAACAGCAACAATAAGCAAAGGGACCAAAATCTGATGTCACTGATCAAGCTCAGTGGTATGGCAGGAACACCAGTCCTTGAATGGTAGCAAATATAGCACATCTAATTGGTATTTGAATCACATCCCTACTTCTTCTTACACCCTCATGCTACATACCCGTTCACACATTTACTATCTATCACACATGTTCTAGTACTGTTGCTCCATTAATGGTGCTTGATCTCTAATTTATATCCACCGTTTGGCTGCTCACCAAAAGAACATCATGTGCCTAAGAGTCAAGAGGATTAACATCTACTTGATACCCTGAAATGCTCCACTCACCACTATCAATTGTCCAGAAAATCTGCACTAACAAATACTTGAGATATTTTAATTTAATCTGATGGGATGGCTGAGGCTGGCAGGCACCTCTGGGGAGCCTCTAGTCAATCCCCCGCCCAAAGCAGGGTCATGTTGCCCATGATTGTGTTCAATCAGGTTTTGAATATCTTCAAGGATGGAGACTCCACAGCCTCTCTGGGCAGCTTGTGCCAGTGATCAGTCACCCTTGCATTGAAGGGGGTTTTTATGTTTTAGTGGAATTTTCTGTGTTTCAGTCTGTGCCCATTGCCTCTAGTCCTGTTGCTGGGCACCACTGAGAAGAGTCTGGCTCCATCTTCTTTGCACCCCTTGACCCAATCAGGTATTTTATACACATTAGTGAGATCCCCTGAAGCCTTCCCTTCTCCAGGCTCTCGCCACAGCTCTCACTGCCTCTCCTCATATGTCAGATGCTCCAGTCACTTAAACATCTCCATGGCCCTTCAACTGGACTCGCTTTAGTTGTATCCATATCTCTTGTACTGGGGAGCCCAGACCTAGCAGACTGCACCCCTTGGGAAGAGAGAGGATTCCTATTCCGCACCCGTGTGTATGGAAAATCAGCACCTTCCACTCTGGGAAATAGTTTGCCTCTTCCACATGTTTATTCTTTAATTCCTTCGCAGGTAGAGAGTTGGAAGTCTTTCTGAAAATCACCAGATGAACTATATTCCCTTGGAAAAGAGAAGGGCAAAGCAACGTACCTGCATTGAAGGTAGGCATACCAGCTGCTCGTAGCCGTCCTGAAGTTAGCTTTAACAAGTAGCCACAGCAGCGTGGTCATAGTGGCACGGACCTCAGTGGAGAACAGCAATTTGAGTATGGGAAGGTGTATAAAGCGCCAACTTACGCTGAAGTCCAGCCTGGCCTGTCTCATGCTATCTTTGTCCATAAGAGCCAGAAGGCAGCTAGTGTGAGAATGCGTCTCTGCACAGTACTTGCATGTTAATTTGGCTATGTAAACAAACTCCTCATGTCTTATTTCCTCTTGGGATGACCTATACTCTTGGGCCAGCCTCCAGGACAACCCTGAGTCCTGCACAGAAAAACTACACCAGCGTTGTCCCTCCATCTTTGCCGGGTTGTATCTCTGATCCAAATCTACCCAGGTTAACACAGGAATTTAGTTAGGGGAATTGGATCTGTAGATAAGAGAAGTTTTCCTGGCTTAGTTGTTTGGCTACATTGCAACAAGAATACCTATCTAGAGAGTGTTTCCTGTTACTAAAGGCATCATTGAGGAATGTTTAATTCTTAGCAGAACTGCAGTTCTTGTTCTACACAATCCAGATGATATAAATAAATAAACCATGAAATGTTCAGAGAAGACAAATCACCAGTCCATCAAAATACCTGATAAATTAGTTCAACAGACTGGACTACAGACATGTTCAATGAATCATCATCACCAAGAGTAAATAAATTCAGATTAAGCAAAACTTGATTGAATCATGCTGAAGTTTGGCACTTAACAAAATAGATCAGTCTGAAGTCTCACATTAGGAACACATAATCTCTTAAGATTTATGTGTGTTATTGCTCACCACATATGTTTCTAGGTTACTGTTTGCTGTGTTGAAAACTGGATGCTCTGAGTGTACAAAGGTTTGCCTGCTATTACACATTTTAATCTCAAAGAAACTATTCTCCTTGCTCCCCTTTTTGGGGTACAGAACAAACTTTTACAGTAGTAAACTTCCTGATTGCTTCCTCTCCCCCAGTAAAATTCCCAGTTTCTCCCAGGTTGTTTTTCATTCCATCTGATCATTCAATGCTATTTGCTAAGACATCTGTAGCATGTTGTGATATAGCCAAAATGCAAATGGACTGAAAGCTGAACTCAGTCACTTTGGTTCGGCCATTGGATGAATCCTCAACTTTTTAAATTCAGAGACGCTATCCTTGCACTCTGGTCATTGTATTAATCTAGTGGTAGCTGCATATTAGGAACAACACATGTCTGTGGAAATCTTTCAAACCACAAATCAAGAAATAATTTCCCCAGTTTTTATTACTAATTACATTTGTTTAGTATTTATATTATGGCAATACCCGGAGGTCACAATCAGGGTGGAGATTCAGATGTGCCGACTGCTATGGAGATGGGAAGGTAAATTCCTTTACAAAGCAAATTTTAAAATTATAACCACTTGAAAACTTGACATCAAGTTTTCCTCTGGTGTAATAGCACAAACCCCTCAAATATCTTTGCATTTAAGGATTCCTTTGTGCTCTAAGTATTGGCTGGGGATAGAGTTGGTATTATTAACCTTAGTATACTAAGAGGTAGAATATGCAGTACAAGTTCCAGACTGACACTGGTGGGGATTCTCCTGTCAGCCTTGGATGGCAATCATATTTTACAGAATGCTTAAAACAACAAACCAGGATTTACCAGCCAGCATCATGGGTTGCAGGTTGACATTGTCAAACGTTGATATTTATAACCTGAGTGTTATCACACAGGCAACAAAGCCTCATGTCTTTATCCAAGCAACTGGGTGTATTTTCATCTGGAAATACAGATCTTCCCCCATCCCACGTTTTACTGAAGGAAGTGATACAATCTCTGGAGGGTCTGAACAGCTATGTCCCAAACAGTTACAATCAGAGTTATGGCTGAATTTTAAGTACATTCAGTGCAAGTCAAAGTGTGCTCAACATAAATAGCCTCTACAGCTACAGAAACAAACAAACAAACAAAAACTCATAAAAGATTAATTTTGTACCCAAGTCCTGGCCTTAAGGCTAAGAAGTGTTGGTGTTTACCATATAAGCAGTGCATACACACATAGACATGGACGCACACACACAAATAATATCTATCATGTTATGACTCGGCTCTGAAATAAGCCTGTTCATGGTTTCTTGTGAAATACAAAAGTCATATTCACTGAAGCGAACATGCCCTTGGTGAACCTGATGCTCCAGCCCATCTGTAGGGCAGACGGGACTGCTTTACAAGGCAGCTTCTTCTGCTGGCTGCAGGACATGGCTCAGTCAGACGTTCCCTGTCTGTTGACGTGGTATCTGTGATGCTAAGTTAACCCTTTAAATTAACGCCAGCCATACTGAGAACAGAGAGCAGGGTTGCACTGCTGTTTTCCCCACTGCTACAGCTGGGAGAAGGCTGGCTGAAGTACATCTCAGCGCACATTTTGTCCTAGGAACTGCAGAGAAACAATCTGAGAAGCATGCATCTGTGTCAAGCTCTCTCTGGAAAATAGGGCAGAAGGTGGACATCCAAAAGAATACACAGCTAGTGTGTGCACTTGGCGGGGGGCACCGTGAAATGAGAATGGGAGAACAAGGGACAGTGGAGCAGATCAGAAGGGAAGAAGAAGCTGCGTACCAGTGGCACAAGCACTGCTGCATCCCAACCAGCTCTTATTTCCAGACGCAGCAGCATTACATCTGCTCTGCTTGTGGCAGATTGTGTGAGTCACAAATAGGATTTCACAGCCAGCGGCAAACTTGTGAGCCATAAAACCCACTCCCTTCAATTACAAAGTGATCACCTCACAGGGATGCTGTAAGGCTCTATCAACTGATATTTATAGAGCACTTTGAGATCCTGAGATGAAAGTCACTATAAAAGGCTACAGATTTTTCATAATGTTCATAGACCACCTGCTCAGACCAGAAGCATTCACTTTTAACATCGCTTGAGCCAGCTACCAATCTGATATCTCCACGGGAATTTCCTAAAACAGATGTGGCTGTCACATTTAATCTCTCTTTTACTAGGAACTCTGAGAAAAAGGAACTCCTGGAAAAGGAAATAAAACAAATTGCATTAAAACTGATGGTGAGAAGAAGCCCCGTAATTCTGTTCCCACAGCTCATGGATTCTCCATCTGTACCTTTCAGAAAGCTGCCATAGTGACTAACTCTGCGAGCTTCACAAATTAGACTTGACCTAGATTCAGCTAAGTCTTTGTTCAGCAGCTGGTTAGTGTAATATTCCGACTGCAGCAAAGTTCAGAATTGCTCCACAAAGCAGCAGTTTGAAAAGAAAAACAAATAAAACAGAATTCAGGTTTTCCTTTGCTCACAACATGCTGGCCCTCACTTGACTTTATACCAAACGAATCAGTGAACCAGTGAAGTTTAAACTACTGCTGTATTCTCATAATTCCATAGCATATGCTCTTGAAAAAAATTACTTCATTATTTCATCTTACTCTTTATTATAGGAATAACAAACTCCAGGAGAGCAAAGAAAAGCATGAGTCTGAAAACCAGAGGTGGTTATAATTAAGTGTATCGTTAAATGCTTTGTTGAATTGAGGTTAAAAAATTTGATGTTTAAAATCATGTTAGCTAAGGATAAAACAGTTCAGAGGCATTTTTATAAACTGATCCGAACCATATGAAACTCTTCAGAGCATGGATCTGGACTGGCATCCCTTCAGAATAAGGTTTCCCATGATGTTTTGGACTTTCTGCATTGTGTACAGAAACTGAGCACAGATGTCCCAACATGTTTCAAAAACTTTAAAACCTTTTGTTCCACGATAGCAGTGGGAAACATTAATTAGAATCTTATTTAGTAATCCTTTTTTTTTTTTAATTGGCTTGTTCTTGTTTCAAATATAATCCAAAAATATCAAAGTGAATCAAATCCAAAGGAAATCATTTCCTGATCCTTCATCCACTAGTGACAGATCTCTTAACAACCAGAATATATTTGGAGGCGTATAAGAATGTGCATACTCTCAATCAGACCCTCAGATAGGGAAGTCTGACCTTTAGGATAAATTACAGCCCAAACTGCCTTTGAGATACATTGCAGGAAGGGTACTACCATTGCGACGTTACAGTGAATGACTCAGAGGTGGACTGCTACTGCAAAGAGTTCATTAATAATTTTGA
This sequence comes from Grus americana, assembly GCF_028858705.1. Lineage (NCBI taxonomy): Eukaryota > Metazoa > Chordata > Aves > Gruiformes > Gruidae > Grus > Grus americana. Next base: position 24,657,162 of record NC_072853.1, on the reverse strand, counting down.
AGGTATGGGGGGTGCTCTCCCATTCAAAAAGTGGGACATAAGCATTATGCAGGCTATGAAAAAGTTTTTCAGTTCCTTTTGGTGTGTGGACATTTATTGAAGTATGAATGGCTAAAGTTGATTGTCTGTTTTCCACTAAGCAGAATTAAAAAAAAACCACAAAAGCCTATAGCAATCACAGTAAGATTCTGTGTGGCACAAAATCTTTCTCTTTGTGCTTTAGTTTGTTACCAAAAAAAGAAAAAAAAAAGAAAAAAAAAGAAAAAAAAGAAAAGACAAAAAAAAAAGTTGTTGCTGGAGGTGATACCATTACAGAAACATATTTTGTTGACTGCATGTAATGGTCATCTATCTCCCAGATAGTGCCGTTCCAGGCTACTTGCTACAAACATCGCAAGGAGAGATAGATTTATCTTGAATTCCCAGCTGGCAAACTCTGCACGTGGTGGTTAATGAGGCAATGGTGAATGGTCCACACAAACTGGGAGAGAGAGTACTCACAGCACCTGTTTTGGGAATGTCGAGGTTCAGCCCCAGCCAGCAGCCAAGCACCACGCGGTCACTCACTCACTTCTGTCCCCGTGGTAGGATGGGGAGAAGAACTGGAAGAAAAAGGTAAAAGTCGTGGGTTGGGATGAGGACAGTTTACTAGGGCAGCAAAGGGCGAGGAAAATAACAACAGTACTTACAATATGCAATTTGGTGCAATTTGCTCACCACCCAAAACCCAATGCCCAGCCCAACCCCAAGCAGCAACCCCTCCTCCCAGGTCAGCCCCCTTTATATACTAAGCACGATGTCATATGGTATGGAATATCCCTTTGGCTAGTTTGGGTCAGCTGTCCTGGCTGTGTCCCCTCCCAGCTTCTTGTGAAAAATTAACTCTATCCCAGCCAAAAACCAGGACAGGGAAGCTTCAGGAAACTCACTCCCTTTTGGCAATGCTGGGCATGAGCATGTACCTGTGCTGCCAGTTTCGAGCCATTCCTTTTCGGGCTCGTGCTGCTATTTCTGTAGTCATCCAGGATCCTTAAGCTTCTTCACATTCAGGCTGACTTCAGAGGCCAACTTTGCTCTTCTCTTGGTGGAGCAACTGGTGCAAATAAAGTGGAGACTGAAGAACTGTGAACACTGGTGGCTCCAATGCAACAGCTGAATCCTTCACAAGCAATATGAAGACAGAACAAAGGATCTGATGTTGGGTGGCTTAATAAAAGCCAGATAATGCTGGTGTTTCATATTTAAGAGGCTGAGACCTATGTTTAGGAGGCTGGAAGCAGTAGCTTCTGAATCTGTGCTGAGCTGCACAAGTACTGGGAGGCAGAAAGGGCTGGAGCCCCTGGTGGTCTTCTATGATGAGAGCTGAGTCTTAATACTTATGTCAGCTCCCCAAAGTCTTTCCACTCAAATTTCTACAACTTCAGCCAAAGAGCTTTATCTCAAGCTATAATATGGATGCAGACACCAGATATTGCAGCACTGAGCTGTTTGGGCAACCAGTGAGGGGTGGCAGTGGCAACTCAGGCATGGAAAGCAGATAGTGCATCTTCTCTCTCCGTGCAGAAACATCTTTGGGAGGTGCAGGGAACGTTGCTGGTACGCCTGCCTGCTAGTTCCTTTGCTTATTTGTTTTATCTCATTCATTGATCTAGCCGGGCTTTAAGTTTTTGTGTTGTAAAATAAATACATTTGGACGGATGAAGTGTAACATTCTCTTATCCTCCCCTAATTTCTTTTAAGGTTAGGTAAAGACGCTTATGATTCCAAGCTCTACCTGGCCCACTGCAGACTAGCCTTGCACTATGTGGATGCTGGCCATGAAATGATCAGTTCAGCCTTGCTGATATCCCTAGTGACGAGGCTGGGCAACAAAAGGTGAGGGCAGGCTGCCTGGCTGGACCCTTCTGCAGAGCACTCTCCGGTAGCGCCTGAGGCAGGCCAGGCTGAGCAGAGTGTTCTGGTGAGGTCTGTGCTAACAGGGAGGGTGGTGGGGCAGGTCTCATGGCAGGGTATATGCTCTACGGTGTGACTATATGGATGAGAAGAATTGGACATCCATTAGAAATTCATTCAAAGAGTTGGGAGGGGGAGTCACTGGATTAAGAAATTGTGTTTGAAAGCAGAAGCAGTCTCTTCTGGCTGTTACCAGCACAATTTCAATGTTGTTACTGTTTATTTGAAACACAGAATTCGCTAAGGGTCTCCTAACTCCAAACTCCCCCAAAAAAGTCAGGAAGTGCCAAGAAAGAAGGCAATAATACTGATCCATGTGACAGGCAATGGTGGCAACACTGGAGCTGGCCCATCATCGCAACCCTGAGAAACCCTGCCCTGAAGCTTACTAACCTGTGTAAAGTATTGCATGGCCCTTTGCTGCTCCAGGAAGTTAGGACAGTCCATGAGCTTGGGTCAGCTAGCTTGAGAGATTTCTCCTGCCCTTCTGCATGCTGGTTTCATAATCAAAATCAGTTTTCCTCCGAGACTGAAATAGATATAAGTTAGGAGGGGGTTGCTCATATTCATGCTTTTTGAGTAAAATGTTTCTAAGTGGGGACTGCTCTTCCTGCTTGTGTTCAACTTGTTTGCTTTATTTAAGATGGAAATTCCTGTGTCACAGTTATATATATCTATGGAAACAAGACATTATCTCAATTATTCTTTTTAGAATAAAGGGCCCAGATTAGCTCCAGGTGAGCTTTTTCTCACTTGCTTAAAGCAAGTGACATTTTCCCCATTTTCTTTAAAAGTACACAGAAGAAAAATGGGAGACTAAACACACTGTATCTAAGCATGAGGCATATTCTCAGTGAGAGGAAATCAGCTGAGAATATATCAAATCTGGGGATCTGCCCAGAGGAGCTATGCTGTAGCCGGATTTCCCATGGCTCTGTTTTCTAGATACACAGAAGTGTGAGAAGTGCAAGAAGAAGAAACACATGGGTAGGTTCCAAAGGCAAGTGAAATAGCCTTCGAATGCTCCAAGTCAGCTGACTGACTGCACAGAACTAGGCTTTTCAGTCAGCATTTAAAACTAATAGCTATAACCTGGATCCAGGCGAGATCCTCTTTCTCCCATCTCCATTCAGGCAAATAGCAAAGAGGTCATGCCCACTGCTGACTGCACCAGTGCCATTGGGAAAGTCACAACTGAACCACATTAGGTTGTCATCTTACATCCAAAACTGCAGTTCTGAACCCCTTTCTTTCCCATTGCTTATTGCTACGGGCAATGCTTACTCCTGCAGCTCAGCTTTTGGGTTGTTTTCATCCAAAGGGAATATAGTTGTCAGGCTCAATGTAAACAAAACCAAGGTAGCGGAGCTGCTCAAGAAGGTCACTTCAAAAGCACAATCCCAATCCCAAGTAACATGCTCATGTAAGCATACTCACTGCAGGCTCCCCAATATATTGTCAGTGGGGTCTGTAGGCATGGTTCATTTAACCCATCTCAGACATCAGTTTTCAGTAGGGGACAGAGGGTTGAAATTCTACAATTATAATAAAAGTCACAATTATCTAACGATCCTTTTTTGCCTTGCACGCCATGATTCTGGGATATGGTGATTTAATTAAGGAAGACAATGCTCCCCCCAGGGCTTGCAAAAGCAAATATGATCATGTGTCATTCATAGTCAAGAATCAGGTGGAGCAGGCACAACGGTGACTAAGCAGGTCAATTCACAACAAAAGGTCTGATACTACAGTGTCATCACTGTAGTGTAAAACTTCATTGCTCATGCAATCAGTGCACCACAAAAGATCAGTATTTGTCACTCTGTTGAGGTGCTGTCAGCCCAAATGAAATGTTCAGATCACATTCAGTGCATGGTTCAGTTTCTTTAGCTGCCAGACGGCCTTTCTGTGGCCCACTGGAGTTCCACGCCATCACGGTGGTCTGTTTTCAGACCTCGCCATCACGGTGGTCTGTTTTCAGACCTCGCTGTCACTGCCTTGTAAACTTCTAGCTTAGTAAAGTGTTTGACTCGCCTCCCTCCCCAGTTCTGTACTGCAAACGCCACAAGTTTGTGCAAAGCCTTTGCCTCCCAAGAAAAGCAGGCATGTCAGTGAGGGCACTTGCGGGACGAGCAGATTCATAATCCAACGGTACTTCTTCTCTGCCTGTGGTTATGGAAGGCTTGACATAGCTTTCTAAACCGGCCAAAAGATCATGCAGCAAGGCTCATCTCGGCTTTCTTTAAACTTCCAGTTAGAAAAAGCTGGCCGTAGATTGCCAGCAACCAAAATTCACGAGAACAGCTACCCTGCTGATGTGAAGGGGCAAGAAAAAAGCATGTTTAGAAGGGTCCCTCCTCTGTGACATTTTCTGTCAATCAGGGGTTTTCTCAAATTCAACCTGTACTCAGATCACTTGGATAAATATTTCTGAATTTGTTTAAATCCATTTTCAACTTACTCATTCTTTTAGACTTGGTAATATTCTGCAACGGTCCTTTGCCAGTATTTTAAGTGAGCATTATGTGCAAAAATATTTTTATTTCTTTTAAACATATTCACCAATTGGCCACAGTCCATAGCTGTGGCAGTAGGAATGCCGTCACGAGAGGATCTCAGCTTTGCTCCCAGCCGCCTGTGAGACTTTGCAAAGAAAAACAGATCATATCTATTGATCTTAAACTAACACATTAAGACTCCAGGTTTTTCCAATCCATCTGGAGCAAAAGGAAATGGTCAACAAGAATGTACATTAGAAGCTGGCTCTGGGGCCAGAGTGGGACCTTCCAGTAAGTATTAAGTTCAGACTGAAGTTTCACCTTCAGCCTAATAGATGGTTGTGTCCTCAAGTCCAAAGTTGTGGTGGGTTGACCCTGGCTGGAGGCCAGATGCCCACCAGAGCCGCTCTATCACTCCCCTCCTTAACTAGACAGGGGAGAAAAGGTATAACGAAAGGCTTGTGGGTTGAGGTAAGGACAGGGAGAGATCACTCACCAGTTATCGTCATGGGCAAAACAGACTGAACTTAGAGGAAAATTCATCTAATTTATTATCAAGCAAAACAGAGTAGAGCAATGAGAAGTAAAATCAAATCTTAAAACCACCTCCCCCCACCCCCCCCTTCTTCCTGGGCTCAACTTCACTCCCCATTTCTCTCCCTCCTCCCCCCCATCAGCACAGGGGGATGGGGAATGGGGGTTGTGTCAGTTCATCACACGTTGTCTCTGCTGCTCCTTCCTCCTCAGGGGGAGGACTCCTCACACTCTTCCTCTGCTCCAGCGTGGGGTCCCTCCCATGAGAAACAGTCCTCCATGAACTTCTCCAACGTGAGTCCTTCCCACGGGCTGCAGTTCTTCACAAACTGTTCCAGTGTGGATCTCTTCCACAGGGTGCAGACCTTCAGGAGCAAACTGCTCCAGCGTGGTTCCCCCGTGGGGTCACAAGTCCTGCCAGCAAACCTGCTCCGGCGTGGGCTCCTCTCTCCATGGGGCCACAGGTCCTGCCAGGAACTTGCTCCAGCGTGGGCTTCCCATGGGGCCACAGCCTCCTTTGGGTGCCTCCACCTGCTCCAGCGTGGGGTCTTCCACAGGCTGCAGGTGGAATCTCTACACCCCCTCATCCTTCCTCCATGGGCTGCAGGGGACAGCCTGCTTCACCAGGGTCTTCTCCACAGGCTGCAGGGGGATCTCTGCTCCAGTGCCTGGAGCCCCTCCTCCCCCTCCTTCTGCACTGACCTTGGTGTCTGCAAAGTTTCTCACATCTTCTCACTCCTCTCTCCGGCTGCAAAAGCTCCCCATAGGTTGGGGTTTTTTTCCTTCTTAACTCTGTTATCCCAGAGGTGCTACCACTGACGCTGATGGGCTCAGCCTTGGCCAGCGGTGGGTCTGTCTTAGAGCCGGCTGGCATTGGCCCTATCAGACACAGGAGAAGCTTCTAGCAGCTTCTCGCAGAAGCCACCCCTGTAGCCCCCCTGCTACTGAAAACTTGCCACCCAAACCCAGTACAAAAGTGAATCTATCTACCACTCTGGAAGTGCTGATAACTAACTAAGGTCCCATATCTTCCCTTAGACCCTGTTTAATATTTAATTAACACCATAAGAGCAGTAGTAGTCGTAGCAGTTTCACTTCTTCCAAAGCTGACAGTGCATCTAAGCTGTCAGTGTATCGCACCTGCGGAGCAAAGTGCCACATGTCCTCACCAGCATTAAATTCACTGCGGGGTAGCGCAGCTGCCGTGGTGGTGGGACAGCCGACAGGGACCAGACAGATGATGTCCAAGGACGTGGCTTCTTAGGCGGCAGCTTCCTACACCCAGTGGGTTGCTAGTGCAGCAATAATTCCATGTGCTGTCACCGTTCAGGTCGCCACAAGCCCAAAGCAGGGTGTATTGTCAAACACACTGTGGTTCCATCTGTCTCCAGCCCCAGACCAGCCCCGGTGGGCACCTGTACATATCCCAGGTCTTTGCACAGCGCTGGCACCTTCTCTTATTCCTTAAATAACATGGTACTAATAAAACAAACCCAGTCTCTCTCACAGAGTCTCAGGGTCAAAAACTGTAACCAGCAGAACCAAAGTTAGTTGAGCTTTTGTAATGTTGCTCTAGGGGAATACGAGTCATTCCTTTATCTCCCCACTCCAACAGGCAATTCTTTCATACTGCCTTCCCATCCCAACCCCATCTTCGCACTCCTCTTTTGTCTTCACCTGGTCCAAGAAGCATACATAGTGCAGCGGAGACAAAGTGTTGTTTTATATTTACTTATTACTAGTGCATCCCAAAATTTGCTCTTATCTGACACATCACAAGCTCATTTCGTGCAAAAAAATGACATCTCTGATTCCTTTTGACATATCAAAGTGGATCTTTTGCCTTGGATCCCACCAGTGATAGTGTGTCCACAGCAATTTGTCCTGCACTTACCATTGGGAAAGACTAAAGCACCAGGTCAGAAACAAACCTTGTGTGTCTGTGGAGCAGAGTGCACACCTTGCAGAAACATTCAGATGAATTTTGGATTACTGTCTTGGGTGCTGGAAGCATTTTAGCCTTATTAGCAAAATGCTCCAGCTGAGCCAATTAGCCCTAATTACAGGAGCAGTTATATTAAACTGGGGGGATTTGTATCCTCAGACAGTTATATTACTTTGCTGTTTATCTCCAGTATATCTGCATGAATGTCACTGTGCCTTTTAATGAGAAAATACAGGTTAGAAAAGTGACCAGTGATTTTTCAGGGTAAAGATAAGAACAGAGGCGGATTCATTTCCCAAAATGAATATGAGGTTGCCTATAATCCTTTTTCTTACCCAAGTGGCTTAGAAGGTGAGAACAATGTATAAAAGCTTGAAAATCCTCTAAACGTATCTCCACTTAGTTTCTTCCAAAACAGCATTAGGGAAAAAAATATCTAATTTCAGAATAAGAAAGAAAAGTAATGAAAATATTTTTTTTACAAATTTGCAGAAGATGTTTCAATATGTTTAAAGCCCCCACTAGATACCTAGAATAGCACAGAGCTGGTGAAAACACACAGACATCACTTGAATGCACTACCAGCAGCAGCTCACTATTCCTTGCAACATCACTAAGGAATATGAGTTATTTTTGTTCTCCTAACGGTGAGTGGGAAATTACAGCAGAGAAGTTTTGTGATTTATCCAAGCCCTAGGGAACGTGGGGAGGGGGGAATCCAACTCCGAAATCCCAACGTGGTGGTTCCCAGTCCTGTGTCCTGACATCCCTTGCCCCAGGCATTAAAAGCCAGTATAATTAGAGTTTCCCAGCGAGTGGTTCACCAGCAGAGCCCTGAGAGGAGGAGGATGTCACAAACTAACCTAACTGTGCTGCCACTGGAAAGCAGGAGAGCTGCCTCTCTGGAGATGAAAAGCCATTGTTACAGGGAAATGTGCAGGTCACCACAGCATTTGTGACGCCTCCTCCCTGCTATGTGCAGTCTCTGTCTCCTGTGCTCCCCTTCCCAGCAGAGGAAAAGCTGGGGTGACTGAACGGAGTGGCAGCAGCACTTTCCCTGGCCAGGAGGGCAGCCTGGTGTGCATAATTCCATGTGGATTCAACATCCCATGAGATGCCACTGGACATGCAGTGAAGCACGCTGGGACCCTGAGCCCTGACCCAGGGCATTTGTGGCAAAGGGAGGGACACACCAGAGGCCCGTGGGGGGAAAGGGAGGCAGGAGGCAGCTCCCACTCTTTGCTGGGAGAGCAAAGCAAGAGCAAGCACCCACCAAGAAAAGGCGAGCAGGGGCAGTGCCTATAAGAAGCATCATCCCTGGGGCGCTGAGGGTGCTATGGGTCCATGCACACCACCGCAGGAGGGGGTCCCCAGAGGTGCCAGAGCTCCAGGCAGACACAGTACCAGCATCAGTGGGATGTGGTGGGGTGATCATGACACCCCAGGTAGAAAAGCTGAGCAGGCTCTTGGAAACCCAGCCACTGGCAGGCACCAGGACTTACTTGTACCACTTCATGTCTGCCCTCAGCTACCTGGGTTCTTACAGGGCTGTTCTTTAATATTGGGGGGGTGTCTTGCAAATAGGGTTCATGTGCCTCTGGATCTGGGATGTATAGTCCTTCTCCCCCTGCCCCATCCCAAGGGTTTGAGGATAACGCATAGAGCTGGAGTGCTCAGGGCTCAGGGCTGGGGGAAGCAAGCGGGGAGGCATCGCCTTCCTGCACCCCCCAATCCCACAAAGCGTTGACAGCAATCCATTTCCAGGAGCCAGACTCTGGATGTGTGGGATCATGAGTGAGACATGGTAACGGGGCAGCTGGCGAGAGATGATGTGGGTTAGCCGAGTACAAAGCACCCGTCTCGGAGCATCTGTGCTCTGCACAGCCAGCTACCTGCTCAGACTGGGTCAGCAGCACAGCCGGCTCCCGCCCGCCGGGACTGCCACTGCTGCCCATCGCTGCCAGGACCAGGCTTCTCCGCGGGGAAACTCGGCCTCATGCCGGGCCCAGCGAGAGGAGGGAGATTTCTTCACAGCCACCTCCAGTGTGGGCAGAGACGCTGCCATCGGAGACCGTGTAATTAGACATTATCCCAGCGCTAAAACTCTGCCCCGCCGAGAGCAGCAGTGCGGGGAGGTCAGGCGCCTCGGCTCGGGGCACGATCCTTCAGGATTATTCCTGCCGACATCGCTGGGCAGGGCTGTGCGGGGAGGTCGGGGGGTTCCCAGCCGGCGCCTGAGGGGGCGGCGGGCAGCCTCAACACGCAGCCCCGCTTTCCTCGCACAGAATTGTTCTGACGAGTGCCCCCATCTTTCGTGTTTTCAGTCCCCGCGGGGACACTGCCCAGGCGCCACTGCGTGGGTGCAGCGTGGGGGGCCGCGGCAGGACCCGCTTGTGCCGTGGCCGGGAGGGGGCGGGCAGCGGCACCCCCCTCCCCCGGCCCCTTCTCGGGCCGCCCGGCGGCAGGGTGAGGGGCGGGGGGGGTGAGCGGCTGTGGGTGGGCGTGCCCCCTCGGGAGAGGGTCCGTGGGTGCCCAGAGCCACCGCGGGCGTGGGTGGGCGTCCCCCCTCGGGAAGTTGTGCCGCTCGGAGCCGGCGTGAGGCAGGATCGCGGGGGGAGGAAACCCGAGTTTGCGGCGCCGCTGCCGTCCCCGCGCAGCGCCGGTGCGCGGGGGCAGGAGCGAGAGCGAGCGAGCGGAGGCACCGCCGCACACCGGCTCCGCCGGGCCGCCCCTCCTCAGCCGGGCAGCGCGGCCGCCAGCCCTCAGCCGGACGCCCACCCGCCAGCGGGGCCGCCGCCCGGCTCCGCGCCGCCGTCCCGCGGCGGCGGCCCCGATCGCCCTGCGGGGTCGGGTCGGGGGGAAGGTGGGAGCGGCGGGGGCGGGCGGCAGCCGCGGGGGTCGTCGCCATGACGAGCGCGCGTGCCACCGCCTCCCGCCGCTGAGCGGGGCGGCGCGCGGCCGCTGTCCCTTCAGCACCGCGCGGCCGGCGGGGCCGCCTTCCCCGACACCGGCTGCCCCACTGGCACCCCCCCACCGGCACACCACAGCCCCCCCCGGCATCTCCCCGGCACCCCCACCGGCACCCTCTCACCCGCACCCCCCACCGGCACCCCCCACCGGCACCCCCACCGGCAGCGGGGAGGCCCCGGCAGCGGCAGCGAGGCGAGCCCTGGCGGCCCCCGCGGGCGGCGGCGATGGCGGGCCGGGGCCGGGGGCAGCAGGGCGAGCCGGCGGGGGGCCGCGGCCGCTGAGAGAACAGGTAGGGTGGGCGCGGCGCGGCGCGGAGTGGGGCGAGGCGGCTCCCCCGCGGCGGGGGCCCGAGCGGGGCGGGGGGCGGCGGCGCCCCCGGGGCAGAGCGGGGCCCTGGGCAGGGGCGGCGACGAGGGGCTCCGGCCCCTCGGAGGAGGCGCGGCTGGGCGAGCGGCCGCGGGGGTGAGGGGCCCCGGGCGGCGGCAGCGCAGAGGGGTCGTCGTCTGGCGGGGCCGGGGCGCGGCGGGAGGGAGGGAAAGGTCCGCGCGGCCCCGGTGGCACAAAGACCGTGAGTAATGGGGTGCTGGTAGGAGCCGCAGCCCAGGTGAAGGGTACGGGGAGGGACAGGAGCCTGCAGCGGGAACAAAGGAGCCGCCCTCGGTGTCTTCAGTGGGAAGTGGGAGAAAGAAAGGGGGGAAAAGAGGAAAAGGGCGGAAATGGGGAAACGGGAAAAGGGAGAAATAGGGAAAAAGGGGGGGAGAGGGAAGGAGAGAAGGAGAGAAAAAGAAAAGAAAGAAAGAAAAGAAAGAAAAAGAAAAGAAAGAAAAGAAAGAAAAGAAAGAAAAGAAAGAAAGAAAAGAAAAAAGAAAGAAAGAAAGAAAGAAAGAAAGAAAGAAAGAAAGAAAGAAAGAAAGAAAGAAAAAGAAAGAAAGAAAGAAAGAAAGAAAGAAAGAAAGAAAGAAAGAAAGAAAGAAAGAAAGAAAGAAAAAAGAAAAAAGAAAGAAAGCAAGCATCAATAGGTGAACATGCTGTAGATTTGTTCATTGTGCTGATTTTCTGTGCAATTGTGTCCTAGGTTTTCATTCCCTATACACCTTTGGAAGGAGCTCACTATGACAGGGCAGAGTCTGAAGGCTTTATCTGAAGCAAATTTTGAAGACAATGAGATCAGCATCAATGTTGGAGGCTTTAAGAAAAAGATGAGATCCAACACATTATTAAGGTTCCCCGAGACCAGGCTGGGAAAACTGCTGAGCTGCCACTCAAAGGAGTCGATACTGGAGCTCTGTGACGACTACGATGACACCAAGAATGAATTTTATTTTGACAGGAACCCCGAGCTCTTTCCTTACGTGCTACATTTTTATAACACCGGCAAGCTCCATGTGATGGGTGAACTCTGCGTGTTTTCTTTCAGCCAGGAGATTGAATACTGGGGAATCAATGAATTCTTTATAGACTCCTGCTGCAGTTACAGCTATCATGGGAGGAAAATGGAGCCAGACCAAGAGAAATGGGAGGAACAAAGTGACCAGGAAAGTACCACATCTTCTTTTGATGAGATTTTGGCATTCTACAACGATGCCTCTAAATTTGACAAACAACCCTTTGGAAACATCAGGAGGCAGCTCTGGCTCGCTTTGGATAATCCTGGGTACTCAGTCTTAAGCCGAATCTTCAGTGTCCTTTCAATAGTGGTGGTGCTGGGCTCCATCGTGACCATGTGCCTGAACAGCCTCCCAGACTTTCAGATTGTTGACAGCAACGGGAACCCCGAGGAAGACCCTCGCTTTGAAATCGTGGAACATTTTGGTATTGCATGGTTCACTTTTGAACTGGTGGCGAGATTTGCAGTAGCTCCTGACTTTTTAAAATTTTTCAAGCATGCCCTCAATTTGATTGACCTAATGTCTATCCTTCCATTTTATATTACCTTAATTGTCAACTTGGTGGTGGAAAGTAGTCCGACTTTAGCAAATTTAGGCAGGGTCGCACAAGTCCTGAGACTCATGAGGATCTTTCGCATCTTAAAGCTTGCTAGACACTCCACAGGTCTCAGGTCTCTTGGAGCCACCCTGAAGTATAGCTACAGAGAGGTGGGGCTTCTTTTACTTTACCTCTCTGTTGGCATCTCCATTTTCTCAGTAGTGGCTTACACCATTGAGAAGGAAGAGAATGAGGGGTTAGCCACCATCCCTGCTTGTTGGTGGTGGGCTACCGTTAGTATGACCACAGTTGGCTACGGAGATGTTGTGCCAGGGAGCACTGCTGGCAAGTTGACAGCATCTGCATGCATCCTAGCTGGTATCCTAGTGGTAGTGCTTCCCATTACACTGATCTTCAATAAATTCTCCCACTTTTATAGGCGTCAGAAGCAGTTAGAGAGTGCCATGAGAAGCTGTGATTTTGGTGATGGCATGAAAGAAGTTCCGTCGGTCAATTTAAGGGACTATTATGCTTATAAAGTTAAATCCCTTATGGCCAGTCTTACCAATATGAGCAGGAGTTCCCCCAGTGAGCTGAGCCTGAATGATTCACTGCATTAGTGTACAAGTTTGACAGCAGTTTGCATGACAGCTATCAAGAGCTATGTTTATAAATGTTTTCCTATTTGTCTTCTTTTTTCCTAGAGGCTAGTGTTGCTGACACTGCACTGACTTTGCACTTGAGAAACTAAAGACATTTCAGTTACAAGTTGACAGTTTGCACATTTTCATCCTGTTGCATAGGTACTAAATGCTGACTTTTCCATACAAATGTTACGACTTCCATGACATTAGTGCTAGTGGTATAGTGATGAGCTGTTACTCTGTGCATTTCCTCATCTGAGCAGAGAAATGAACGTACCCAAGTGGAATAAAAATTCTCAGCTGTTACACGAGTAATGAACAAATCCCGTATCACCTATACTGGTATCTGTACTAGTGTAGGACATTCCACACATTTTACGGCAGTCTAAAACAATCACCTGTGAATCACTGACACGGGAATGCTCTTCTCCTTTTTTCTGACTGGTAATTCTGATCGCCACATGTCTGAAAATACCTCTGAGCTTCACATTTCAATGGAAGTTTGCTTACTCTTCAGCATGTGTGTTAAAAACTGAGTGTTCCTGTTCTGAAATGTTATGTATGGTAGTATTTTTCAGAAGCTCCTAAGCATAGAGATACCTCTGTTTCCAACATTAGGTTAATACTGAGCTCCCTGAAGAAGCCCACCCCTCATTTTCAGATAGCTGTGTATTCAAAGACTACATTTCCATGAGTGACTCTAGGTATGAAGGCCCATGAAGACATCTCGGGTTTCCATTTCCAGAAGTGATCTGCACGCAGCTCAGTTCCAGTGAAGCTGAAGATACGCTGTATTTCAGTCCATCGAAATGGTTCTGAGATTAGACACACAAAAACGTGGGTTTACAACAATTAGAAGCTCCAATGAAAAACTTGGATTTGTTTAATGAAGTGAAATATTCCCACATGAACAGTACAGGCAGCATTTTAGGAACTGACATTCATATACTGCAAAAAGACTAATTATAAAGATGCCATATGTGATGCTGAGATATAAAATCTAATTTTATCAGGAAGGCTTGAAAGCAGGTGTTGATGGCAGACAATTCCATGAATCTTTCTGCCATTAAGCTTTTTGCCGAGGAAACTCTAAGGAAAAAACCCCAAGCCTGTAAGTCACATTTCCCCTCAGAAAGGAACTCACAGCTTACAGTTAAGGAAGAGTATAATGGCCTAAGAAAGGAACAGATAAAGAAAAAGAGCTTAAAACTGCACATACTGTGGGCAGATCCTCCTACCTGCTTCTGTGACGTAGTTGATATAAATCCTTTCAAGGGCTGGCCTGTAATTTTAAAAAAAAAAAAAAAAAAAAAAGAAGTGAGAGAACAGATTATCTGAGTTTTCAAGAGTAATCATGAATCTGCATAAACTTAATTTTTGAGTGCTCAGCCTCTTCCCTTACATAATGGTACAGAGATGAAACACTTGTAGGCAACAGGCAGAAGGCACTGCTTCCCTCTCTTTCTACTTCCAGGGACCTGTGCTATAAACCAAACTGCTGGCACTCAGTGGGCAGAACAGCATTTCTCTTCAGATCCTGCTGGTTTTCCATCCCATTTATTACATAAAATGTTCCAATTCATTATTTTACTTTTTTCTTTTTACTTGTGAGGACCAGAGAGGTTCAGAAAATGAATTAGAAGAGAAGTTAAAATATGAAAGCTAAAATTGTCATGTTTGGAAGCCTGTGTTTGTATACCACAACAGGGAGTGACACCTAAACTAAAGTGTCCCACCTGGCAGAGTAAAGCAAATATGGTATGAACAGGTAATTCCCTTTTTTAGGCTATTAGAGGTTGCTGTCTGGTCTGGATCTTTTGGTGTTGTTGCTCTATCAGCTCCACCTACAACCAGAAAGCTGAGCACCCAGGATCAGATTCCCGCATGCCCAGTGATCTGTCACAGAATACTGTGAAATAATTTTACACACACACACATCATTTCCTTTGAACACCCTCCCCTCGCGTCAGCTAGTAGTTGATTTAGGCCATGAAGTGTGAGGGAAACAGGTCCTTTCAAACCTTACGAAATAAAACTCTTGGAGATTTCAACATAGCCTGCACAAGTTATAAAGTCAATAGGCAAGAGGTTGCTTGCTGTCCCTGAAAACTGAAGAGCCGTACACGTGGCCCTGAAGGTAGACCTAGATAACCCAAATTAGGTGTCCAAACTTGAAACATTTTGCTAAGGTTTTCACTTCTGGAGGGCTGGTTCAAGTTCTCTGCTGGGTCACAGGCATAAATTCAATAGTCTTGTCCCTGCTTCATATTGCACATGTGTAAACTATCATACACCTACAAACACCCACCCAAAACACAGCACAGCACTGGGTTGCCTGTTGGATTGAAATACCATGAAAGAAATAAGGGAAGGAAGAGATGGGCCTGTGCAGCACATCATACGCTCCGGTCCAGTTATGTGCTGCAAGGGTGGCAAACGCTCCCGCTGACGTCAAGGACACTGCAGTTCTAGCTAGGTCTGTTGGTTGGGGGCCTGCAGAGAATCCAGCTCCGAGCAGTGGTTTTATCTCCGTTTCACAAGCAGTAGATTCACCGAGTTGAAAACCAATGACTTTCGGGGCAGTTATTTGAAGAGACCTGTAAACTTGCCAGAGAATCACAAATTCCCTCAGCTGTTGTTGGTTTAGCATTGCAAAGGTTGGACCCAAACTTTGCAACACATCATTTCAATAACCTATAGCTTATCTTATGTTCTAGATTTATTATTGTTCATAGAGCCGATGTTCTGTCATTTCTGCAAATATTGAATGGAATGTGTCCAAATTGCATTTTACTAAAGAAAATGAAATACCCCAAGGAATTATGACTTTTATTGTACTGGTTGAAAGGAATTTTCATTATTGCTTTTTTATATAAGTGCTTTGGATCAAAGACACTAAGTAAATAAAGTACTGAAATTTAATATGTTCATATCATCATGACAATGACTTTACACAGTACACAGGAATTCCCTTCATAAACTTAACTAACTCCATGTTAAAAATAGTCAGATTTTGCTCCCCCCTCCTCTGGAAGAGCATTCCAGAGCTGCGCTGCTCTCCAAGGCTTGTGCAACTTTTAGCATAATTTAATTAATGGCCTTTTTTTTTTTTTCTTTCTCATGCCACCACTGCTCTTTAGCTTAAGTATTTCATTTTCCTCTTAGTGTTTGCATGTGTGGTGTATTTATAGACAGCAACCCCATGCCCTCACATGCTTATTTTCATGGGATTATACCTGCCAAGCTTCCTTTTAGTTTTCTTTTTGCAAGTCGTGTTCCCCTGACCATCCTAGGTGATGTAGCCTTTTTTTCTGCATTACTTCTGCATAGATTTAATCTGTTTGAGCCCGCATTGTACAGTACTGTATCCCTTTGTACAGCAGTTTTAACATTTGCTTACGACTAACAATTTTTCACTGAGGAGGATAACAATTGTTCCAATTCAAGTAATGTTGTCTTAGCTCCCCCAAAATATCCAGGTAAGGAAGAATGAGGCACATCCTTCCTGCCATTTTATGAAGTAACCTCTATTCTAGGGCTCAGTCCTGTAAGTGCTGAGAATCATCATCTCATTAAATAAAAGTGACAGAAAAATGTTTACACTTTGAAGGAAAAGTTCATCTCTCCAAAGCCTCAGTGAGGAGAAGAGGTGGGTTTACTTTTCGAGTAGTCAGCGCTTCTGCTAGATTTCTTAAATCACTGTTTGGTAAGAGCAGGGCATCTTCACTTCTATAAACCAGCGGGTCAGCAGTGAAGGATGAGAGGACTAATTGGCCTAATTTCTCCAGTGTTTGAAACTTGAAAATGGTTGTGGTCAGAAATCTGCTTACTACGGCTGTACATTTTAATGAAGAACATTGCACTTGGCATGTGCTCCCCCACCTTGTGACAGTCACCTTCTTGGCATCGGTGAAAACGCCGCTGCTACGCTTTCAGCTGAGAGCTTTGAATTGCTTAAATGAGGATTATGGTAATATTTCAAATGAGGCAACTTACTTTATTGCCAGGAATAAACTGTTACAGAATCTCGATTTCTAGTACAACTCCAGGCTATTATGAGAGTCGGAGATGTCCTTGAGAAGCAATATGTTACATTATTTTCCTGAGATGTAAAATCTATATATAGATTGTGATTAAGCTTTTTATGTATGTTCAGATTTTGTATTATTGCCTGGTTTATTATTCACTTACTTTCATCAGTTGCTAATTCTCTCTTTCCCTGCAGACTATTTTATCCATTTTGAAAGCAGAGTGTTTTGCCCTCACATATTATATATAGCATGAGCTACTTCATGTTGCAAACTTAAAAACAAAGAACTTTGCATTTCATTTTCCAACTTTAATACCTCTAGTATTTGCACCTTTTTGTACAGGACTTTATGAGACCACAGGGAACTACTGTATCTGGTGCTCTTTGTACTGCATTTCTTGTCCCAGCAGTGTGTAACACACCCAAGAACTCAGCTTTGTGACACAAAATGGAAATTAAATGCATAGAAAAGCATATTTGTCCAGGGATTAAGAATTGATTTAAGTTTCAGGCTATTCTGAGAATATAGTATAATCAAAGAGAAGCCTGGTTCTCACTGAGAAAATAAGTTTCTTTTAAACATGTACATCAGGCTAGGTTTCTGTTTTTAGAAATGCTCTTAATTGGTGGCGCTGGTGGTGGGGAAACCCATATTTTTCAGTTAAGCAAATAGCACAAGCTTCTTGTCCTCTACCTCACAGATTAGGGACTAAGCAGCATACCAATAGCACTTGTAGGTGCTAAATCAACTTGACATGACCTTTCATCTCTTCCAAAACACCCCCCATGCTTAGAGGCCCCAGCTGTGCACATATAAGCAGCAGAAAGCCCCTGGAGTAACCGCTCTCGCTGTGATAGTTATCCATTTCCCCTCACGATATTCCTGACTTTTATCTACCTTTGATGGTACTTTCAAACAACGTTCAATGCACAGTCACCACTGCTATCCCTCAGTGAGGTGTTGTGCCAGAACTATTCTTTTCTCATCATGTTATTCTTCTTTTTTTTTTTTTTTTTCAATTTCTGCACCTGGCTTCCCATTAAGTTACACCAGAAATTCATTTGATCTCCTGTAACTTATTTTCAAGTTGCCCACTATTTAGGCAGGGCTAGAAGAATATTCCCATCCAGTTTCTGAAACATCTTTTACTAAATCTGCCTTTTTCCTTTAAAAAAAAAAAAAAGACGATGCTTCTCACCTGAGAATAATTTGCTGGGTTAACAATGCAACAACAGGCATTACATTATTCAAAGCAACAGTTCTCTACTTAGCTGATTCAGAGACAGCCGTAATGTCTGTGCCTTCATAGCAATTGCTGAGTTTGTTAAGAAACATCACCCTCATTAAGGATTGTGGATCTCTTCACCTCTCATATATAAAATTATGGGTTGTTGACTGGAAGAGGCAACCTCCAAACAGTCTAGAAAATGTTTCCCAAGATAGCGTGACACTGCTGGCAAAGGTCTGGCTCTGGTATTTATTTCTCCAGCTAGTACAGAGGGTGGAGAATCGTCTCACAGGTGTTGAGACTCAAACTGACCTCCCACTGGACACTGCAGAAATTTGTTTGCCTGACATCGCCTCACTCTTTACACACAACCCTAAATCATGCAAGTCCTCACTTGGATAAACGCGTGCACCTGGCTATAGGAGGCAGTGGCACAAATCCAACACTTCGCCTTCACAGAAGTGTAGAAGAAACATCAGCACCTCCCACTCAATTTTTTTTTCTTTCAGGGTACCAATGGGGTTTGGCTTCTCAATGAACCCTGTTCAGTAATAAACAGGACTAAGTTTTTTTGAGATTGGACAAAGTCTGCTATAAATCTGCCAATTTCTTCTAGATATCTAAAGCACCCTCAGAGAGCTGCCCACTTTCAGATGGATGGTCCAACATCTGCTTGTGGTCACCACAGGCGCAGGCACTCTGTGTGGTGCACAAGGCTGGGTAGCAGCGAAATGAATGGTTGGAATTCCTGACTTAAGAATGTCAATCCCACCAACTTTCAGTGGAAATTGTCCTTTTAAATTACTATGCTATTTTTGAAATTCATGTTCCATCCCATTCTAGGAAATGTTCTGAACATCAAGACCCTAGCATAGCCCTTTTAATGACCAGCCATTTAATTACCAATAAATTCTAATTTATTTGTATCGTACCAGTGCCTAGGCACTCCAGATCATGGGCTAGCACCTCCGTATGTTAGATTTGCCAAGTACGGCAAAAGATGACACATCGAAAATGTGGTTTACTTTGGGGAAAAATCTATTCTCTGTGCAGTTTCTTTCTTCTTTCCACACCAAGGCACAGATTCCTACTGTCACTGTTAGTATGATCCCTTTTTGACATTTTGATCCCTACCCTGAAAACCCGAAGGAAGAAGCCCTGGATGCATTTTTCTCTGGTGAAGTGGCTCTTGGTATTCCCTGTGGGAGCACACTTTAAAGACGAGAGCTGAAACCTGGAAAGAGGCTGGTGCCACTTGCAAGCGCCTGCAGGAAGAGCGGGTCACCCCCGTACGATTCCCCCGCACGCATCTCCTCCTCTCCGGCAGGGTCAGCGGAGAGGCGAGGCAGGGCCCTACGGCAGGAACATCTCCAACTGCCAAAGTCAGGATGCAGCTCCTTCTCTGATCCGTTCATATTCAGCCTGGCAGGTGAGCTATCAGATCCGACAGTTGGTTTTTGCATGGGACTTCTCAGCTGCGGTACTGGAAATGCTTTATAAATATAGCGCAATTTTGCTTATGCTTTTAGTGGCAAAAATGCGCCGAGCCTTCCTTACGCTTCTGTTAGTGAGGGCAGCCCCACTCCTGGCTCTCGTGTTCCCCAAGCACCATAAACTGGAACAGTACTGGAGCTCTCCCCAGTGCTGCCAGGGCACTGGGGAGCACAGCAGACACCTCTTTGTGCGAGTCGTTACACAGCACTGGCCCATCCGCCAGCACACAAAAATACAAATGTGCTCCCTCACCCCTGGCAGGAGCCTCAAAGCGCTGAAACCATTTAACATGCCAAGAGATGGGAATCATGCTGGGAACAGGAGGTGGCAGGTGTTTCTAGGTGCATTTGATTTTCTTAAGAATCCCTTTGGATTCAGAGCGAGGTCAGTCTAGACATACCAAGAATATAGAAGAAAAAGGCTACGTGCTTTGACAGACAGTTATGTTGCCTGAAACAAGATATCCGGGATATCTGACAGCTTTCCTTCCTGACAGAGCTCAATTAAAAAAAGCAAAATGCATCTCTCCATCCTGCTAGAGAAGGTGAGAAAAAAGCCATGGGGAATAAAAGATCAGTCTAGTTGGGTTCTGGGCTTTTAAAATAAAACGTTAATCCTATACAGTCTAGAAAAGAAAATGAATAAACCTGAACGGAAGGCAAAGCTGCAGCTGGAACAGCGTTCGGATTCTTTGCTTACCAAGTGCACGGGACAGCCGTGTCTTGTGTGGTTTAATTTAGAGGTCTGGACCGAACATCCGAGGCCAGATTCCCAAAGTTTAGCTTCCCACATCCTTAAGCACAGCCAGGGGTGTTAGGCATCGCCTCCCCTCACGCGGGTCAGCAACAGGGAGCTCCAAACACGAAGCTGGCAGCCCCGCGGCGTTCTGGGGGGCAAGCGAGTAAGCAAGTGTCAGGGAAGCGAGGCCGTGTAGCTTCTGGGGCTTGCTGTGCTGAGGGGACGCACAGCCGCCTGGGCCCGCAGGACGGAGCACGTGCAGCCCTGAGCAGCCTCGTGTCCGTTGACCAGGACGGGAGCTGGAAGACGGCTCAGAAACACAGCAGTAATCTTTCTTAAACGTGCCTGAATCGCCGTTCCTCGTTCCAGAGCGAAGAGCTGAACTAAACACTTTAGTTCAGCATCTGTCTACAAAATAAAATATTAGTCAAATGCTTTGCTAATAAGACTTCCTCCTACTTCAGCTGCAAGATAGGACCTAACTGTCGTGCTTTTTGCGGAGGCAGTAACTGCAGATAAGTGCTATGAGATGTATTAAAATTGTGCCAGTTGATGGGCTGAATAAATCAATGTTAACCACATTTGAAAGGCTTCAAACTTATACCCACTCTTGGAATAAATTTGCATTAATTGTTGGGATGTGTGGCTACTGTATTGCTGGTCCTACGATCCTAGAAATCGTCAGTTCCTTATTTATCCCAATAATTACATATTTGGGAACTGTTTAAACATCTGAGCGGCAACAGAGGAGTTATAATTACACTAACTAGGAGAAATAGGTTTATCGAATCTAACACAACACTATTGCCATCAATTTCAGCCATGTTACACTGTGGAATATAAGCAGCCCGAAAACCTGATGTGTTTCTGTAAAAGCTGAGCCATCAGTGGTGGATGTGCTTCCTTAGCAAGATGGGTGCTGAAAAAATACAACAGGTATACAGTCCACCAACATTTCCTAGCACATACACATAGTGGGTTACCAAATTACTTCTGGTCGTTTTAGAGTTTCTAAGGGGATGAGACACTCTTGGAATGAGTCAGAGCAATATTTCAGCTGTATTTATTGAAATACTGAACCAGCACTTACTGTGTTGGAGACTTCTGTTCACTTTCAGAGGGAAATCGGGTTTGGATTAAGCAATTACACCTGTATATAAATCAGTGCAGTGTTGAACATTAATACAGTCACCCCATTATTTTCTGGATGGACACAAGAACTTTATTCTGTAAAGATCAACTAACAGCAACACCAAAACAAAACTTTCCCTGGATTTTAGGAGACTCAGAAAAAGTTATTTTATTGATAAGTACAGAGTTTGATTTGTTTCTGCATTTTTTAATACAAAACACTGAAAAATTCTAGTCGTCTTCCATAGTTTCAGCAGGGAAAACTGGTATATGACAAACAAATATGACTTATCTACAGACTGAAGTAAGGCCTGCATTTTAAAAAGAATCTCATGCTTCTGGATATGGTTGCTAAGAAAAATGGTAACTCTACTTAATCCTTCTTCAAATAATCTCTGACCTCCATAATCTCTGGACTATGACACCTGTTTTCACGTGCGATGAGAGATCAAAAGGACACCTCTTGCTGTTAAGCCTGTATACCCCATTGTACTGCAATAAAAATGAAATATCAATTGATGCATCACACTAAAGGCTTAGTGTCAGATAAATCAAATCAAAAGCTTTTGGTCTCCCTCTTTGATGTATTGGCTGTGAGTTTCTCCTTAACAGTAACCATGCAGGCTTTGGAAGCCCAGGAGGAGTGTGAAGCAGCAGAAAGATCTGAAGAGGGGGAAAAGTAGTGTTACAAACATCTGAGGGCCACGGCCATCTTCCCGTGCATCGGTCCTTCCAGTGGCACCGAGGGAACGAGCGGACGAGTAAGAGGTACAGGGGGGTGTTTGTGTGTGTGCCGGCGCACGCCTGTGTACGGCCAGAGAACAGTTACACCCATCAGCTCCAAATACTGCTGCTGAGGGGAGAAACGGGACTGGGAGGGATACGTTGCTCTCTGGGACTGGCTAGGGAGAGATACTGTAATATAAAATATCTGTCCTCAGAAGAAATATCCACAGGGAGAAAAGTCCAGGTCTTTAGTAAGGAGCATACAATTTAATTAATTTGACAGAGAAACATATACCCAGATACAGTAGCATAGGGCTGTGTATATTTACAAATTTGATTTCTGAAGGTGTGACACCTAAAGAAAAAAATTTGAAGGTCACTGGGGTTTGCAGTGCACGAGTAAATACCATTAGCGTTTTCCCCCCATTGTGACAGACAGAAACCCAGCATTTGGGCCCAGAACCAGATTAGTTTAATTCCTGCCAGTGCTCTCCTGCTGGCTGGCTCCAGGCAGCTCCCCGCTTACCGCCCAGTTTATCCCCTCTGAATTTTCTGTGGCCTTTAGAAAGGCCTGGTCACACTGAACAAGTACCAACACCAGGCGAGAACTCTGGCTGTTTGCCTACAGCACATGAAAATTTCCCGGTCCCACCATCGCTTCCATCAAAGCTAAAGCCAGTTCCGACAGTAAGAACTCGGGAGGCCGAGGGATAGCGCTGCTGGAGGAAGAAACGCCCTGGCGTAGGGCACGGAGCGATCATCAGCTGACGCAATTACACAGACTCTTCCACTGCACTGAGACTATTTCCTAAGGGCCACAAAACATTTGTTGTACATCAATATAAAAATGGACACAAGGAACTTTTTCCTTTCCGAGGGTTAAACGTGATTTTCGGATACCTTTTTGTGGGCATCCCTGCCTCTGCATGGGGGGCCATGGCCATGCTGCGCTCCTGCCAACAAAGCAAAGCTGCATCAAAAGCCATTTGCCACCGCGGCGTGACCTTGTCCCTGAGCAGAGGAGCTGGCTCCTGCAAGACCACAGGCATTGGTTTGAGCATAGCGCTACCCCGATGCCGATCAACAGCTTCCAGATTGCTGCCAAGTCTCTTGGCAAAGCGGTACCCACCCCTTCGTGCTGCTTCCTCACGCTTTGCAGCCAGTGCCCCCGCTACAGCAGGGGAGGGAGAGGAGGAGGGGGAGAGCAGTTCCCAGCAGGGCATGACACTTACACAACACCCGGAGTAGGTGCACAGCTCGCTCAGCCCTCTTGCTAGAACCACCTCCATCCACGCCTGCCCAGGGCTAGAGCGTGGAAAGCCTCTTCATGCAGAGAGAAACGTCATCTGCAGTCAAAACCCTCCATGGCCCCCGAAAGGAGCAGGGGAGGAGGGGAGGAGAAAACTCTACCCTTACAGTGACTTTGACTGGGTTTGTTTCCATGTTTATTTACTTGGCACTGTTATGGCATGTTTCCATTAATAAAATTTTTAAAAATTAAAACTTCTATCTTCAAAAGTGGCAACTGAGTAAATAAAGTGCAAACGTAAAAGACAATAAACATGAATGGAAGAAAAATGAGATGTGAAACAGTGACGTAGAACAGTAAGCTACACAGACGACTACCTGATTTGCTTTTGTCAGCCAACTCTTTTTTTCCTCACATCCACAGTTACCCTCACGAGCAACCTGGCCAGGTGCAAGTGCCATGTGCTTTTTCCTTTCTCCCCAAAGAAATTTTTTTTTAATGATTTCTTTCTTCCTGTTTCTGTGACAAATATAGCTCTTCTCTAACCTAGAAGACTCTCTAAGGCCTAGTGAAACTAAGCATGAGTCTATCCTGAGGGATTTGTGAAGCAAGCAACGGAAAAAAGTACCTAGGATCTAGTCTGTCTGGGACTAACAAACGCTCTGAAAGAGAAAGATTTGGTTAGAATCTGAACATGCCATATTTTCAAATGAAGGGAAAACAGGACAGCCGAGACTTTACTTCAGTGATCTCTGAATAGGAGAACAAAAGCTGCTGCTGACATCTGCATTTGTGCACGATGTCCCAAGAACACTTGGCTCTGGGGATGCTTTTAAAAGTAATGTCCACATTCATCTTCCTGAGCAGGGGGAAGAGAAGCAGCAAAACACAGGGAATTTTCAAGTATTCTTTAAAAATCCTAACAAATTAAAACAAAAGGATGAGAGCACACCACGTAAATGGCAGTCCCTTTCCATAACAAATACATGAAACAGGAGAAATACATTTGTGAAAAGGTACTTTAAAACAAACTTAACAGGGCAAGTCCCCAGGTGCAGCTTAATGACTTCACATTGAACCATCAATGTAATTTTGCCTTTCCCCCAAAAGAGTAAGCCATTACTTCACCTGGCACAACTCAACGGTGAGAAACACCACGTGCTACCCAGGACTTGTCTTCCCCAAGGCTTCCACTGGCAACAGTGGGCATAATGCTGCTGCACCAGAGCATTATATAGAAATACCCCAAAGCCGATTTCCCAGCCAGCTGTATGACCTTATAGAACACCCATCATCGCCTCTGGAAGTACAGAAAGAAATGCCACGGTAAGCTGGAGCCCTTAATACTTGTATTCAGCAAAGAAATAAAAACCCTTCCTCGCATCATAAGGTCTTTTTAAGTACTTTTATAACCACATATACACTTAAAAAGAAAACGTAGCCCTCATGATATCACACTGATAAAACAGCATGCACGCAAAGCGCGTTACAGAAGCTGTACAGTGTACATTCTGCTTGGAAGCAGCAGTGCCCGTTACTGGTGACTAACTCTCTCTCATGTACCTGTGCACGGATTCATCATGAGCCCTATTTATGTTTGGAAGTTCGACACAGCAATCTGAGCCACTGTGCACTCTCACCTGAATACATCTGGACAAATATTAGGCAAGCTATAAAATAAATAGTAAATAACTGTAACATCCAATAACTGTCAGATTAATTCAGATTAGCAGTAGAATTTTGTCACTTCAAACATACCGTGGTTCACTAAGGAGTTTTGTTCGTGAGTTCCTTTGACTAAAGTGTCTTTGTGGGCAAATTCTGAGAGAATAATTTTAAAAAAAATCAGAAAAGAAAAGTGGTATGGAATCATATTTGAGACATTAAATGTGTTCACTTTTCCTAGTTAAGCCTATCCATACCTATTGCTGTTCTCACTACACCAGAAAACCAAAGGGGCACCCAAAGCTGCAAATGCCCGCTAGTATGCCCAAGTAAAGGATGTCTGTGAAGACTTCCCACGCACTGGGGTGGTGCTCAGCTCGCTCAGGATTAGGCCTTTAGCAACCTTAGATTGCAGAGAGGGAATTCCACAAGGTATTGAGAATGTCTGTCCTTACACTGGCCTGATGCTCTTCCACTGACATCTTCAGACTTCTAGAGCTTGCAGCAACGTCTCGAGCTGGAAAACTCCTTTCCAGAGCTGACTGAGAGGTGTGGTTTCCTGCGCTTACCGCTGGGCTCAAAGTATTATGGAAAGGAAGCAAAACCATGAGAGGTGGCTATGGAAATGAACATTAATGGTTGCTATTAACGTAATTTAGCTTCAGTTAGAATGAACAACAGGACGACAATTATACATGGAAAATTAGCTTTTATTACAAATGTTTAGTAATAAGTAATGATTTTTCAGGTTGTTTTTTTACTTACTAAACCTAAACGTACAAAGTCAGAAGCAAACAAGAAATTGCTTGGTTAAAATCTTACTGAAGGTTAACTTGTCAGTAGTTTGATCAGATTTCCTGCAAGGCTTGCTTTAAAAACATCTTATTTATTGAACTATTGGCTTTCGTTTACAGAGATGCTCATCCTCCAGTAGAGATGTGTAGTCATCAACATGGATGATTTCATTCATTTATATAAACAGAAGAAAGAAAAAGTTGTATCCATCTCTTAATATAAAACCTATTTCTATACGTTACGCTTGCACATAATTTAGAGCCTGACCCACTGGCTTCTGAAGCCAAAGACGGCTCTTACACTCACTGCAGCATGCACCATATCAGAAGGGCAACATTACTAATTTCATATTACTTGGTGAAAGTATTCTTTGGTCACAAACGTCCTCCATCTACCCAGTTTACAGTATCTCAGAAACTATTTTTCACCCATTTTAAGTAGCTTGTTTACATTTTTATTTTATTCTGTGGCTTTCAGGTTTTTCTCCCACATGTATAATCCACATCTGTGTGCATGCATGTGCACAAAATTTATTCAAGTTGTTTCTATGGCGACAGATCAGGAGTGAAGAAAGGATGTCCTTTATCTTTTGATACCTTTCAGATGTCAGACTGCAACAGCTCTAGTCCAAAAGTCCCTCTGGACAGGCAACTAGGATTTAGTGCACTGCATTACTAAAGTTTTCAGAACATACAAAATATGAAAACTGTGATCATTTTATTACAGTGTCGATTACACTGTAAAGCCACATTATTCAAAATCAAAGTTTTATTTTTGGTGGGAAAAGTTTAAGAGAGAAAGGGGAAAGAAAACTGCTAACGATGCAAGCGAGAGTGTCTGGACAATGACACTTTGCTCAAAAGGCACACCAAGAAAAGGCAAGCTAGGTTCCTCTCCTGATGGTTTGATTTTTTTAATATTTTGTTCTTATATACATAGATAAGCATATATATGTGTGTCTACCTACACAAATATACGTACGCACACACACCTTTGAGTTTTTGAGAATAGAAAGTTCGAGAATTAGAAATTCATTTTAAATAAATAAGAACCAGACTAATAGGGGGAAGTTGGTGCTGTTGTTTTTTGCTGCATTATGATTATAATCTAATGACACAGTGATATGATTATACCATTTTTTTACTATACATCATTTCATTGTATATGTAATTGTAAATGTGAGGCCCAGGTGCATTTATCTTGCCTAAAGTAATTTTTATGGATCTTCTGTGTTCTTGTTTTTTCATAAGGGACGGTCATTACTTTAAGAAATATGAAGAGAGTTGAGGGTAAGGATGTTCTAACAGTCACCATTAAAATTTATTTGACTCCAGGGTTTACATGTTAGAGCGTGGCGTGCACGCAAACACACACACAGAATGACAGTGACAAGGGCTGTGTACAGCTCAAACCCAAGTACTGGTCCCAGCACGGCTGTAGCACGTTGATCTTGTAAAAAACTTTTGTTTTCTTTTTGCAGAAGCTTTATGATATAATGCACCATTTTCCAAAATCTGCACTGTTCCATGTAAATGGTCCATGTACAATGACAGTAAATGTTAAGAGGTATGAGATGATTACTAACTTCCAGGAAACATTTAACAGAAGATGCCCATACAGTAGTCACCAATAAAAGTTTAACAGCTGAAGGCTGAATGTAAAGATCTTTTCAGCTGTATTGTTTAAAGAAGCATGACTATCACAATAAAGTTATTTACACAAAAGGCAACAATAGTAAAGATATCAACAGAGAACACAGCAGATTGTTCAGAAAGTGGATCACATTTTCTGCTAAGTTTGAAATATTTCTTGCAATGTTGTAAATTCTACCTACTAGATATCCCACAATATAAACCAGACAGAAGAACTTATAAAAAGATGTATCAAGAGCTTGGTCCTGCACTTCTGATTCCTCAAAATCTAAAACAGAAGACTACAGGAATTTTGAATGTTTAGCGATTGCAGGACAAAACCCTCGGAGGACTGCAAAATGTTGCTTCTTTTCAGTACTTATTCAATTGATTTTCTTTGGCTTTTAAATGACTATCCCTTCCTATCTACAATGTGAAACCAAACCAAACCCCAAACCACTAATAACTCCCCTCTCCCTTCAAAACAGTGATAAAAAATTAAATGAACCAAAAAAACATATCCAGAAAGTGTAGCTGTTACTTCATTATAAAACTACGGTGTAAAATAGAGGTTTATACTGGTCAGAATTGCAATAGCAATTGGAAATTTACACTGAAGGAGTGACTGAAAGTATTGCTTCTCCTGAATAACAAAAAAAATCAAAACTGATTAGGCACTTGTTTTCTTGTTTAATTAGAGATCATTCAGTGTGCGTAAAAATTATAGACATACTCTCTAAAAGAATGCTCTGTAGCCTAACAGCTGTATTGCTCAACTACAGCCACAGTCCCTGATTCAGGAGAGCAGAAAAACATGTGCCTATTATTTATTTTATGCTTAAATCCTACTGATAGGAATGGACTGGATACATGCTCAAGTGCTGTCCTGAATTGGAATGCTTGCTGAAATTGGAGTTTGAAAAGATAATACAGTGGTGAGCTTCTTTTCATTATACCACAATACCAATTTTATCTAATCTGGCTCTGCTCTCCACAATATTATCCTAATATTTTCTAATAAAAAAGAAAACAGGCATAAAATAAATAGGATAACCCAAGATTACATAATAAATATGCTACTAAGTGGGAGGAAAATATACTGCAACATAAGGCTCTGTAGTGTTGCACAATCAGGAAATCGCTCCAGGTGCTCCAAAACTCAACTCCTAGTGTACAACACCAAGTTACCACTATACACCTGAAAAAGATTGGGAAGTAACAGATTAAACTTCTATTACATTAAACATTTGAAAATATAAACAAGTGGTAATTTAGTGCTTCGCTGTCTTTGCAGAACATCGTATGTATGTTCTTTCACTGTTCCAATTGTCATTGCTTGTGAAGGAAAATTCAAAAGATTGGGTTTTTGAAAACTCTCATTATCGAATTCCTTCAGACTCACGAAGTTACCAGTGTCCACGCTGACTCATAGTATTATCTCCAAGAGTAAAAAAAATTCAGAAATTTTGTTGCCTCCGTTTCTTTGCATCCATCGCATCTAGGATAGGTTGCCTCTTTGCAGTGTACCTCTGACGAAGCTCCTCAATTTCTCGTTCCATCATAGGGTCCAAAGCCTTTAACCGCATCTGTAATTCTTCTAAACTCAGATTCTTTAACTGTAAAACAACCAACCAACCAAACAACAAAAAAAAAGAAAACACAAAAAAGATTAAAAAATATTTACAACAAAAATGAAAACCATCACCTTTCTAATCCTTTAATTTACAGTTGCAGTGTTTTTACACAGTTTGAGTGTATATATACACGTATATAACTGTTTATATAACCAAAAGCTTTAGTATGCTCCATGGTAAATCATTTAACAGCACATGAAAACACAAATATGCACGGTACCTTTAATTAAAAAAAAAAAATCACTTTGCAAACCTTGCAAATAGATTGCAAATAAATACAGAGCTGGAGTTCAACTCATTAGGCTGAAAAAAGCATGCCACAGTATACACAATTATATTCATGTATACAAATTATATTGCTTCATCAAATACTTCTTAGTGAACTTCAGTCTCTTATAGAAGCCTGAAAAACAGACAGCTGCTGTAAGTAACAGTCTGACAGATATTTAGAGGCACTTTCTGATAAGAATGACAGGGCACCTGTCTTCCTCAACAGATCGCTGCCAGAACTAGTCAAATCAAATTGCCAACAGAGTGTTTAAATAATAGGAAATAATTTCCTGATTTCATTGGAGGGAATTACCTCTGACCAAGCTCTTTTCTTTCTAAAAATATTTTCTCGCAATGTTAAACAGTTCATTACATTAAGAGCGATGGGTCACATTAGTGAATCGCTTCGCTGGCTTGCTGGCTGCTGCAAGTAAAGGTTGGAGCCTGGTCAGGTACCGGAGTACATTGGGAACTACTGCCCCTCCTCCTCTTGCAAGGAAGGATCCACACTGGAAACGTGTTCCTTTGGTTGGCCTACTTTTTTCTTCCTGATGAATTCTAGCACCTCTCTGCCTTTCTCTCTCGTCGGAATTGCCTATGTGCCAATTACTCTTCACTGAGTGTGAAAAATATCAACAAATTTCAAATAGCACAAATAATTTTATCCTAGGAAAGGGATAATTTGTATTTTGTTTGCAAATATTCTGACATTGCAAACAAGCACACCACCTAACTAGGGAAAAAAAAAGAAAACATTTTCTGAATCAACCTACTAATGAGTCAATACTTCGTTCATTAATCTAGGGCAGTCTTCCATCAACACAGTCCGATCTGTTTTCACTGAGGAATGCAATACTACTTTTGATCTTTATTTTTATCAGCATCCGAGGCATATAAATTAGCAACACATATTGCTACATACAGTCCAAACTCCA
This sequence comes from Grus americana, assembly GCF_028858705.1. NCBI lineage: Eukaryota > Metazoa > Chordata > Aves > Gruiformes > Gruidae > Grus > Grus americana. The sequence goes on along the minus strand of NC_072853.1, from coordinate 24,627,165 downwards.
GTGTTATGACTTCTGCTAATAGACTACATTGTAGATGGTAAACAAATAAAGTCATAATAAACAGGGAGTGCAGATCAGAAATTCACAGAAGAGCACATGCGAAAAGATGCACATTTTTATGCAAGGTCATTTTAACCATAAGATTCCTAATGAAGATGAGAATTAAAGCCCAGATGTCAAAATATCTTCCAAGACCAACCATCCTTAGACCTGTAGGAGTTTCAGAGACCTCAGATGTGCTCAGTAGCTCCTCAGTAATGTCTGTCTCTCCCAAGGCAAATGCTGCCTTTCATGTCTTCAGAGGGAAAGAGCTGCCTCCCAAATAATTAAGTATCATCTACTTTACTACATCTCTCCTATTTGATAAATGCAAGAAAGGATAGGGAAAAGGAATCATAATTCCTCAGTCATGAAAGACTCTTACAGAAAAACACCTTTCCATTTCCAGAGAAAGAAAAGATTTTTAAAAAATCTGTTCTCTTTCATTTTTAGCCCATTGGTAAATGTAACTGGCCCATTACAGACACTTTCCAGATATTCTTTAGAGGAGTGAAGTGTCAGAGACATTTGCAGTATAATGAGATGACAGTGCCAATTCCCCTGTTTAACTGGTTCCAACGCAGCACAGAACAATAAAACCACATTTCTTATCACGTGTGAGAGGAGAAACATATTTGGGGCTCCACGGACCAGCAAACGGACGGAGGAAGGCACCGTGAATAATCTCATGAGTGTTTTGTGAGAACTGCCACTGATGAAGTCTCCTGCCCGCTCTGGGCCAGGCTGGGTAACCTTTTATTCCCTCTCAGTCACCGCTGTAGACAGCAGGCTTAAACTGCACAGAATAGACTCCAACTGATGCAATCACATAATTATTCTGCACTGAAAAACATTTTTTTTATAAATTGTCAGAGAAGAATGTGATGGGTGAGTTTTTATTTAAATTTCAATCAAGAACCAGAGCCAGCATCAGAATTAAATATTCTTTAAAGATCACAGACAGCTGGGTGGAAATTAAAATATAAAGAGAATAAATTTTTAAATCCAGAGAATAAGAATCTTTCAGAATGATCTCAGCCACGTCAACCAGGGGACCTGGGGAGCTGCAATACTTGTCTGTATGAACAGCTGATACTTGGGACATTCAAAGGAAGTAAATGACAGAAAACAGAGATGTTAAGAAACCAAAAACAGAGTTATGAAGGTCTCAGCTATCTGACATCAGATGCTGGATTAGGCAGGAATAGTCAGAGAGCTCTAGGTACTACAGGAAACCCCTGAAGCACATGTAAAAGCTGCAGCTGACTCTAGGATGTGTGTGTGTGTGTCCATGGACACATATGTCTCCTTGGTAAACTTAAAAATATTTCACCTTGACTTCTGTCTGTGCTATAGCTATTACCTCGTGAAGCCTGAAGCCTGCAAAAGCCTAAATGCTGAATGCAACAGCAAATACATGAAATAAGATGCACAGAAATAACTCAAACAAGATATTTAATTATTCCTATGTAATTTATTCCCTTGCATGATATTTTGATTCAAATTGTTAAAGCGATAGAGCTCAGCACTCTCACTGACTTTCACTTGCAAACAGTTTGCAATTTAAAGTGCCATACATAATTTCCCATGTAGTTTGTTGTTGTAACTACTAGGGCTACCAGCACTAATGGGAAAAGAGAAGAGAGCATTCAGCTGTGCAAGCTACAGGAATTCAGAAAGGCTTTAAATTATATTTTGATAGCTTTTTAAAAGCTGTAAACTGCAGTGGTTCAGTAATCAGGATAGTATTTGTCTGAGAATGATAGATAGTTCAATTTCTACCACTCCAAATAATGGAATCAATTGTGTCCTATTGGAGATCAAACACCCACAATCACACAACAGACAGGAATTAGTGTCGGGATGGGCCACCTCCGAGACAGTGACAGGAGTTTCTTTTTGGTAAAAGCATTTGCCTTCACTGGGGCTCTTCATACCACCAAATAATCACACAGGTTTGGGAAAGCAGCAACAGCCCAAATTCCAATTTATAACACCACAAATCTATCAATTACATACAATAACATTCAGAAAATGTGTGCAGCTGTTTTACACACACAAATAGTCTTTTAGAATGGATGAGCATTCTCAGTTTTCTAGTAGAAAAATTAGGTGTGTACAGAACAAAATCTTTTCCTCTGAAAGGCTGTTAACCTCATCACTGAAGAGGGTGACAGTGTATAAGGGAAGCAAGATAAAAACCAAACCCAAACCATCTCCAGAGCCAGATAACATTGAATAATTTCTTCTGCTAGCTGATGGATGCTCAAGACACAGCCACACCCAAAGAAGCCCCGCTGAAATTCCCCGCTTTGCTTTGCTAGAGCAAAGGAAGTTGACTTTGCCTACGAAGAGACCAGCTAATAGGCATCCCTGTGGCGCAAGCTCCTAGTGCTGCAAGCTGAGGGCCAGCAGCTCCTGCCTCTGCCTTCTCCTCTCCCTGACGTAGGAGGAAATCCTGGCGGAAGAAAGGCACCCACGCAGAAAGGAGCTCCATCAACCCAAGCTTCCAGAGGCAGAAGGTCCTTTCAGCAGCACCAACCTGAGCTAGGACAACCAGCACAGAAACAAAGCCTAACTAACCTTTTAATGGAATTATAATTTTCAGTTACAATCTTTGGAAAAGGCAACCCAGCCACACACTTAGAAGATCAGTAAGTGTGGACACCTGATGCACCTTATCTCAAACTTTTAGCAAATGGAATACCAATCATTTACCTCCTCCCGGCTCATTTTTCAATGTATTCATAATAAGATTAGAGACTTGTCCAAGAAAGGCTGTGTGTAGAAGTTAAAAAGCAGCAGAACAGATTAAGAATCGTTAGAAGCTCTTCGCAATGTGACCATCCTCATTAAGCTGGGATACAGTAAAACTCTCAATGTTGGGGCAGCTCCAGGTTTGAAGTGATCAAGTTGTGATCAGAGCTACAAGTGCTCCAGAGACAGGTGCAGTCCCCTGGTGTGAAGGTGGCAGGAACCATTGCTAATCACTGTCACCTGAGTTTTTAAGTTTTGCAGCTGAAGAAAAAATAACCCAGAGTTACCATGGGAGGCTGGTGAATTACAGTGCAGTTTAGCATTTCATCAGAAGAGTATTACCTATACAGAAAAAATTCTTACTCTCATCGATACTGGTTTCAGGTCGATTGCTTTTCTGATATGTCTTAAAACAGTGACACACAAGGAATTCTTGCCTCACAAACTGATGTGGTCATCTCCCAGAACCAAATTTCAGCAAAGGAAATGCAACAATTTTTGCTTTTTTGGTCTTTCAGTCTAACTTCTTGCATCCCAGATGGACCAGCTTCATTTGGATCAATATTTTCAGCAAACCAAAAAGAGTAATTACTTACAGTCAGCATGACTTCTGCATACAGGAAGACCCACACTGTAACTTGCGTATTTTGTTCGCAACCCTGGTCAAATCATACTGATGAAAATTCAGACCAAACAGGGTGCTTGGAAAATATATATGTGTTCCCGTCTACAGACCCGAGTTCTGTGGCAATAAGCTGAGAAGGAAGACGATAACGTACAACCAAAACAAGACTCTCAGAAGTCATCAAGTCAAAGGGTGCAATGAAAATCCTGACGACTGGCTTCCACCCGCATCCAGCACAGGAGTCAGGAGGAAAGACACGCATCTGAGATACTTGGTGGTGCTTGCAGTCCATGGATTTAGGCGAAGGGGTCTGGAAAAGAGTCTGGAACTCATTAGCTGCACTTGGCCAGCACATATCCGTAGCCATCCAAACTTTTCAGGGAGCGAAAGCCAAAGTTTTGGTGGATGTAGCACACTATAATCTTAATCCGCCCTTGACAGCTAACAGAGGTAAATAAAAGCTCTAGGCCTGTGATGTTTTCAATATGATAAAATTAGATTTCATTAGTAATTCCATAATGCATGAGTTACCATCGCAAACCTCCAGTCTATCAAACTAAATTATGGAATATTGCCATTAAGCTGGTGCAACAAAAACAAGCAAATGTATTTTCAGGGTTTAAATTGTTAAGAAAATAGATATTCAATCAAAAATAATCTGTATCAAGTTTGTTGTGTTTACTCAAAAAAACAAATTCTTCCTAGCAACTGCTTAAATGAATCTTACAGATGCAACATGCCTTATTAGAGGCCTTTGATTAAAAAAATATGGATTGTTAATACTGTATTCTGAGTCATCTATTTTCCCATCTGCTAGTAATTCCTACAATATGAACTATCAACAGAATGGCTAACAACAATAATTTTCTATGGCAATTGCAAAAGTGGGTTGCCTATAGCACTTTCTAAGATTTAACCAGTGCATGCCTTGGATTGTTTTGTGTAGTTAGTGGCCTCAGGTAAGAGAAACTCCTTCTCTCCAGCTGTTTCCTTCCCTCTGCTGAGCAGAGTTTTCTTTTCTCTAATGGAATGAGCTCCGCTGATGATTTCAAACTTATTTTTTAGTAATAGAAATAGTTAGACTTGAGTCAGGATCCAAAAGGTACAAGGTGGGCCTTTCTGACCAGTTTTTCTGGTCTACAAATTCAAACCCCAAATCCGTGAATCTGACTTACATAGCTGTTTTCTCAGGCCTGCGCGCAAGGAAATAAATACTCCACAGTTACTGTCTGTTCGGCTGCTCCCGGGCAGCAAGGAGGGAAGAAGTGCTGTATGTCCTGTGCTCACAGACCAAATCACGCTGACCTGGTATAAGTAGCGTCAGGCGATGAGCAGAGTCAGAGCTCTGACTCGCTGCCATCCCCACCCCTGCTGTCACTACAGTGGGCAAATCAGTCACAAGAAAACAAACTCGGACAGAAGGTGGAGAGAGAGCATTTATTTCAAGATATTTGAAGAGCAAGTCTCCTTGCTGCAAAACATAAAATATGGGGTTATACAAATATAAAAAGGACGTCATTTGCTGTCGTTATTTTTGACAATTTATGAGACAGAAGGACCGACAACCTAACTTTCAAAAGCCAAAGTTCATCCCTCAGGACTGCAGTTATCTTCAACATTTTGGTTGGTAAAATAAGCACATGGCACTAAGAGAAAATTAAAGATGGGTGAGTTCACGTAACTTTAAAAAGTCTTTTACAGATAAAATTGTATATAAATGTCCCATGATTAATTCCTTTTTTTGACTAGTAAAGCCCTCTCTGCTCAGACATTAAAACTGCACATCATTTTAATAACACAAAGCTAAATCTCAGTTACAGCCATCAATATTTTTCAGCTCTAGAAGGCTTTTCTTAGCTTCATACAACGTTGCATTTCAATAGCAAATCACCAACGGGGAAAAAAGTTTTCTATAGCATTAGTGCATACTATCAGTTGCATACCTTTGTTGAATACTCAAAGGAAGGGCTTTCCTTTGAGCACACTAAGTAGGACCAATCCTAAAATTCCAAAATCATGAGCTGGGTCCTTCACCTTCATTAAATTACCCTTAAAAACTAGATTTGTAAAATAAGAGGGTTTTTGGAGGAGGGACGTATCTTTTTATTTCCCTTTTCATTTCTGAGTCATGAGGAGGCAGCTAGAATCTAAACACTTCTGCAATTAAAAAGGCTAAAAAGTTCAGGAAAAAAAAATAATTTAGTGGCCAAAAACTTTAACAAGGAATCCTGACTACAGGAAGTGAAATCTAAGGAAAAGCAGAGATCATCGTAAAATGCAGTGTAAAATTAGTGATAATGCTAACTCTTGCCTGTTGCAGTTTTACCCAGTTCCTGACAAAACCAGTCCTGTAGTGTGTATTAATGCTGTACCATATCCTAAGCAGTTCAAATATTGTTTACATTGTTTTTACCTACTATAGCAGCTGATGTTCATGTAGTTGCGAGGTATATAATTTTCACTAAAATAAATCAACATAGAAGAATCTGAAAATGGGGAAATAAACTGCAAGCAATGTGCCTCAAAAACCTGGCAGCTAGCAAACATCCATTAATAAGCACCACTGAGATCAAATCTTTAGTATCTGATAATCAGTTTAATAAATACATTTAATATTTAAAGTGTACAGAAGGAAAAAATCCTACCACTCCTTCTTTCCTATGTCATTTACAGAGACTGTATTGTTACATTACACGCTTACAATTGAGTCTACTGAAGCATGACACTTTAATTTGCTATCACCTTCTCTTCAGAATTGCATCACCCATCACAGACATTTCTAAAAATTACTTTTAGAGTATCACAGGCAAAAATTCACAGTTTGAAATGCCTTAGAGAAGATCTTGGTGTTTTTTATACACTGTGATTTTCTATACCAAGCATCTAAAGCTTAATGGTACAGTTAGCCCTGAAGAATACTATAAATGTTTACTGGAGCTCCCAACAGAGTAAATAATCTAAAGCTTAGGAAAAACACTCCATCTGGATACTCACCATGCTATTTAAACTTGATTGCAAATATACCCACACAGTGCTGATAGCAAAGCAGCTACCACACCTGATCTAAAAATACAGAGGATTTCCCCCCAGCCCTTTCTGCTTTTGGAGGGGGAAAAAAAAGCATGGGAAGAAAAAATCAACCAACCAAGAAATCCCCAAACCCCTTTTCCAATATTACCCAGCAAAGACATAAAGCTTTAAAATGAAAAGGCATTCTTTAGCTAGAGTTCTTCGTCTACTAAGTAAGTAGTATCCAAAAGTCAGCATTTTATGTCTATTAATCTGCAGCTCTCCAGGGCAAGTGCTTTTAGTTGTCCTTCGTGATGAGCTCAGCTATCAGCAGGTCCACTACAGTGCCCTTCGGTGACAAGTATCACGTTTCAGCAAACTGCAGTTATCATTCAGCTACATAAGCCCAAATATTACCCTCATATTCAAAAGTTTTCTCAAGTTAAGGCAAGGCACTGCCTCCTTGACATCTGATTCTTCCATGAGGGGATAATTTTTTAAATGTTCAGAAAATAACAGTATTACATTTTTGTAAAATTCTACTAATCTCCATGTAAATGCAAGCTGTATTAAGAACAAAGATATAAACTATTTGGGATGAGAGCCATTTTAAAAAATAAAACCATTCAGTTAAGACCCCCAAACATCCTAAACATAAAATAAATATGAAAGATGTTCCCGGTTCTGCCAAAATATTTTGTAAATGCAAATCTATATTGAAAAGTGAAGTTAACGACATAAGTAACATGAAATAGAAGTCCAGAGGTTAAAAAGAAAGCTGTATTAAAATTTACAAATTCAGGAAATACATGATATTTAAAGCTATTTTCCTTCAATGTTTCCATTTATTTTTTGAAATAGAAAGAAAAATGGAAACTCACTGAATAATGAGTTATGACACAAGACACATACATGCACAGAGATAATCTTGAAGTTAAAACCAGACCCAGAAAAGCGTTTCACCTGAAGAGCAATGGAAGACACTAGAAAAATGTTAAACCTTAAACCTCAAACCTCAGTGTCCTAGTGAGGGACAATATACGTGAATCTCAAGTTTCTTAGACGTACAAAATGTTGATACTCAAAACTAAACCAAAGACGGATACAGCAAAAGTAAATTCTCCTAACGGGAAAAGTCTGTTGGAGGATAGCCGCACCCCCCCCACCCAAAACGCACACGCGAGTTTATGTCTTATTCGCTGAGCAACCTTGACTTAGTTATATTCTTTAAAAGGAAGAAAATTTAGTTCAGTTTAAAACAGCCAATTCAGAAAGGATCTAGGAAAATAACACATCATCTTTAATAAATGGAAAAATGATAGACATACTGTTTGCTGGGTTTTATTTCATGCAGAAAGCATTCTGGTAGTCACGTACAAGAGAGGATGGGTTTCAGCCACTTTTTGTAGAAGATGGACAGGAAAAATCCTGTAGTCCAGAAACTTAGGGCAATTTAGAGGCAACAAATGCCAGGTTTCTTAATTCCCGGAGGAAGGAAGAAAATACAGCAAAAGACAGCAAAAAGACAGTAAAACTGAGACATCAGTTGAGCGAGGCCTGCAAAACATCAGGAAAAGCAGAATCTGAATGCAGCAGCAGAACAAAGCCGGGGCTAAGCAGAGACATTTAACTGAGCTGTTAAGAAGAAGGGATCTCTTCTCAGGAAAAGCAGGCAGGGTAGCACCTTGGGAGAGGGATCAGGGAGAAGACAACCACCAAGCATCAGGGAGAGGACAACCACCAAGCCTACCTGAGCTAAGCACCAACACACAGCAGTGGACGCTGCACACAAAGACCTGCAGGGATCTGGGAGGGGAGAAGCAATCCCCCAGCCCGAGGCTACTGGCATCTTTGCTACAACAGCACCAAGTTTCATTTTCTGTACAACTTTAAAGATTTAACAGAAGCACTGCTGGCTTTTAAAGAATGCATCTCAGTCCGTAGCTCCTCAAATTTTCTTTATTCCCTCCTCAATAATTTTTCAGAAATCTTTCTTCCCCTCCCCCCCGAACTTCTTGACTACCTATTTAGTTTGATCTGGTTCACAGTTTTCCTAAGCACTGAAAGAACTCGGCTTGCGAAAGATTTGGGTTCCCAATAGTCCTTGGGGGACAGCAGGGTACTGTTCCACTCCTGCACCATGTCCAGCAGCTCGCCAGCCACGGGGGCTGGAGATTTCATTTCCTTCTGACAGCTTTGATGTTATGAAAACTGATAAAAATCATTTAGGAAACTTTCTTACTGTGCTCAAGAACTGGGCAGATTTTTTAAAAAACTCTTTACACCTTAAAGAATTGTTTATTAACTCTTCTTAATGGTGCCTTCCATTGAAGTCTTATTTACAATTCATACACGTCAGACAGATACTGTGGAGTTTCAGTAGGTTCACTGAAATGGATTTAGTTTTTCTTTTGACAAAATGCACCAGCTCCACATTTGTGAAACACAAATAAACACTATCAAATAATCTTTAATCAACCTTACAATGGTCTAAATCTAGTAGACAGCTACTGTCTTGCTTCTAATCCAGACTACATTAGATCTAAGGTAAGTGAACAAATACAGAAATGGATTATCTATCAAACAGCACCACTTAACTAGCAGCTTTTAAATAATATACAGTATCTTTACAGACATGGAGTAGGCTACTCTCTCTACAAGTAATACACTAAGAAATATCCCGAAAGTAGGAAAATACAGAACAAGATAATAATTGATAATCATTCATGTCAAAATACATTTATTAAGAAGTTCATGTACTAACATACAACTAAAAGCAAAACTAAATTAAGAACCAGACCACTCTCATCTTAATGAGCAAGAAATCCAGGCTATCTCGACACTGAACAGTACGCTTAACTATAATCTAATTCTGTTCTCTAAAACACAATTCACCCCATGAAAAGTGTGATGCTCACTCTGTATTAATTTAGAAACTCTAATCATTCATTGAACAAGATTCAATGATTCAGTGGCATATTCACTTACTGAGTCCAGAACTGCCAAAATCATTTGCCAAAGAAATATTCTATTATCAAATATTTTGTCTATGACTCAAACATTAGTGTGAGCAAGCCAAAAATTAGCATAGTTCTTTCTTACCTTCACAGTATTATCTCCTAGGAAGGTCTACAGCATTTTATCTATTTGCTTTGTCACAGAGTACAGAACAACACTAGTTTGTTTAATTACGTTTTTCAGATTATAATCTACAGATATAGTTGTAGTTTATTACTCGATGCAACAGGTACTGTGTAAGCTTTTGTGTCAACGCTGTTCATTAATCCCAGTCCCAATTTACAGTGCTCACTATTCCACTTCTCCATCTCTGGAGTAAATTATATCCATTATATAGCACACAACTAGGGAATGGTATGAGCTCTGGAAACCCTTATGATATGACCCACACCTCAGCAGAATCTTTCTGGCCTCTCTGCTGGTTTTCCAATTCATCTCTTGAGTGATTATCTAGGTTTCAATTACGTTTCAGTTTTCTAGACTTAAAATCCATAAAGAAAATAATTATAAAATCTTATTCATTGCATAGCATATCAACAATAAAAATGCTACACATACTGCACTTGAACATCTGTAATGTTCAAGTGTCTGGAACTTCAAATCTAAAATGGTCTCCAGAAAAACACTATTGGGAATTTAATCTAGGTTTTAAAATTGATTTAGTATTCATGATTTGAAAACTGAAGTAGAACCAAGGACCTCATCTATATTATTTCCAACCCTAACTACCAGGGCAGGAAATAATGAGAGCTCACATCAAGCTCCAACTCATGCCAAACCATCCATCCAGCACATTCCTAGACCATATAAAAAGGATAAGGAAAATGTCAGACAGACAAATGTATTCCTCAAATGCAAGGTGTCAGTATTCAATCAAAATCTGTGCTCAATGCAGTCAATGCTACACAGCTCACAGGCTTATCTTTAAATAGAATTATGTGTTTCACAACTGCACTTTCAGAAGTAATTAAAAGCCAAAGAAAATTTTATTTCAATTTACAGTGCCTTGTAAAATAAGTTCAATTGTTAAGACCATCTTCAGAGCAGTGCTTTTCCAAAGTAAAGACAAAAATATAACCATAGAGGTTAGTTAATGCTCTTGCAATTTATTTAAAATGCATCACTGGGGTTTCTGCTTACAGAACATCTATTCCTCAGTTTGAGTGGTATCCTGCATTCAAAGACATAACACTGAAGAGAGATAAAATACAAATTAATGGCACTGGTCACACATTAAGTGCCATTGTTCAGAGTTTGTAAGAGTAGAGAGGGAGTGAACAACTCCCTCATCAACAGATCTGATGCATATGCATGAGGACAAACAAATGCAGGTAAACATAGGCTTAGTGTCAAAAAGATTGCATATCTGTCCTGGACTTCAGCAATGCACATGGATTACTTCTTGATCCAGTTATTGCACATGTCTGGATCTGGACATTCGAATCTACTGTTGAAGAAAAACTACTCTCAGAAAGACATATAAATATATAGCATACATTCTTGAATTGATGCTAATGAAATTCACATTATGTGGCAGAAGAATGCAGGGGAGGAAAAAGATCCTGAGTATCTTCATAATGCTTACATCCTGTCACAAGCAGAAAACAGTATCAAATAGTTTAAAAACTGGTATTGACAATCAGCAACAAATCCTAAGAACCTCAGATACGTAATAATTTACAAAGTCCCCAGCACTGATCTCATTTCCCCTTTCCACCCAAGCGAGAGAGACGTATTTTCATTTGGAAACTCAAATGATTTTCCAGGTAGATTCTACTGGTGACAGAAAAGTGGCTTTCGGCTTTAAGCCACCATCTTCTGAAAAGTTGTTAAAGTTTTGAACACAAACTGCCTTGTTGAAGTACCACACATATTGACCAGTGGACCAACTAGCCAATTTTTTTCTCCCAGAAGAAACAAGCTGTCAGCTCAGGTTTGGATGAGGGGAAAAAATTATACTACTACTTCTGCTTACTGTCTTTGAGACTTGCACCGCTGCTGACACAGCTGGAGACCTTGTATTCTTATGGTCTGAAATTACAGTATCATCAAAGACTAGATATCCCAGCATCAGAGAAGTTACACTAACAATTTAAAAATGCTATAGACTTGAAGGAGGCACTGTTTTTGTTAGGTTTTTTGACAGCACTGAAAAAGTAAGGTTTTCATTATAATATTCCTACTTAATCTCACGCACACACATATGTGCACACAGTTGAAATTACAAATACTGTATATGTTACAAGAATTCACAATGCTGTAAAATCAGACATATTAGAGAAAACAAAGAAAAATTATTTTAGCAAATTATTCTGTTACAGTGAATGTCAAATTCAGTAAAGGCTCTATTACAAGGCACAACGAATACAAGTAATGACTTCAAAATATTTTAAAATCCCAAATATATGAAGAGGTATTTTAAAGTAGTAACGTAATCATGTATACAGAAAAAACCACAAACGTGTGGACTTGGTCCAGCAGTTCATTTTTCTAAAGAAGTAATTCTGATTGCTTCCCTTTTCATTAATGATTCTGACTTTAAACGCTCATTCACAGAGATATTGGCTTCTTGCAGTCCTCACCCATTTTAATCTCAAACCATATTCCTCTTCCCTCCATCAGTATCTCCTCTTGTTTTAAACACAATCTTAGAGAAATATCTCATTCTGCTGTTTCTGACATCAATGTCTCCAAACATGTTCCATTCTGGGAGTTCTACTTATGCCATCTGATGGTCTGTATTGCATGGGGAACCCTGGTAATTATGAACTACATGCCTATGAACTTGGCTGACAATGATGTTGCTAGAAGGCCAGTCATATTTACCAGATCCTGGCCATTAGAATAACAATAGCAAAGGAGTAGTTCCAGTAATTTAACAATTTCTCCTACTTCCACAAATGTATTCTATTTATACTCTCCCAGGTAGCATCACAGTGCATAACACCTTGCCTAGTAGCAGCAACACTGCAAAACTAAAAGGCCATTTAACTTAATAATATTAAGTAGCTTAACTATGCTGAAAATATTTCACCTCTTGCTCAGCAATTTAATATCATGCAAAATTTTGAAAGCAATATTGCTTGAAAATTGACAAATTTGCTATTTATTGTTGCCATAACAACCATAGAAAATTGTGTAAGAAAATAGCAAGCAATAAAGGATGAAACACCATAGAAACAGATAAGAATAGAGCAAGTTGTGTCAGCACTAGCCCTAAGGAAAATTTTAGGCACAAACAAGTTCATGGATAGAATTATAAAAAGGTAGAGAAATAGAAATTGGCAGTTAAGGTGGGGAAATCAAAAAGGCAGTTATATGGCCTTTAGAACACATTAGAACACATTAGAACAAAATTCAGCAGAGATTATGACAGGAACTTGGTTTGGGGTTTGGTTTTTTTTTTTAAATCTCTTGCTTAAAACAATACTGCTGCAGTGTTGCACAATATAAATAGTTAAAAGTTCTCAAACCCAGAATACAGTAATAGCTAAATTGCTGCCAGTTTTACATGGTTTTCTAAAATTCCCTCCAGCAGAAGGAACCAACAATTGACTTAGGAAGTTACGAAGGAATTCAAATGTAAGGATCTATTTTCCTGTAGGTCAACCCACTACTGCACTGTATAATAAATGTAAACATGAAATGATATCATTTCATCTCTACTCCTCACCTTTCCAACGACCTTTCAGAGAAAACATCCTGGAGCCTGAATTTTGTTTGACATGGAAGTCATACAGGCTGGATAATGTAACATTCCTACCTACGAGCAAAACACCTTTAATGCATTTATCTCTCCTAAAATAAAAATAAATGTTATACAGCTATCTCTCTACCAACACATGGACCAGTCAAAAATCAAAGTTTTGTGTACAGCAGAAGAAACACTACATTTACAGCTCTTTGTTTAAAGAATTAACAAAGCCAAAATCAAACCTCTCTCTAGTAAAATTCCTTTTTGGATGTTATCCACGGACTTGTACTGAGAGTATAACCAAGAAAAAACACTTTTCACTTTTCTCTTGATTCAAAGAAGGACAAAAAAGCAGATGGGATTAAAATGGAGCTCAAATCAAAGATGGTAAATTTAGATTTGATTCAGCAGACATATGGAAACCATTATATAAAGAAGGGAATTCTTGCATTAAAAAGTTAGTTCAGGTGAGATGCAACTAAACTAAAGACAAGCATCTTAACAGAAAGAACAGCCTTGATTTGTTGCTAATAAAACAGCAGTAGAACTTGGGAGCAGTCTAGAAAAAGGATAGAGATTAAGGAAGCAGCTTCATTCTACACTTAATCTGATCTAAAGACAGGAGGTAGCCAAAAGGATCAGTCCTGCTGTGTGAAACCCTTGGGCTCCCACCCACTTACTTGCATGAGATCTACCAGTTCTGCAACGGCAGGGTGAGCTGGGAGAGAGGGGAGGGGAGGGCAAGGGGGTCTCAGATGTTTTTTGAGCAAGTTGAACTGACTCAGCTCTCTGGCTACCTGACCACTACGATTGATACAAGGAGAGAGAGATGAGCAGGTGCCTCCTTCTGCCCTGCCTTTCTCTTTCCATAACACCCATCTCCTGATGTCTGGGGTAAGATGCCACGCATCTATCCCTGGTTCCAAGCTACAGGGGCCAAGGTCAAACCACCAGCAGGCCAAAGACAACAGCTGACTACTCACCTCCAACTACAACCCACACTTCCATATAGATATTGATCTGGATCCCTCTTCTCAGAGGCAAACTACTAGTAGTAGTAGTAGTATGGAAACTTACAGCAAATTAACTTCCTTTGAAACCTCCACCTTTGCCGAATTTGGATAATATGACTCAAAAGTTATCAGGACAAACAACACAATCACATAAGTCTCATTTCTGCAGGAAACAGACCAAAAATAATATACAGCTAGACTGCACAAAAATCTTCTTTGTACAGGGTAATTAAAAATTGGAAACATCAATACAATTAAATGTTAACAGAAAACACACAGTAAAACATTTTGGATAATTATAGGTTGAGGGGGAGAATCATAAAAAGCTATGAAAGATGGCCGTGCTTTTATGACAAAGTGAATAAAATTGATTTTATACACTACAACTACTAAAGAATTAATCGTATAGACCATTTCCCCCAAAGGGCAACAGGATTAGTAGTTTCCTCAAATTCAGTCTGCAAGCAGAACTGTGAACAAGTAATTTAAATACAAGAGTGGGGGATTCTGCAGGGCTGGGGGTAAACCAACACAGCGGCTTTTCTCTTTCTGGCATTCACAGCACATCAGAAGAAACAAAGACATGGTGTATCTGCAGCACATTTTAGGATTCATGTTATATTTGACAGTGAACTAACAAGAGTGCCCTACCTATACCAAAAATGGCAGGGGATCTCAAAATCCAATCAGCTGTGAGTGAAAATTTAATATCAGCAAGCAAAGCTTTTGTACCAATTATTTTTTGTGGGTTTGGGAATAGTAGACTTAGAAAATTCAATGGCAAACTTTTTTCTTACTTCACAAAGTATTTTGTTTAAATGCAAAATACAGACAGTAAATGGTGTGGTATGATCACCAGACATTATCAGTGGGCTACACAATACATGCTTTTGAAAACTTTTTTGTAACACCATCTTACAAAATAAACTCTTGCAATAATTTCTTAAGGTTTTATATCTCTTCCTAACATAAACTAAAAATATCATGAGAAAAATGAAAAGGGAATAAAAGCAATAGAACAAGAATCTAGCACCACAGATTCTTTTACTTTCTATATAAATTTGATCTTCTCACATTACAAAAAGAATGTGAATTATGACCCAATAGTGGATGTAGGTGGGGATCTACTCAAATGCTGCAGTTTTACAACAACAGACTTTAAAACACAGTCTAACTCATCAAACGTATTTCAAAAAGTCTTCACACCCTTGAAGAGGAAGAAATACCGTCTTTGGAGAAAAAGTTGAAGGTGTTAGTGATAGTCCACCCTTTATGTTGCTTCAGTGTTACAGCTGAAATCCTGACCTGTGTTCAATTAACTGCTCAGGCAGCCCCTGGTTGAATTTGGAAGCATTCAAAAACTTCTCTCTCAAAAAGACTCCAGTGACTTGGCATCATATCTTCTCAGCATTGTGCAAAAGCATAACTTTATCAAAAACATGACAACTTTAAAAGCAGTATATAAATAGCAGAGTCCACAATTGTTGTGATAGCTCTGATGAAAATGCAAAGACAATCTTAACACTTCAACAAAAATGTTCTAATTAAAATATTTCAATAAGGAAATTGCTATTTCACTTTTTACCATTGATTTTGATTATCATTAAATCCAGCATAACTAATTATGATATAGCACAATAATTACAGGGAGGTTTTTCACTCACTGCCATCCAGGGCAGCACACAGTCCAGGACCATGGGATGAGCTACCACAGTACCTATCCCATAAGGCAGATGGCTTTTCATCAAGCAAAGTCTGAAGGGCAGTCAAATTGTATTTAGATTCCCTGTATTGCATCATCATGACATATGTGCTAATTTAAAGGATTCAACTAATTTCAGGTGACTGCTTTGAAAATTTCAAAATTGGAACAAGTCTGAGATGGCTACTGTCAACAACAAAGCTCTGACTGAACATGGTTCAGTCTAACCTTTAAATACGTATACCATAAAACTAAAATATCACTTCTTAACGTAAGCCTCCCACAGAGAAAAACTAGAAGCCCTTCTATACTCAAAATATGAAGTTGCCTAGTATATCCACTCAAGAAGAAAGAAATAGAAAGGAAATTCTGGCAAGCAACAGAGCCAGAAAACTCTCCGTTAATGATTCCTACAATTGTCCATCTAGAGATGAACTTCCTAAAGCACCAGTGTCAGCATGAGCCTGACATTTACAAAAAACAATCTTAAGACATTTACCAACCTCCTGAGATGTCTCCTGTAGATCTCCCTAAATTGATACAAAGTCCTGCTGTATTTACACCAAAATTCTCTCTCTTGCCTGCTTCACAAGCAGACATGGCTACTATTAACAGAAGTAAGAAAAAGCAGCATTTTTACTCTGTACTTTTTTCCCCCATAAATCAACATACACTTTTTTTTAATGTACAAACGTAGCAAAGATTCAACAGTAACCACCAGAGCAAGCAGAAAAACTCCCTTAAAGAGCGTATCAAGTATGCAAGACGTTACTCATTACTCAAAATACATATTCCATGTTCATGAATGCATCGAACACAGCAATTCTAGTTAAATTTCACAAAAGGTTAGCTGCATTCATGGACTGTCTGGCACTAAGTACCATGTATTTAGATGAGTACAAGGCAAAACAAAGCATGAAGTTTGCTGGCACAATTGGCTAAAAATAAAAATAATAAAAACCCCCATATAGATAAGCCAGCCAGCTTTCACTTAAATATCTGACACTTACTCGATTGATAACCACCTGCATACAAAGTCTTTGGCAGCTTTAAAATACCTTTTTTTTTTCAAGAATAAAATATTCTGCAAGCTATTTCCTATCATATCAAGCACAAACATGCTTTCATTTAACTTCAGGAATGGAATGCATCTTATTTTAATATTTCACCTTTGTTCAGTTGAAGAAACTTGCATTGCTGATAATAAGAAGCAAACTAGATCTTACTTAAAATACAATTTAAGCTATGTGTTTATATATTCTCAGGGACATTGCATTCCAAATTGTTAACTACTTGGTTTTGTGGGTGGTTTTGATTGGTTTTGTTTTCTTTTGGGTTTTATGTTTTTAATGTAGTCAGTCCTGCAAAAGCAGCTGGCAGGATCACCAGGCTCCTGAGTCAGTAGTTTCATACATTAGGCACTCATTTCAATTTTTAGCTGAAAAACTCTCATATGCATTCCATAAATCATGGCCTGGTAATAGACAGGGGCATTCCCATGACTCTGGCACCAACACCCGCTTTTACAAAGGGGACTGCCTATTCCCAGACAGGGACTGCTGCAAGAGCTGCAGTTACAGACCCTGCACGTACAGCCGTAGGCGTACGCATGTAGACCCTCTTTCTTCCAGTGCCTTGTTAGATCCCAGCACAGAAGTGTATGTATCAACTTCACCTTTGCTTGCTTTTTGAGATGGACTTTACAGCTTAGATCAGTTGCTTTGTTTTCCAAATAAAGAGTAGGATTATCATGTAATAAGAAAGCAGTGCAATTGTTTGGCAGCAGGTTTCAAGAAACAAATACTTCTGTGGATCCAAGGTTGTCAGGACAAACTGCAAAAAAAATGAACTCATTTTACAGTAGAAAATAAGATTAAGGAAAAAAAACCCCACAGACAATAGGAAACAGGATTAGCTATGTAGCAGTAAACACGGGGAAGGCAAATCCATGAAAAGAAATAAGGATATCTTTAGAAAAATAAGTGGTAATCTGACATGAAAGTAATTTCAAATGTTATCACATTCCCATAACTACAACTAAACCAGCCCAGCAACACCCTGGTACTCCTTCTTCCTCATCTAGGAATTTAACCAGCCTAAGTTCTAAAATAGGTAACAAGATATAAACAAGATAAAGAATGATACCTTCATGTTAACCCACTTGTCACAGTTTCTGAGCTTGTTGAAATTCTGGTCCTACCTCTACAGAAATACAAATGGCAAAAGGAATTGTCTGGCTATTCTGTGTAAGCATTCTGAAGTCCCTTCCTCAGGAAGCATGGCCTAAGCATGAAGGCTCAGCAACTTGCTTCTGGTGACTGCATTTCTACACAGCTGGCTACTCTTGATAGTCCTTCTGAGGCACCTCTCTTCAATTCCTGGTCACTTTTAAACACTGTGAAGATGTTGATACAAACTGTGAAGACTAGGGGCCTCTCACTGAAGAGTATTTCCAAGTACAGTGTAGTTCTAAAGAAAATGTGTAACTCTAAACAATCTAGTTCTTATAATTTCAACTGCATAGAAATATTCAAAATACTAAAGCCCATGAAAACACAGTACAGACATTCTCCTTCTTTCACCTGAATTCAGTGAGGCCAATTTACGGTATTCCAATGGGACTGATTTTGATCAACAACAAAACACCACCACCAAGAAACCCCTGCCAAAAAACCCCAAAACCCCAAGAGCCAATCACGTATCACTTTTGTTTATGCACCCCTGTAGCTTTGGACTATTTTAGCTTTTGAAGACAAATCTAAGGGATTTCACTTGCATATACAAAATCAAAGCAGCACACTTCACTGCATTTGTCTTTGACTTAACTCTTCCCAAAATACACATGGTACAAAAAAAAAGATGCTAACCTTGGGAGATGGAAGACCGTGAAAGTCTCCCTGGTTAAACCAACTTCCATGGGCTCTGCTCTGGACTGGTCAGATCCACAGTTTACATCCCACTCCAGCCCCACGGTGTGGGAACCGCAAGGCCCTCAGGAGAAGTTTATGTGAGTCAGAGGTCCAGAACGATGAATATCATCCCTGATAGATGAATTCTGCCTTCGTTAAGGTTTGGTTACTGTGTAGTACAGTGGTGGAAATTTGCCAGAGTATTTACAGAGCAAGAAATTCAACCCACTAATACAAAAGTAGCCCATTCCTTTTCAGGTATTATTTCTGATGCTTTGAACCAGGTGCTTGGTACCACGGCTGTCAGTGGAAGTTCACCCTAATAAAGTTTTGCAGAGTGCCTCATAGGCTCTCTTACTACCTTTTTTTCTTTTTTCCTTCTCTTTTTTCTTTTTTAAATCTATGCCATAAAATTTTACATCATATATATTTTATTTCCATTCAAATTCAACACTAGGCCTGGGAACATATTTCTACGCTACAGGTACTTTTGTAAAAATCTGTGAGCAGTTTAATTTCAAAGCCATGGACAGCAACCTAAAGCAATTTTTGACCATGCAAAATGTTTTATAAATAGTTCCATGTGCGCTGTTCATCTGGAGTCTCACTAGAGACGAATAATGACCTTGTATTTCATTCTCATTTACTCTGAATTAGCCAAACCTTGTGTTTTTAATTACATACTTAATACACCTGGCATGGTCTAATTACAGAAAACAAAACATCATTTAAAAAAAAGGTGACCTTGAACTTAGTCTATCAAAATACCGGTTAACTTTAAGTTTTCAGTTTTTAACGAACTGCCAAGACATGCAATAGCAATTTTCCAAATGTGATCACGTGCCTTTAGAGCCACAGACTTACTGCATTAGGAAACATCTGTACACACTCTTTATGGCTCTCCTCATTACTAATGCAAATCCCTCTTAGATTTCAATAGTGCTATAAACAGTTCTAGAGGTAAACACCAAGTTCACACTTCTGATATTTTTAATGTGTTAGACTATACTAAATCTAGATTTGACAAGCCGCAGCCTGTTGAAGCTGAAGCAACTTTTTTCAGAAACCAGTGATTTTGTATGGATATCACTACTATGAACAAAGGGAACATGACGTTATAGCAATGATGATATGCTGCAAAAGAAGCAACAAAGGGCTTTGACACAAGAAACTTAAATAAATACATTAATTATCCTACTGCTGTAACGTGGTTACTTACCTGCTTGAAATTGAGTATGTGCTTAAATTCCTTCTTCAGTTGTGTTTAAGAGTTTCAGTGACAAATTGTTTTTACAAGAATGCTTCAATACATTAGTGAATGGTCTTCACATATTTGATACAGGTTTTTTTACTCCTATTTGTGACCAAGTAATGCTAAGAAATTAGGCGCACCATATTTAATAAAGCATCTGGGATTTAAAGTCAACAGAATGT
This sequence comes from Grus americana, assembly GCF_028858705.1. NCBI lineage: Eukaryota > Metazoa > Chordata > Aves > Gruiformes > Gruidae > Grus > Grus americana. Next base: position 24,606,965 of record NC_072853.1, on the reverse strand, counting down.
AATGCCTACACAAAATTCAATAAAGCCTAAAATTTCTGTAATATAACTAGATCACATATCATTTTACATTGCGTTGGGGTTTTTTGACATTGCAAATTCATTTTAGTACAGGAATAATTTAAGTACACAGTCTCCTCAAAAGATTTCTAGTCATTTCCTTGTACTCATGACTTTGGTGATCATTACAGCCCTAGAGCTTCCCACCTCAACATGCCAGAACAGCGAATGTACAGTGCATTTGAGGTAAATTATGTCAATAATTGTATTAAGGCAAAACAAGGACAACAGTGATTGCCTAAAGGAGAAAAGAATCCCAAACTTCCAACAGATGGAATTCAATAAATATATTAAAATAAACAATAAGATTTTACAACATAAACCATATATGTAATAGACGTTGATTAAATAATGATATACATCACTTATTATTTAACTGAACTGCAATAGCATCCAAACCAAGACTCTGTTACCTGGCATATTCCAAACTGCCCAGAAGGGGACACCATCTAAATGAGATAAGCTTGTCACAAAGTAGTAGATCATTTGAAAGTGAAGATGAGATATATGGGAGTGAGCAGAGTTTATGCTTCATATGTGACCTCATGGCAAGACTCCTGCATCTTGTTCCAGCTCTGCTATGAACAAATTGTGGAATTACTCACTCTCTGTTTCTCTGTCACCATTCTCCTGATGATAACAGCGTTAATTCATTGTTCTATTACAAGGCTAAAATTAAGAAAGTCCTTGAATAAATACTCAGATCTGAATCCTTCTCATTGTCTTCTCTCAACCACAAGGTCTCTGCCAGTGCAATTACATTGCTTTAGCTAGACCAGAAAATCCTGTTCTTACAACATAGGCTACACTAAACACACAAATATTGCACCCATTAAAATACCATGAAAATCATTTGTCATACGTTCAAACGGTGTTTCATTCCCTTAAGATCTGGCACAGCTATGTTAGTTTGAAATGAAAATGGTCCTGTCTGTCAAACAATGCTAGTGACATAAATATAACCTGGAGCAAAATGGTGTGTTACACTAGCACAGAGGAATAAAGTCAGCACCAGCTGTTAAAAAGGTAATCTGGAGAAAAAGCCTTGAGACGATGCAGGGCAAAATGCTGTAATATAGCTGAGTTCACATGAACTCTGAAATAAATAGTCACAAAGAGTTAAAATGCAGCTTATCTGCAAATCAAAAACCATGATAGTTTTTTTCCTGAAGAGTGAAAAATTTCCTAAATAGGAAAAAAAATTAAAATCACCATTTCACAAGCACAACAGAGACAAATTAAGATAATCTTTTTGTTCAATTAAATCTGATTCAAATAAACTGCCATTTAGTCTCTGAACTGTTCAAAGCACACAGTTAATCATTTCTACAGGTAGAATTACAGCACAATAAACTCAGCAAAAATACTGCAAGAAGGCAGATATATGGTGAAAATAAGAGCACAATCCTAAAAATCTTTTTTTATTATTTTGTTTTGGAATCAAGAGACAACCCTAAAAGTTTCAAAGATTGTTTCCTTAAGTTGGCATTCATATTTCTAGTAATGAACTTAATTAACCTATCTTAATATATGTATAGTATAAGATACTTTCTTCTTTCTAGCCCTTAATACCAGCCATAAGACATCACAATATAGTTCAAGCAGAAAATCATTCACTCTAAAAAAGCATTCCTATAAACCGCTGGATTACATGAATGAAATACTGAGACTGAAGATAATGGCTCCATCTACGCTTTCGACACTGCACAACTACTTTAATAACCCTGGCAGCATCCTTGAGGATAAATTCCTTGCTGTCTGCCAGTGGCTAGCCTCTTCCTTCTGTGAAACCATTAATTTATTTACACGGTATCTTAAAACAGTTTCACACATGAAACAACAGAGGGGTTTTGTTTAGTTTGTTTGTTAACTTGACAGTGTTTTGTCTTCATGTCCAAAAGGAAAGACTCTGAGCATAAAAATCTTTCCTCTGAGTCTGTCTAGAGTCCGTTCAATGTATAGGGAGGGAAAGTAGCTCCTCAGGGAAGATGGCACATGGACCAACTAATCTCCCCCAGCTGTTGCAAAGGGGTTACAAAGCAGATACTGTATTTTTGTGCCTGTGCTACGGTTCCAGAACCAAGGATGGCTTGTCACAACTTAAAATTAGTGGCCTGATGACAGACATCCTATTCCTGGAGAACCAGCTATTCCCACCTGCGGATGCTCATGATGCAAGTACAGAATTGGCACATGGGGGAACCGATCATATTCTTGGCAGCTACTGACAACTTGGTTACGCTCCAGGGACCTTTAAAGTAGAAATGAACTCCAAATCTTTATAATAATTTCTGGGGTGGGTATTTATACACTTATGCATATATCATTGTATTTGTGCAATATTCTCCCTAAGACAGACACGTAAGGGAAGATTTAACAACCTATATAACTTGAGTAAGTTATTCCTCCTTGGAGGAGTAAGAATTGTTGAAAATTGTTCAAAGAGCTATAACTAGGCATAACATCATAAAATTTTAAACTGAAGACAAAAAAAATATATTGTTTAGCTATCAGAACTATAAAACTGTGACAGAGGCCCCCAAGGAAACTGATAGAAGTACCTTCAATTCCAGTGTGTTAAGGTAGTCTGGAAAAAGCATTCAGTAGCACTTTGTTAGAACAATCAACTTTAGTAGGGATATAGAAAATATCATTTAACAAGAAATTTTAATCTCTCTGAAAAGTAATTTTTCAGATTAACAGTAGTTTGGACAAGAACTACCTTACTAAATAAAAATAATACAGTAGTACACAAGAAAATGTTGGAATCATTATTTAGTTGCTAATTTACTTTAAGATGATTTCTACATGTACTCATACTTGAATTACCATAGAATCGTAGAATCACAGAATTGTTTTGGTTGGAAAAGACCTTTAAGATCATCAAGTCCAACCATTAACCTAGCACTGCCAAGTCCAACCACTAAACCATGTCCCCAAGCACCACATCTACATGGCTTTTAAATACCTCCAGGGATGGTGACTCCACCACTTCCCTGGGCAGCCTGTTCCAATGACTGACAGCCCTTTCAGTGAAGACATTTTTCCTAATATCCAATCTAAACCCCTCCTGGCTGTTTCTTCTTGTCCTATCGCTTGTTACTTGGGAGAAGAGACCAACGCCCACCTGGCTACAACCTCCTTTCAGGTAGTTGGAGAGAGCAATCAGGTCTCCCCTCAGCCTCCTTTTCTCCAGGCTAAACAACCCCAGTTCCCTCAGCTGCTCCTCATAAGACTTGTGCTCTAGACCCTTCACCAGTTTCATTGCCCTTCTCTGGACACACTCCAGCACCTCAATGTCCTTCTTGTAGTGAGGGGCCCAAAACGGAGCACAGCACTCGAGGTGTGGCCTCACCAACACCGAGTACAGGGGGACAATCACTTCCCTAGTCCTGATGGCCACACTGTTCCTGATACAAGCCAGGATGCTGTTGGCCGCCTTGGCCACCTGGGCACATTGCTGGCTCATATTTAGCCAGCTGTCAAACAGAACCCCCAGGTCCTTTTGCTCCAGGCAGCTTTCCAGCCACTCTTCCCCAAGCCTGTAGCGTTGCATGGGATTGTTGTGCCCCAAGTGCAGGACCCAGCACTGAGCCTTGTTGAACCTCATACAGTTGGCCTTGGCCCATCCATCCAGCCTGTCCAGATCCCTCTGTAGAGCCTTCCTATCCTCAAGCAGATCAACAGTCCTGCACAACTTGATGTCGTCTGCAAACTTACTGAGAGTGCACTAGATTCCCTCACATGCCAATTATAAGCAGCTCAGAAACCACTGAAAGACTAAATCATTGTTCTGATCATTTTGAGTTTTAATGGATATCACTAGTGGACTTGTGTGGTTTTATGACAATGTTTTCTTTAAGTGAGGTGCTCATTTGAACATAAAGGGAAAGTGAAATTCAAGTTTATCTGAAATGAAAATTTTGAAAGGCCACCAAAAAATCATGATAGTTTACATAAGTTACCTTTTATACCCTCTGCAGGAAAACCATCTATTTACAATATTTTGAGACCTATCTGCTTTTGATTTGAAGGAGAAAAATAAATTGTACAATTCTTTCCCAACAACTTAAAGAGTCAATATTTCCAGATTGTTTATGAAAACTCCAAGGAGCTAAGGTCAGAAATTGATAATCCTCAAGTAGTAGTGTATTCATGCACAACATGTCTTTGGAGAAATTCTGCCTGCCCACAAATTAATAGCAGAAGCAAGTTTTCCTCAAATACAAGGTGTCTTCAAGGTAATTCTGTCTACCCACAATTTAGTGGCAGATAGAAACTACTATTGAAACCCTGCAGAATTTTTCACATAATTGAAGATAGACCCCTGACTAAAGAAGTGATATTATAAACACAAGTTGTAAACTACAACTTAAATAACAACAGTAAGCCAAGTTAATGCCACGCTGAATTAGAGATAGAAACCTGATATTTGCAAAGAAGAGGGATAAGATGGTTAAAGAGGGTCAGTATGAATTCTCAGACGGGCAAAGCTAGAGATAGGCAGTTATCTTACAGAGATAGGAAAGCTTAAGTAGTTGATAAGTACAAATTACTGGCTAGAAAATTTAACTAATCAGACTTAAGTTTGCACATCTTCGGAGTTCATACCAGAAAAGGTGAAAAATCACAGTTGACAGAGAATCTATTGGCAATGTACAGCTGACATAAAGGGTGCTTCCTGTGCAACTTGTGATATGTCACATCTGAGATTAATACAAATTATTTGATCTAGCCATTCATTCATTAACTGTTATCACACAGTGTTGTGCTCAACATTTATAGTAAAGGGAAAGGTGGAAAGAAGAGACAGAATAAGGTGAATCAGTTTGTATACAAGCAAGGGGAAACAATTAAAAAACATGAAAAAGCATTTAAAACAAGAGTTGCAGATGTTATCATTAGTCTTACACAGGAAAGTGTAAAACAGGTTTTGACTCAGTTTTTTACTTGTGTCGTTGTCAAATGACTGGGATTTTACACCTATTACAACAGAAACTAAGCAGCAGCTCAAAACTCCCCTTCTACCTAATTTCAAGAGCCATCTTCTTACTATCTTTGTTTCTTTTTTTGTCCTGAATGGTTATCCAAAGAATTTCAGTTTTAACTGAAATACCAATAACTGCTGAAATAAGAGAATGTGAATGTCTTCTATACTCATATTAGCATATAAAAAAATATAACTCAATATATTACACCAACTATTTACCTCCACAACGCTGCTTCTCTAATACAGTTACAATTAGATTGTATTGCCATGGAGAATAACCACAGTCCAAGCTTTCCTCTAATTTTGATTGCTGCTAAAGTTTTTCTCTTCATCTTTGTCCCAGAATGCCTTACTACTGAAAAAAAAATCCCAGTTCTTCTAAACACCCAGATAGGAAATCAAAACCATAAACCTGGCAGTGGAAGAGAACAAGCATTACAGTTTCCAACATTACCAAAAGACTTGCAGCCTCATGGTGGTTTCATTATTTTCATTTTCTTGCAATAGTGTGTGAAGTTAACAACCCCAAAACTTAAATGAGAGGTTGTTATGTAAAGAATCACATATTTAGATGTAGGATTCTTCAAGTAGAAAATTAAATAAGCACAGTCCAAACTGCCATTATCTCATCATAAAATTATTTACCCTTTTCCCTCATAAACATACATAACTACAACCTTTCCTATTTATTATATCATCCTCCAATTGTGTCCCTCTCTACACGCTCCCCATCAGAACTGCTGTATTCAAAACCAGTTTTGTTCCTTTTTTCCCAATTCTTTCTGACTTCCACTATTTTTCCTACTCAGTAAGAGTTTTCTGTACAATTTCTAACTACTTTTGCATTTTAAAAAAGTTTTTTCAAGGAACACACAACAAAAAAGCAAAACAACTTCTAAACTTATGTCTCGTTCTCCCTTAATTCTGCTTCCTTCATTAAACTAGCGGATGTTGAAGTATATTTCCTGAAATTGTTTAATTTGCAAAGGACTTTCTTCTTTTTATAAATAAGAATATAAACCACCACCTAAATTAAGTTATTGAGCAGTAACTAGAACGTCTTTGAAATGTGCTGCTCTATGCACCATCCTAGAAAGATTTTTTTTTTTGCCTTTGCAATATTCATAGAACATTACAATATTCATAGACGTATATACACAAGGTCGTGCTGTGAAGGTTGCATATGTGAGGTACCAACTGGTAAATGTGCAGCCTTGTTTCTTCACATCCAGAATCCCAAGTAACTTTTAATGGGACTTCGGGTGGAATTTGGAATATACACGTGAATATAACTTCTTGAAGAAGTTCCACTGCAAGTTGAACCTACAGGTTGGCTGATGAAGAAACGTAAAGCCTTGAGGAAAACAGTGACTGAAGAACCACTCTCCAGAGCTGCATCATGCCTAGAAGTCCTCTGTGATGGCACTGTGCTTATCAAAAACACTTATGGAATTTATTGGGACAAATCTGCAAGTCTCAGGCATGGACACATTTCTCCAATCTCTGAGCACACTTGTGCTCATGTGGATGCACATGAATCACACCCCTAGCTGGCCACCACCCACAGAAACTGGTCCACTTGGCTGTGTATGTACATTCAGTGAACTTCCCAACACTTTTTAATAAGGATGTTCTCAGAGGATCAGCATAGGATCAGGAAACTTTCAACAATTTGGCTTAAGACTTAAGGAGTCAGGCAATGTGAGCCCTGTGACAGTAACCCTGAAATCCCAAAACTAATTGTCAGCATGGAGAAGAGGAAGATATTCTAGAATAAAAATTGCCTTCATGAAGCTAGGTAAAACTTACCGTCTTTTGACTATCATATCTTTACTAATGATCCTCAGAAAGTTAAGTTCCAAGAAAAAGTCTAGTAAAATGAGTGTGACTAGTAGATTAAAGAAGTATCCAGATGGGACACTGTGGATAAACCAGGCCAAGACCAAAAATATTTATTCACTTAATCAAAAATATTTTGTCTTCATTATCAGAAAAACAGGCTCATTGAAGCATCTCAGGTCCCAGAAAACTGGCTTGAGTATAAGCCCGAAGTTTAGTCACAATTCTCCAGTCTCCATTACCCAATATTATCAGGGATCTCAAGAAACAGATAGCCAATATGAGTCTGATAGTAGATATATCAGTTCCAAATATCATCATCTTTTCTGCAAAGCATCAAGATCTCGTGTCTCCCTGTTTGTTCACACAAACTATTGTCCTGGTATGTTCTTGGTGCTCTTGACATACAGAGGCTCAGATTGTTCCTCATACTCTATTGCCACAGTGAAGCACAAGGTGGGATGGGCCAGCTGGGATCAATTTCTTCAACCACAATCGCCCTTTGGGGTGTATCTGAACAAAGCATGTGCCTGCCTGATGAACTTCACCAGCTGTAAGACTTCAACATTCACTAGTATACCTACTCGCCAACCATCTAGCTGTTGCAAAATACCAAGATGGCTCCGAGCCAGCTCTGACTTGACCACAATTCTGAGGACAGCTAGTGACTCCAGCAAAAAGCCAAGAAATGCGTTCAGGCTACCCTGAAGCCCTTGTACTACAAACAAGGCCTTTTCTGAGAAGTCCCAGAGAAAGCTGTCAACTTTAATGAGTAGGAATTTGGAAGCAATACGTCTGTACATGTGATATGGGGCAATTTGAGGACAGTTCTGTAAAAAGAAATGAAAAAGCAGCTAGACTGATTCGCTGTCTCTGGCAAGTGTGAGCAGTTATGTAGAAACTCACTGAATTGATCTTAACTGCAGGACAGATGGTATTTGTGCTTTAGATCACTGAGGAAGAACCAGACCTGGTGCTCTTTCCAAGAAAACGAGCAGCAATGGTGCTTCTTAAGTTACTGAGCTATGGCCACACAACAGAAGTGCTGTATCAGTAAAAGATAAAGAAGAGCTGACACAGACCAAGAACGCTTATCCTTATGTCAAAGATGGAGATGAACTTCTAGCTATAGAAGACTGCTGAAATGATTCTTAGCAGGTGTGGTGGGTTAACCTTGGCTAACAGCCAAAAGCCCACCCACCTGCTCACTCACCCCCCCTCCTTAGGAGGACAGGGGAGAAAACAGGACAAGAAAGCTTATGTCTCAAGATAAAGACAGGAGGATAGCTTACCAATTACCATCATGGGCAAAACATACTCAACATGGGGAAAATTTAATTTATTGACAATAAAAATAGATTTGGGTAGTAAGAAACAAAAAAGAAAAACATTAAAGCAACACCTTGCCTCCTCTCTTTCCCAGGCTCAACTTCACTCCTTCATTACAGGCTCTTCTACCCACCCCCACACACCACCCTCCCCACCCCAAGCAACACAGAGGGATTGAGGGTGAGCAATTGTGGTCAGTTCATAACAGTTTCTTGCTGCCACTCCTTCCTTCCCATAGTTTTCATAGAATCACAGAATGGTTTGGGTTGGAAGGGACCTTTAAAGACCATGTAGTCCAACTCCCCTGCCATGGGCAGGGACATCTTTCACTAGATCAGGTTGCCCAAAGCCCCATCCAACCTGCCCTTGAACACTTTCAATGATGGGGTATCCACAACTTCTCTGGGCAACTTGTTCCAGTGTCTCTCCAACCCTATCATAATTTTTTTTTTCCTTATGTCCAGTATACATCTACCCTCTTTCAGTTTAAAACCATTTTCCCTTGTCCTGTCACCACAGGCCCTGGTAAAAAGTCTCTCTCTGTCTTTCTTAGAAGCCCCCTGTATATATTGAAAGGCCACAGTAAGGTCTCCCTGGAGCCTTCTCCAGGATAAACAGCCCCAACTCTCTCAGCCTTTCCTCACAGGAGAGGCATTCCAGCCTTCTGATCACTTCTGTGGCCCTCCTTTGGACCCACCTTAACAGCTCCATGTCTTTCTTGTACTGAGGACTCCAGAGCTGGACGCAGTACTCCGGGAGGGTTTCACGAGAGCAGAGCAGAGGGAGAGAATCACCTCCCTCGGCCTGCTGGTCACGCTTCTTTTGATGCAGCCCAGGATATGGTTGGCTTTCTTGGCTGTATGTGCACGTTCATAGAATCATAGTTTGAGTTGGAACGGACCTTTAAAGATCACCTAGTCCAACTCCCTTTTTAAAAGCATTTTAAGGCTAGTTCCACTTCTCAGGGAAGCATAAATAATTGAACTTTCAAGTCTAACTCACCTAATCAGTCCCTATTCTCATCTCACAGCATGCATCGTAACCCATTTACTGGCCAATTTTGTTACATATGCACTATTAGATGAAGGCTGGACTGATTCTCTGCCACAATGACTGGTGCTCAAAGCCACTTCTGTCTTGTTCAGAGAAATACCCCTGTGAGACCAGCTCATATTGATCCTATCCCCATGAGCAAGGAGAAAGAGGAGGTCAGTCTTCCTTGTTTCCTTCCCTTCCCTGTTCCCTCCATCCAGGCTCCCAGTAGTCTATTCCTCCTTTTGATTTCCTCTCTCTACCAGCCAGCATACTTATTCTAACAACAGAAGACACTGTGATCTGGGTACCAGTGGTTAAAAATTCAGCGTTCAAACCCCATCAATATTGTGTAGTGGAGGGCTGCTGTGCTTGCATGGAATAAATGTTGCTTTTCTTCCTCCTTTTCCTTTTTAAATGGATATGAAATTAAATTCTATGACTCTGTGTATAAGACGCTTTAAAAGAATGAAAAGAATGTTCAGTCAAATACTTGAAAGACATTACAGAAGAACATGCTTATAGCTTCTTAAGCAACCTTAATTTTGCACTTTTCTTATTATACTTGAACACTGTAACACATTCTTTAATTACATGACTATGGGTTAAAACTCAGTTAAAGAATGGGCCCCTGATGGATCAAGCAATCATAAATGCATCATTCCCTCACTTATTAAAACTATTTTGCATTTAATGAGATTAGTTGAGAATCCTTCACAATTATCACATCACTTTTTCCCAGATAAATGAAATGGAATGAAATGGAGTGAACTGGTTACCCAAAATATGGAGAAGGCTGAGGTACTCAATGACTTCTTTGCCTCAGTCTTCACTGGCAAATGCTTGAGCCACACTGCCCAGGTCACAGAAGGCAGGGACTGGGAGAATAACGCAGAACCGCCCACTGCAGGAGAAGATCAGGTTCGAGAATGTCTAAGGAACCTGAAGGTGCACAAGTCCATGGGACCTGATCAGATGCATCCACGGGTCTTGAGGGAACTGGCCAGGCCACTCTCCATCATATTTGAGAAGTCCTGGCAGTCTGGAGAAGTTCCCTCCAACTGGAAGAGGGGAACATAACCCCCATTTTTAAGAAGGGAAAAAAGGAACACCCAGAGAACTACAGGCCGGTCAATCTCACCTCCGTGCCTGGCAAGATCATGGAGCAGACCCTCCTGGAGACTATGCTCAGGCACATGGAAAACAAGGAGGTGATTGGTGACAGCCAACACGGCTTCACTAGGGGCAAATCGTGCCTGACAAATTTGGTGGCCTTCTATAGTGGGGTTACAGCGTTGGTGGACAAAGGAAGAGCAACAGACATCATCTACCTGGACTTGTGCAAGGCATTTGACACTGTCCCGCACGACATCCTTGTCTCTAAATTGGAGAGACACGGATTCGATGGATGGACCACGTGGTGGATAAGGAATTGGCTGGATGGTTGCACTCAAAGAGTTGTGGTCAACGGCTCAATGTCCAAGTGGAGAACAGTGACAAGTGGTGTTCCTCAGGGGTTGGTACTGGGACCGGTGCTGTTCAACATTTTTGTCAGCGACATGGACAGTGGGATCGAGTGCACCCTCAGCAAGTTTGCCAACAACACCAAGCTGTGTGGTGTAGTCGACATGCTGGAGGGAAGGGATGCCATCCAGAGGGACCTTGACAGGCTGCAGAGGTGGGCCTGTGCGAACCGCATGAAGTTCAACAAGGCCAAGTGCAAGGTCCTGCATGTGGGTTGGTGCAATCCCAAGCACAACTACAGGCTGGGCGAGGAATGGATTGATAGCAGCTCCGAGGAGAAGGACTTGGGGGTGTTGATTGAGGAGAAGCTCAACATGAGCCAGCAGTGTGCGCTTGCAGCCCAGAAAGCCAACTATGTCCTGGGCTGCATCAAAAGAGGCGTGACCAGCAGGTCGAGGGAGGTGATCCTGCCCCTCTACTCTGCTCTTGTGAGACCCCACCTGGAGTACTGCATCCAGCTCTGGGGGCCCCAGTACAGGAGAGACATGGAGCTGTTGGAGCGAGTCCAGAGGAGGGCCACGAAGCTGATCAGAGGGATGGAGCACCTCTTCTATGAAGACAGGCTGAGAGAGTTGGGGCTGTTCAGCCTGGAGAAAAGGCGGCACTGGGGAGATCTAAATTGCGGCTTACCAGTACCTGAAGGGGCCTACAGGAAAGATGGTGAGGGACTGTTTATCAGGGAGTGTAGCGACAGGACAAGGGGTAATGGGTTCAAGCTAAAGGAGGGTTGATTTAGATTAGATGTTAGAAAGAAATTCTTTACTGTTCGAGTGGTGAGGCACTGGCACAGGTTGCCCAGAGAGGTTGTGGAGGCCCCATCCCTGGAAGTGTTTAAGACCAGGTTGGATGAGGCTTTGGGCAATGTGGTCTAGTGGAGGGTGTCCCTGCCCGCTGCAGGGGGGTTAGAACTAGATGATCTTTGAGGTCCCTTCCAACCCTAACCATTCAATGATTCTATGATAACCAATAAACTAAACATCACAGATGAACATTCTCCTTCATGTTAGGTCTTATAACCTGCTTGTTAGGGATGAAGGAAGGCTTTCAATCTATGGCTCAACATGAACAAGTCTGAAATAATGCTAATAGATTTGGAAAAAAAAAAGAAAATTAAAAAAACAGCTAGTTAGAGTGTTCTTTCTTCTCATAGCTCCCCCTCAGTAAGGTAGAGGCTTCAGTCATACTGTAATTAAGGTGCTTTGCTGGGCTCCCAGCTGCTCCACATATCTGAGGTGCAGTTATGATGAGGTCTTCTCTTGAAATTTGTGCTTGGCAAGAATGTACTTTCCTTTCAGACATGGATCGCATTACAGCCACTCTTCTCACTCCGTAATAAAAAAATTGCAGTAAATTGAAAATTGGATTACACCTCTACTAACCAAACATTTCTGTTCGCATACTATACTGTTGTCCATTTACTAAGTGACAGTTTTCACAATAAGCACAGTAAGCTCCAGATGCCAGGTGAAGCTCACTGCACTGATTTTCAATTTAAAGCTGTAAAATAGTTTCTTGAATTGACCATGTGCAAAATCCTCTCTCCCCCATATGTTACAATGGCAACTGCCAGCAGCAGAGGCATTTCAGATAGTAATTCACTGATTAAAACTGTCAGGTTATTTTTCAATGAAGGCATCTCAGCTCTGGAATTAATTTCTCCCTAACCCATGGTCAAACAGCTTATGTTTGCTGACTTCCATAACATGAGATGTGGAACTGCAGAACAAAATGATCATGGGGTTTGGTGACAGGACAGTTTGAGGACCACAGGATACAGCAACTATTGTTCTTTGGATGTGCTCTATTTTGGGAAGCTGCAATAAGATGGAGAAGATGAACAAAGGAAGAATAGAGTTGAAATCAAGCTAGCTTAGTAAACTGCTCCATTAGGATTTAGGTAATAAGTTTTCTAAAGTGTCCATGCTAATTCTAGGGTAGCATAGGTATCCGTAAAAAAGCTGGGTGCAGGGAACACAGCTTGGTGTTGGAAGTGATACACCCCCTCCACACGCACATGACTGCCGAACCTCTGAAACTTAGCAGCACTCGGTCCTCGGCGAGCTGCCGTTGCTGTAGCAACAGCTCTTTAAAACATGGAAAACAGGTCAGGTAGTTTCAAACTAACCACTGTTTCACACATTGCTGTTTTCTCCTATAGTTTTGAATTAGCCCATCTCTGAGATGATCAGTGGGCTGTTGCCATAGAGTCATCAGCCAGCAGAAAGGAGAAAACAAGGCTCTTGAGTTTCACAGGCCATGAGGATGCTCAAGTAACACTGAGTTTGGCCTCCCTCCACCTACCGCTCCATCCCCCAAATCCTTCAGAAATCCTCTTCGAAGGCATCAGCTCTTTTCCATCTCTTTTTCTCTGCAAATATCCTTTACTCTGAAAACTGTTTGGGGCTTATGTTTTTTGGTTTATGTTTTTGGTTTTTTAAATAAAAGGGCACTGCACAATTTGGGAGTTAAATCCTGTTAACTGCTGAGACTAAGTGAATGGTGCATTATTTGGCCATAACATCATTCCTTCAGAAGGCTCTATGTTACGGTACCATTCAGAACACGCTAGCAGTTGTCAGAGAACTTGATGTAGGGAGAAACAACCGCTGTAAACCAGGTCTCTCTGAAACCCATGACAAGGAAGTTAACCAGCTCAAAAGACAACAAATGAAACAGCCAAGCACTCACACACCAAGCTGCACTATGATAAACACGCTCCTGCCAATTCCTCCTCTGTTTCTCTGAAGTAGCATTAAAGGTGGGCTGCACACAGGTGCTCACATCTTGGTGAATCATTAGTTACAGACAAAATCCCAAAAGACAAGCATCAGTTTCATTTTTTAATTTAATGTCCTCATTATTTAATTGAATCTGTCTGAATGCAGGCTTACTTACATTGGTCTCTTTACCTTGACTCATAGTAGTATTCTACTAGTTAATGGAAACTCTTTAGAAAGACAGCAATGAAATTTCTAACTTTGCAAACCCAAAATAAAAAGCCCATTCCACCCTATATACACACATCACAAGCACCATGGAAATATCACATTTATATCTCTATGAACATCATCAGGATAATAGTTCTCATCTTGAGGTGATTATCCATCTCTGCAGAGTGCACATTCTCCTTGTGTGTGGATGGCATTTAGAACATGTGACTATAATTAATGGCAATCTGAAAGTAACAATTAACTTCAACGAAAAAATCATTTATCATTCTGTGAAAGTGATAATCCAACTGACACTGCAGGAAAAAAAAAAAACCAACAAAACAACCCAAACGTTTTCACTAGAAGCACATGAGGAACTACCTTCAAAAATATATAAGCACAACCGCCAGGTTCCAGTGGGAGGGATGCCCGAGGACCTCCCAGGAAGAAAGCCTCTTCCATTCACACACTTTAAAAGTAATTTCATATGCCAAAAAGCACAATCTTCAAAGAAGGCACAACGAATTAGAAGAAATAGTCATTTTAGGACAGCTCATTTTTACTGACGACTTTTTGGATCTGGAGAACTTTTAGGGGTGATGGGGAAGTTTGGTCTGTAAGTGTCTTTGAAGAACATTTTTTCCTCCATTCTTACTTGAAAGAAGAATATTCAAATATAAAAAACAACTAAATATATTGGGCTGTAGTGACACCATGAGGGAAAAAATATTCAAACATGTTTTTAGAAAGTTCCACATAATTCACATCTATAAGCACTACAGCATGCTCAGACAGGATCGTGCAGTCAAGGTTGTGCAATTTGACAAGTTCTTGCTTCTCAGCTGAAGACCTAACCTTGTCCGTGACCCTAGTCTGCTGCAAAGCAAAGTAAAATAAGTTAAATTCTTCAAAACTGTTTAAGCTAACTTGTTTTAGTTCTTAACTATGGCACACTAAAAATTGTCAGGGAAATGCAGTCAGGGTTCTCAGCTGACCATCAAGAAGCTTTTTGAAACAGCTGTAACTGTGCTACTGTACCTTTAGAAGTTTCCTTCAGAGCGATTTTGTCCTGCTATGTCTTATTTAGGTTAAGAAACTACATTTTCTTTACTAGTATTCTTATATCTGTACAACTCCCACTGTCAACACAAACGTAAATTAAAGCAATACCAAGATCTTTAAGTAGATGCTAAAGAAGTGTTAATTCTTCAGGTATTTCTTTCCTAGAAACTAGGCATACTTATCGTAAATTAATGAATATGGAGAAACAGTCTGAGCTGTGAAATTTCTAACTCTAAACCTAAATGCAGTCTCACATTTAGGCACACAAATAAAAGTGCTTTCTTTAATAATCTAAGCAGCTACACTTAACATTGCCATCAGTAGGAGCTTTGCCACTGACTTTAGCAAGTATGAGATTAACCCTTCTTTAGGGAGTTTGTCAATAGCTGCAGCTTTATATATTGGGCTTGCATAGCTTTATTTTTACGTTGTTACTCATATAACACTATAAAATAGGTATAAAAACTTGTCAAATTAATTTTGTGGTTTTGTTGGGTTCGGTCTCCCACCGGGGTGATTTTACAAAGTTTTTTCTAGGTCCTGGTGCTGTCCATGAGGCACACTTTTATCCGGACACAAATAACAACAATGAATGAAAAAAATCAAGTCTCCGAACCGTTAGCTTAGAGCTTTACACAGCATACAGCTCTATAAAAAGCCTAACCTTTTTCACCAGAAGGAAATGATTAGTGCATTGCAATGCTACAACTCCCAATAAAGAAAAGTAAATGTGAGCTATAAGGCATCTATAGGCAGAGATCTAATGTAAAAGAATGACATTTGGATCATTTTAATGTATACATTTCACACATTACTAAAATACAAGTAAATGAGAATAGTAAGTGTATTCTTATAGAAATACAGATTTTGCTTTCAAGTTTCATAGGAGTTCCCTTTTATCTCTGAGTTATGCAAGTTATAAGAAAAGGAAATAAAATTTACATGTAAACCAGAATATTCTGGGCAATCCTTGCTTTTGGTAAATGTGTGCTAAGTCCAATCTAATCAGATATCTGAAGATATTGATTCCAAATAACAAAGAACTCCAAGTATTACAAGCCCTCTGTTTGAAGTCAGTGCCTTAATGCAGAAGTCTCTTTCTTCAGATTCTACAAGTTGTTTGCAAACAAAAACTGCACCAAATTTTTTCCGTTCTTCATAAAGCTCAATAGTATTAAATGTCAGCCATTTAATTTCCAGTATTTTGTTTATGAAATATTGTTAACATCTATGCTTAATATATAGTCTACACATGGTACTTATTGGCTGCCGATCAAAACATGAGGCACAGGAATCTAATACAAGCTTTTTGACTATTGAGTTAGCCACATGGACACCGAAGTAATCCACAAATTTTTTCTGTTAAATTGCTAGAATCCTATCTGACAAGGTCTCATACTCCTATTTGAGTCCAGTAAAAATTTAAAAAAAAAAAGGGTAAAAAAAGCTAAATTGAAAAAAACCCACCCCATGTTCTTTAGCAAAACACATAATGAGGAAATCCTCTTCGAAAATCTTGAAAACTAAGGAGTTACAAAAATTAACTTAAAACAGTCTTGCAAAATTCCAGTCGCCCACTCTCCTGAGGCAAGATTTATTTTTACTTCTTTTCATTATCATTAATCATCATCGCAAAGAGTAGGAGAACAGATTTTTGTTTCTTGGTGGTTAATTTTCATGATACTGTCATAGAGATGATTTCAAAGAATTCTGCTGAAACCCTGAAGTAGAACACACATCTCTTGGTGTCAGCACTCCGTTCAGGGATCAGACATTACACACAAAGGTGTGGTATGCTGTCTTGACATTAACAGTGATTCATGCAACATGGAAACTATTTGGATTAAATATCTTCCCCCCCCCTTTTTTTTGTAAGAGAAAACAGAATAGAGAGATCTGAAACTGAATTGGTCTGATGGACCAAAAAGGTTCATCTAAAACTTGTCCAGCCACAACTGTTTTTTCCAAGTATTTCCAAGCTCTTTCTAGGCTATATACATTACTTAACTATTACACAATGATCTCAAAGAGGTGTATTACTACAGACAACTGGTTACTAAGGTAACAAGATGTTACTTTAAACCAGCAGCGCTGCCCCAGCTCATCAGCTTCACTTATTTCTTTCCTTTGTTCTCCTTAAACTACGCACAAATTACAGACCTGCTGTATAACTGAATATATACACTAGAACTACGCTTCAGTCTCACTATTCGAGGTAATGAGAAAAAAATAAGGGGGGGGTGGGTTAGATGATGCAAGCATTTAAACTTTTTGGGAGTGAAGTAGTTTCGTTCTTAAGTCTATATGAAGAAAGTTGGCTGAAAAATAAGTTTTAAAGTGTCTTCTCACTAGAAACTATTTTGTAATTAAAAAACACATTGAAATTACAAATTGAAACTATTTGACATGACACAATAAGACGGCAGGGATACTCTAAACTTTCGGGAGAGAAAACACGGTTACGTTTTATTGACTGAATCTTGGCTGAAGTTTTCCAGAGGCAGACTTGTGTTTGGAAGTAATAGTTGACTGCTAATTGCAAAAAATGTCAAGGTTACCCAAGGTCTAGCTCCTCCAAAATACTGACGCTCCTAATAAACAAATTAAGTATGTCACTATTTTTGAAAGCTTGAGCTTGTAAGACTGATGTGTTCTTGACATCTTTTATGACTGCAAACATCAGCCATAGCTTAAAAAGCCATAATAAGGCCATTGGAAACATTTAGAGGAGGAGGTCACCTAAAACGATCCTCTGCTCCAAGCTTGATCAACGCCACCAAAACTACTCCTGACATGTTTATCTCACCAGGTCTTCAACACCCACAACAACGGCAACTTCTGCAACCCTCTGAGGCAATCTGCTGTCGTACATTATTATCCTATTAGACGTTTTTATTACTATGTAACTTCAAATAAATTGCAGCAATTCCAGCCTGAGTTTTTGTCTTGTCTTCAGAGTATATGTCAATGATAAGTAAAAATTTTTAATTCTGTTTTTTACATGTAAGAATGCAAAAAGCTTTTTGGCATAGAAGGGTGTTTTCTGTGCTGTTTTAGGATACAAAATTCATATAATCTTTGTCAGAAAGCACAATTCACCTTCCAAAACTGCAGAAGTACAGCACTTGCACTTTGGCATAAATGACTCCATGATCAGAGTAACAGCTTTAAAATAAACCTACAATTTAAGATAAACGGAAAGGACTGATTCTGTTTTACAGCCTAAACAATTTAGTTGTATATAAGACCAAATTACTAGGCCTGATTTTCAATTATTTACTTCTATACTAATAGGGGAAGGGACGTATTCAAAGAGAAAGGATCCTATATTCAATATCAGTTGGAGAAACACTCTGCTCAGGTAGTGTATTCCCCCACTCTCTGCAAGAAAAATAATTCTCCTTCTGTGGTCAGAATATACAAACAGGATTTAGTTAAATCAGTCAGTATTTGACCTGCAGAATTTTTTAATTTTTTTTTTAAAAGTGTAATAAGTTGGTGTGTTCTCCTTGCCTAATGAAAAACAAAACAAAACAAAACAAACCCCAAACCAAACCAAAACCAAAACAAACAAAAAATCCCCAACCCAACCAATACCCAATACTACGTTTGTAGTTTACATGCCAGGCTGGGACAACCTCCCCTACTGCCTGCCTGAACAGCTGCACGATAAGCTGAACAAACCACGACCATGACCTGCAAACCATCCACAGTGGAGTCCTAACACGAATCTCTCTCCCATTGAATTACCCCCACAACTTTGATTTTTTAAAATAAACACTCAATACACAAGAAGCTGCTGTACCAGCCGCCTAATTAGAAGAGGCACAGAAAACCTTCACTGCTGAGGTTCACACTGTCCTCACAAAATGAGCTACATAAAGCATATTATATTCATTATATTCATTTTACAGTCCCTCCTCGGTTAGCTGTGTCTGAACTGAAATGACTGAAATTCTGCATGCAGACCATTGACACCAATAATACGACTGTTCATCTCATACGCAGACGGCCCATGCAAACCCAGAAACCTAAGTTTCATATTTGCTTAGTTAAGAAAACGTTCTTCCTGTCAGCATCTGGAAATGCTTCATGATATTCAAGCAACTAATTAAAAACAAAGCAAAATTAATACCTGTTAATATTTAATTTAAAATTTTTTAATTACTTAGAGGAGAATCTGAAATGACTGAAAATAGATGAAATACATCCATTCCCATTTAATAGAAAGAAGACTGTACCAAGCAAACTCATCTGCTGCTTAAATAAAATCAGAGTAAACCCAGCCAAGGTTTTGGACAAAGAAGTATTTCCAAGGAAGCTAACTCAGCCTAGCTTTATTACTGAAGTTTTAATTAAATTCTGTATGGTCTTCAGTTATTTTATGGTATTTAATTTTTTACCAGATCAATTGTCACATTATACATTTATGAATGTTAACTGAAGTGCTCAATATCTGCAATACTATTATTTCACAATGATTATATTCTAATGTATTTGTTCTGTTTGAAACCCAGGGAAACATTCTGCCTAGGGTAACAGATGGCTTTTTAAATTTTTGTTGCTGTTCCAGAATCTTTAAGTCACCCAAAATGCATCTACTTAAACATGATACTGCAGTTACTGCAAAACATGATCTACATGTTCACTGTTTAATATTTAACAATCTGGATACCATTCCTGTTTGGAAATAATTCTACTAAAGACAGAAATCGTTACCCTAGCATTGCTATAATAAATAGATTTGCCTTTTTACATTTTATCATCTCATAACAAAAAGTAAATGACTCATATAAAATGAAATAATATATTCAATCAGTGCAAATGAAGTTTAGCAACTCATTCTGAGTAATGTTAATTCACAGGTTATCATCAATTAGATATCACTTCACTGCAGTTCATGTAAATCCTTTGTTAACATCGTGTTCCACACTAACAGACGTTACTAAGGGGCAGAAGGATTTACAGAGCAATTGTACATCTTAATGAGATGTAAAATGTCATGATACAGTAAAAATGTAAGCAGCAGGTTATTTAACAACACGAACACATAGCACATCAATCTAGCAAACTAAATTTACCTGCTTTTCCCCACATGATAAAAATTTTGAGCACTTCTTGCTTATTAAAAGTTCACCTTTTTTGGTGAAAACTATCTTCTATAATGCCCATAAAAATGTGATACATGCTACACAAAATATCACAAAATCTTCAACTGTGAAAGACAAAAAGAAATTTGAGCAAGCTGCTTCAACAACACCTTGCAGTTATACTGCTCATTTAATACACAGCTCTCTCCAGCATGTACATATCTCATGGAAAACATTCCCCATGGAAAGAACTAAGCTATCGTAATAGCAACATGGTCATACAAGTACACAATATGTATAAAAAACAACTGTTCTTAAACAGACTGGTCACTTCGATGGTCAAAACAAACACGTTGTTTGCTCTAACTCCACACTCTGATCCAAAGTGCTGACTTGTGAGCCCATTAAACAGTTAAGGCTCATTATGAAAAGCTGCTTATGCCACGCATCATTAACATTTCTATGAATATCATACTCGTACACTATATAGCTTTACTGCATCTTTACTTATTCAAATACATTATGCCGTTTTTCCTCACAATGAGTAGTATCTTGCTGATTAGGCTTACCGGCATCAAGGTTTACTGTGAATAAAACGTCACTTAACTCCAAGTAAAACTCACAGAATTAGGGTTAAAAACATTGCTTTAATTTTGCCATCCACTGCATGCCCCTTAAAAATAATGAAAACATGTAAAAGAATTGTCTATAGTCTGATAATATTCATTGAAAAAGAAAATCCATAATGATCCCTGAGTGTGAAATATATATTAAAAGTTTAATATAGAAGCTGAACTTTGAATAAACACTAGTTTGTTTTTTGTAAGATTTATATCCTCTCAGGGCTTCAACACTTCCATTTCAAAGGCTGAAGCGGGGGGGGGGAACCAAAACATTTGCAAGTACTTCCCCAGAAATACATTTCCCTAAGATTCACTGATATAAAAGACCCACAACTTTTGGTTTTCAGAATTTACCATGAGACAACAAAAATAGACAACAAAATAACTGAAAACAAAGATCAGAAAAAGCAACCCTATACAAATTCCTAGTCACAGAAAAGACAATGCTCAAAAATGTCTGGGGTTGGTTGTTTGGGTTTTTTTTAAAGCACAAAGAAATGTAGTATAAAATCCCCCAAACAGCTCTTATGCATGAAAAACAGCATTTTAGTCCTGAAGCATACATAATAGGGTAAATTTGGAATAATGTAATATTCAAGGTGACTATATAGTACCAGAATTAATGCTAATTAAAAGTTACTTACAATATACCTGATTCAATACAATGCAAAACTTGATGGTCTGCAGTGGCAATTTTTTCTCATCAATTCATGAAACATGACATCACTAACCAGCACAGATTAATCATAGAACTGAAGGCCTGTAAGACCAACAGTCAGAGATGGATCTCAAATTCCCATATGGCATTAGTGAAAAAGAAATAAGATCAGATTTTAAATTTCAAAACAGATGTACTTCAACAGTGAAAAACAAAGCATAAATATGTACTTATGGAAGAAAAAACACTGCTAAAATTACTTTTTTTAAAGCTCACATTGATGACCAAAGCATCTTATTTTCTTGGAAAAGTCTTCTATTTTCATTGGCAAGGAGTTTTTAAAACATTTACGTCAGGTCAGAAAACTATGCCCACACAAAAACTTTCAAACCAGACCTAGCGCTAAGTTCCTTTTGCATTATTTTATACTTCATTTATCCACCTTATGAGAAAAGTTTCCTGTATCGTTTATTTACATTACCTAAAAATGTCAGCAAGTGTGTAAGAAAATCTGCTCTGTCTGCATTACATGTATTTGTACATTTAAACAAATGAAATAACTATGTATTGTTTTATCAAACAATAAAATATACTAGGAATAGGATAAACTATCACTGCGACCTAAAGCAAGTATTCCATTTGGCCACAAGAACTAGCTCCCAATTCTGCAGATCTCACCTTATACAAAGAAATAGAAACTGATTAATTGTAGGGATTTATAAGGATTGGGTTTTTTCTTCCTTCTCCCTTTCACCTCAATGACGTTTCTGCTTCTCTAGTTTATGCTGTAAGAGACACATACACTAATAAACTTCTAAGTCTTTCCATTCGATACATTTGAATATCTCTCCTTAGCATGGCATTGTCATTCTGCCCTGGCTCACAAGTAAAGGGCTTGCTGGCTGCCACAAGGGTATATGGGTATGTAAGAACAATGATACCATTCAGCAAATGAGTTCCGTGACCTCCAACTTACAGAGCATCCCTCCTCTTCTACATAGAAAGCTGGAGTACTATTAGAGTATACTAGCATTAAGATAGATTTTGATCATTTCTATTTTAGTTCTAGCATATCAATCCCTTCTTCAAATAAAATTATGACTACCAGCAATTATTGTTAGGATCCCTTTCTAGATCCTATTAAGGCTAATGCTAAACAAAATAGAATGGAATTATTTAGTATAAAAAGTTTCCATTATTTATCCCTTTCATGAATCATTTAAAGACTTCATGTCAGCAACTGAAAACATTCATGTTGATTTCACAAAGAGCAGACAATATATTATGCATGCTGCCCACTGATTTATCTTTTCACAAAGTCTCTTGCAGGCCACTTACCAATACTGCCAGTCGCTGTCTAAAATAGAAATAGAAGTGTTTCTAGAATATATAAATAAATAATGATTGCCTATGGTTCAAACCAGCAGGCTGTTAAAACGAATATCCTGTGTGACATCAGCTGGTACCAGATGCTTCAGAGAAATGTATGCTTGAGTGGACTACTCTGAAGCAGTTCAGCCATTACTGAAGAGTCTTCCTAAACTCCTTCTTAGGCTGGCTTATCCATGGAAGTATTTGGCTTTTGTCATGCTTAAAACAAAATCCCCCCTGCCCAACTAACTACATACATTGCCCATGCAAATAACTATTGATTTTTTTAAAATCCTATTTGGTCTTAAATCAGAATAATTTTGTAGCAACAAGCCTTACAACACCGCCTTTTTAGGAAGCCAAGGACAAACTGCACATCACATAACTTCCATGAGGCACTGGAACAGGTTGCCCAGACAAGTTGTGGATGCCCCATCCCTGGAAGTGTTCAAGGTCAGGCTGGACATGGCTTTGAGCAACTAGTCAAAGATGTCCCTGCCCATGATAGGGGGGTCGGACTAGATGACCTATAAAGGTCCTTTCCAACCCAAACCATTCTATGATTCGTAGAACGATTCTCAAGTCTTTGACTTGCCAGTCTAAGACCCCCAGCAAGGTTTACATACAACACAAAGAGCACTTAGTTTCTGAAGATGAGACCTCCTCAGGTTTGGTTCTAGAACAAATTCCTATTTCAAGAAGGCAACTTCATATGTACAAGCAACGTCAACAAGCTCCACAGGATTATCCATGTGTGAATTATTCACGGATAAGCACTTCCAGAATCATGATCTTAGCATTTACAAGAAGAATCATTTCAGCTTGCATTTCTTAACAAGTAATGGAAAAGATAGGATGAATTTTAAATTGTTCTAAGGGGAATTTTATTGCCACTATAATAACACCACTTAAATAACAGCCAGTTATTTTCCAATGAATAGTGCAAATAATTATTTTGTTAGTCAATTATCAGGATGATGACTATTGCATTTTATGGTTTAAAAAAAAAAAAAAGCCTTAGAAAACCCCACCCAAACCAAAATTCAACTTAATCAAAACTCTCCAGCAGCAACAGCTTGTGCTGTGCTATTTAACTGGCTTTACTCCAGTAGCTTAAACTTCAGAGTCAGCTTTACGTAGAAATGCAGTAAGTGAAAACTGGGAAAAAAATCCCACACCTACAGCTGTCACCTAAAATTAAACACAACATTTTTCTCCAAATCCCAAGTGTACTTTCAAAAAGGTGCCATGTGATCACATTTAGCTACTGCACTGCAGTTAAGAACATATTTAATCTACAACAGATAAACTAAATTCTTTCATGCAAATATGTTAAAAATAACAAAGGTGAAAAGCAGGTATAATTATCTACAAGTCTCTAAACAGTAATTATTTATTTCACTTTAAGAGCAACCTATAACTTAAGAACATATTATTTTTGCCCGTTATAATTTGCAACATAGGCAAAAAGAAATAAACTACACAAATTTTGGAGGGGGAAAAATCCTACCCTCAAACAGACAGACTGGTGTTAGAAAGAATAATTCTATGTAGAGAGATGTGCGCTATTGGAATAGTACCAACAAGCTGGCTTGTGTAAAACAGTAGGCGATCTTAACCACCTCCAAGGAGATCGATTAAATGACTCCAATCCAGTTTAAAACTCTTATCATTTTACTGAGATACTCAGCAAACATGACAACAATATTCCATGGCTGGTGGCAACATTATTTTTTTTTAACTAGAACTGGGTCGAATTTTAAAGTTGTTATAACACATAAAAAAGCAAAAATATTTTAAAAAAAGTCATTACAAAGAAGTATATTCATAATGTCACATATCACTCCTTATTAAAAAGCTCCTGCGTTAAGCAAATGTACTTATTTCAACGACCAGGATAAGGCATTAAGATTAAATAACTGGATGGTATCCTTGAAAGTTTACTTATTTTTGTTGTATTAACATAGTTACACAAAGGGATTAACTATTTTTGGCACATATAAAATAAACAGCATGCAAGAAAGTAAACAATAAAAATGTACTTACGAAATCAAAGTCTCCATCTTGAGGGACTTTCCAGTTATCAGGGAAAACGTTTTTGGATATGTGGTAAGGTTCATGCATGTTCTGATTACAGTTTTCAGGGCTTTTATTCTTGGAATCTTGTTTATCAAAGTAGTCCATGAAAGAAGGTCTTTGAACTTGCGGTGAAGTAGCATTTCCTTAGTTTAAAAAAAAAAAAAAAAAAAATTAAAGAGTTACTGCACTATAAAATAAACTCTATTAATTAATTTTCTTGGATTTTACAGAAACTAATACAGTCATCTGTATCTGGTGCAAGCCTCCATTTGTCCCCTGAGGATCTTTGGCATAAAAGCTCATAGCCGAAGAATGATAATTTTTGTAGCAAGATACAATGTGGAGAAATGTTCAAGACATTTCAGAGTTGCACACACAAATAATATTAGAAGTTACTTCATGCGATATCTATTTGTTGTTATAGAGACTGAATAACACAAGGTGCTAAGAATCCCTTTGGGTGCTGAATGCCCCTAACTTCAAGGCCTGGTCCACAGGCACTTGTAGGAAACAACAGAGTTCCATCAGCTTCACCAAAGGTACGATTTAAAAATTATTTAGAAAAAGAACTTGCAAAAAACAACTGCACAAACTACGTCTAGACACTGCTTAATTAAATTCATTGGCAATGAGGATTCTCCGCAAACGATGGGATCACACTCAAAGCACCCTATCTCCATGGTGTAGAAACCCTGCAGGATTTCTGTCATCATCTACGCAGCTGCAAAAGCTTTACTAAGCAGGTCGAGATCAGCATGAACTCCCATTCTATTATCCCTTTCATGAAACTAAATGTAAAAAAAAATTATCTACAACCCAAAATGACAGAAATTTGTTTTCATTTGTGGGATTTCAAAGCAAGTTCATTACTAAATAGAACAATAAATAAAACATAAGAAATGCTTTAGTCCTTCTACATAACTGTCACCTCAGAGACCATATTCTGTGTAGCATTGACTCATGAACTGTGTACTCGCTTGCAGTGTAACACATTCCACATAGAGAAATGTGAAATACATTTTCACAAGTAAAATACGAAACAGGATGAGAAATATAAATAATCAAGCTAAAACAAAACCAAAACAAACAAAAAAAACCAAAACCAAAATAAAAACAACACCAGCCCACAGGTAGAACTATACTTTTTAATTATAAGCATAATAAAATAATTAGGAATTTTTATTTGAACTACTTAACAAGTGAAATGGAAAACCACTGGAAATATCTTGTGAGCTTGTGTTTAACATGATCACTAGGACTTGCTGATCTTCATATCTGGCTATACAGTTGTGTTTATTAATTCACTAAATTTTTGTTCCCCTCCTCTTTCACCTCTTATTTCATCATCTCTTCCCGTGGTAAACCATTCCCTCCGTCTCAAGATTTTTTTAATTCATTCTAATTTGCTGCATGGTTAATATCAGCCTATTTTTCATTAATGCTTATTTTTGTACTGTCATCTTTTATAGCACATTCACTTGTTCTTTTCTTTCTGCTTTTTCTATATCATGCTGTTCTAGTAAGATTTCTTCTGGCTTTTTGAATGTGGTATTCTACTACCTTGCTTATGCTCTAGGCTTGACTGCACTTGACTCCTATTGCTTCTCTTCAGCTCCACAATGATTCCTCCATTCAGTCCGCCATGTTTACATATACACCTTCTCCTCCCCATATTTTTTAGTGTGTTTTTCTCTGAGTTGTTGCCATATTCATTTCTAATATTCTTTTCTAAGCCCAGATCACAGTTATTGCTACTCACCATCTTTTAATTAATGACAATTACAACCATACAAAAACAGTCAGTGAACTAAACTCCAGGTTGAATTTAACAGACCACATAGTAGATACTTCTTTCTCCAGAATCTCCCACTGAACTCAAGATCACTTGAATGAGGTTTCTGGATCTCTTGAGTCTGGGACCAATGAAGGGATGAGAAGTAAACAGCAGAGATGCCAAATAACTACAGAAATAAGCACTAAAGGGGAAAAATAGAAGAATCTAAACTTTAGTAAAGCATAAATTTAGAAAACAGATCCAAGAGAAGGTAGTAGGATGAAGGGGATGGAATTAAAAACAGAAATGCAATGCATTTTCTTAATACAAACTTTCTATTACTTGCTGATCGCTGCCCCAAAACCCTGAAACTATTTGTACCAAAAAGATAGGGCACCACATTGCTGGCTTTTCACAACCAATATTTCTCTTCTGCTGAGATGGTTGTACTTATGTTTCATCCTTGAGACACACTTATAAACAAGAAGATTACCAGTGTCTCTGTTAGAAACTCTAACGTACCAAAATGTTGGCCCATTACAGGTAAGATAGTCTCCCTCCTCTCATGTAACAGAAAATACTAAGGATTTTCCAAGCACTGCTCTTAAGTTTTAGAGCTACTTATAATTATCTTCCTTATATATGTAATACAAGACTGTCGACATACGTAAAACCAACCAACTCTTCCAAATTCCTCGCTATCAAATCCATATTAAGGGAAGTGGGTCAACAGGCCTGGAATTACACCAAAATGAACACAGCACATCTATTTTACACTTTGAGGACTTGTTCTGCTTGCTTTGCTAAATAAGAATTTAGAACTCAATTCTGATTCCAATTTAGTATACAATTAGTTAACCCATTTAAAAGAACAAGAGCTGCTTTCCTTCACTGTAAATACAAAACCTCACACACAAACCCATAAATATTATGCCTGCAAAACAATGGGACCAGAGGTGTTCAAAGTTTGTTTTTTCTCCCAATTTAAAAAAATATGAAGAGTTTATTTGAAGATTTATTTTTAAGGTTTTATTTTATTTTTATAAATAATTAAATGAAAAAAGAGATTCTTTTTCAGATCTTTAGCTAACCTAACACAAAAAAAATCTAGTTAGCATTTTATGGAAAATGGGATAGGTTGACACCTACTAGTTTAAAGGCCCTGTGAAGGCTCCTACCTCTTTTGTATTGACTTTATAAAACACTTAGGCTCTTTATGCCAGAGTAAACTGATGTAGGTTGCACTTTTTTTTTTCCCAAAACGTAAGGTTATTAGAAGATGGCTTTGGTCTGAAAGCACTTTTTCTAACTTTCACAAACAACAAAGTAATGGTATCTTGTCAACTGTCTTTCAAGAACCAAGAGATCTAAAAGTACAATACATAAAGATTCCTTTAAGGATGATTAATTCACTCAAATATGCAGTAAGTTTCTTTTTACACAAACCATGTATTTGCCACAAAAAAAATCTGCAGCACAATCAGTATCACTCCACACTGGCAATAAAAATTTATTGTGCAACAGACTGTTCCATTCTAGGAGGATTTGGATTTTCCAGTTCTTCTCAGTTTTCTTTGCTCTTCAACAAGAAATGATCATGTTTTAAAATGTTTGTCACAGTTTCAACATTTAAGAATATCAATCTCTTTTATCATCCCTATACTTGCCCACTCCAGAACCTCAAGATGGCCTTGGGAAGAAAGCCACAATAAAAACAACAGTCTGAGAAATTGCTGGGAAGTCGTTGAACACAGAGACCACCATGGATGCTGAAAACATACGTTTTACCTCAGCAATACCCCTGATAGAATACAGCCAATGGGGATGTCCCCAAATAGTTACGTAAGAGAATGTCTTTCAAAAAGTATACTGGATAAAAAGAATGATGCAATGACATAACACAACGCTAACTCTATTACACTACTTCAAAAACATATCATAGCTAAAATAAATAATTCTAAACACACATTTCAAAATAAGAAGGAATGCACATTCCATTCCCTGCGTGCCTGCCCTGGTCACTCATGCTCGCTAAGGGCTTCTTTAGTACGCGTGGGGGGGCTTGGCCACCATTGCTCCGGGCCCTGCCCAAGTCTCAGCAGCTGCTGTCACACATGCGGACAGCTTCTGGCGGCTCTCGGCTCCCCCTAAGTTCTAGAGCATTCCACCGTGGATCACGCTGGCTCTGGGGCTGCCCAGGCTACAGTACCACTAAAACCAGCCCATTATAAGCTTCCTGGCCGAATTCCTATAGGAGCTGGGTCACAGGTTGTTAGAAAACACGTATCAATAGCTTTTGCTTGCCAGTTGAAAAAACAGCTGTGGGACTTAGGCCTTTCTAAGAGTTATGAAGCATCACTCCAGAGCTACCCAAGCATCCACCTCCTATCACAGAGACTGACTTAGAGTATGGCACAATCTCTTACACTGGATGGACAGAAAACACTAAAAAATAATAAATAAATAAAACCAACTCATGAATTCTCCTTCCAAAATGTAGGTTCTGCAGTGTGGTCCATGCCCCACTGTAATCAAGGATCCCATGATATAGTAACATAAGAAAGTTCAGTGAAAGTGCTGGAACCAAACCTGTCACTTGCCAGCTGAATGATGAAACTATCACTTGCCATCAGGCTACCTCCAGTTTGCTGGCTTTCCTTCACTGGTGTTACTGGTCTCAAGACAGTCACCTATGGGGGAGGATGGAGGGGAAGGAAACCTGCTGCTCCAAAGATTATATTCCTCTGTTTGATAAGAAGGAAGAATGTGTTTAAGGATTGTACTGACTAAACTTAAAACATTTCATGTCTCATAGGGCAAAAAGTAAGAAGCGGGGAGAGTGTTAATGAAAAGGAGCCAGGAGAACAATCAGAAGTACCCTTGGTGCTCCAGAAAGCCCTAATGCTAAGCGTTGCCAAAAAGCCATAAAGGGAATGCAGAGAAGCTGGTCAGAACACTGGTCTCTGAATTGAGATATGAAAAAGGTTCTACGTGAAAATAAGTACAATCCAGGCAGCTGAACAAAAGTAGTAGTACTTTCCATCAATCCCATTCTTTCTTCCATTCCATGTTTAACCTCCTAAAGTTAAGCTCTGTCCTCTCACCCCTCCATATTCTGCATTTTCCTCCCTCCTTCCAGGTATATACTGCATAATCTCTGCTGAGAGCATGCACAGGCATACTAAGCAAGAAGGCATAAATGTTGTTTATTGCTAGGCTGTATATTGTATGTTGGGGTAGGATGACAGGCCTCTTTTTGTTCCAAATCCCAATTTTATCTGGGCACAATTCCCTATTTGTGAAAAAAATATGGTTTTAGTTATTTTCTGTCATGGCTCCCAGAGGCCTCTAAGCATGGGCACTTATAAATAAAAGCTTATTATTGTTTCTTATTTTGTCCTTGAGCAGGGAAACAAAAGGCAGAAGGAAACAAAACATGAAACTAAACACAAGAGCAATTAAAAAAAAAAGCTTGTCATAAGTATTTGGTGTCTCTAGGAAGGAAATGAAATCCCTCTTCCCTGGTTCACTAAGTTTACTTCTCCAAGCTTCTTGTTTGCAATGTTCTATTATTCAGAAGAATCAAAAAAACACTTTTAAGCTACCTGTTCTGATTTATTATAATCAAATCATACAAACATCTAGAAAGTGCCCACCTTGCCTATAAAGGTACATTGGAAAAAGCAACCAATCACCAAAATCTTGTGGGTTTGTCAAGCACAAGGAAGCACAAAATCTATGTCTGCCTCTCAGGGAAAGCAAGGATTTGTATGTCCCTTCCTGGTGACATTTATTCAGGACACTTGCTATTGCTCCTGCTTCAGAGCCAATAGCACATGAATCACAGACCCAAAGGAGGACCAGCTACAGCGAACATGATTTATATTTATTTTCAGCTGAGAGATGTGGAAGTCCCATTCTTGAATTATTTCTAGTTTTTAATCTTTGGCTGTCTAATGCAAAATACAAGAAAGTTCAGCAAGTAAGTGCTGGAACTACACCTGTTGCTTGCCAGCTGAACGATGAAACCAATAATTTGGCTACCTCCAGTTTGATGGCTTTCCTTTGCTGGAGTTACAACTCTCAAGACAGTCACCTGTGGGGGAAGGAAAGGGAAAGAAACCTGCTGTCCCAAAGACTGTATATTCTTCTTTGACAAAAAAGGAATAATGGGTTTAAGAATTACACTGACTAAATGCCAAGGTGTAGAAAGGTAATTCCCTTTCTAACTACAGATTGTTACTAGAATCAATTAAAAATTAAAAATAACAGTACATTTTAAAACCAAAGTCTCCACCAACATAGCAGACAAACAGGACACAGATAAGAGATTGCAGTGCAAACCTAATGACACCTTCTTGATCTGTTTGGCATGCTAACGGGTATTTCCTCTCAGCACATATAAAATCTACACGGACAGTGTTGGGCGATTTGGTATACTACTTATATAGGACTTGCTTCTTAAGCCTGAAGTGATTTGACAGGGTGCATAGAAACTGCACTAAACCCTACTTCATAATACTTCCACCCTAAGAATTACTTTATTATCCTTTACGCCATGTTTGCCTGTAATATCTTTCCATTTTTTCTTTTTTTGCATCACTTATCCTTTCCTTAACTTGTAGAAATTGATGAGATTGAGTTCGCTTGTACTAACCCTCCATTAGCCTTACAGTTTAATAGGCAAATATTCTGTTTCAGCATGAAAACAAATTAAAGCACATAGTGAGTGTTTTCATGAGGTGAATCATCCTACTTAAACTAATCACTAATCAACAGGTATGCTTGCTATCTTATTGCTGAGAACAGTAGAAAAAAACCCCACAACAAAACAAACCACAAACACCCCAAACAAACAAACAAAAAAAAACCAAACAAAAAAACCAACCAAACAAACAAAATCAACAAAACCCCTCCTTCCTTCCAATTTGCTTTACATTAAAGCACAAAGAAAACATATTCCTGCTTTGCACTTCCAACTAATCTTGCACAAATTACATCAGGTGTATATATGCAAACACAAAAGCAACTTTATGTTTGCTATAAAGCATTCTACTCTTAAGACATTAGCTTTATATATACCTCCACCTGACTCCCCAAACAATTACCTGGAGTTAAACATTACATTGTGCCTCATGAAATCAGGCACCTACAGCTTGAGTTAGATTCATCTATTGATGCTGCCCATTCAAGCAAATAATTCTATTAAATTCAATAGGCCTCATTCTGCAGGAGGCTTCAGCCAAATAATGAGTACATCATTACGTATGTAAGTTAACTATTTAACAAATATGTATTTATACATATTCCAGTGTAACTTATCATTTTATACTTTTTAACATTTGCAGGTGTTTTTTTCTCTTTGTTACATACTCCCTCACATGCTGCTGAAGTAAATTTTGCCTTTTTTACTTAGGTTTCAACAATCTTTTGATCATTGCCTTAAACCAAGCATTACTGAATTACATTCCAACAAATGCTCAAATAATAACTCGCTTCTAAAATAAAAATCTGCTAATTGATCATGAGTTACAAAACAATTTTGCAGCAAGATGCGTGCTGATTGCTGAACCCACGGAGAGTCATGACGAGTTCCTAGGATCACTGACACTGAAGCAGCAGCTTCTCACATAATCACATCACTTTAGTTTAGCTCCAAGGAACTGGTCCAAATGTATGTGGGACAGGAGGCAAAAAGCAAGAGACAAGTAGTAAAAGGGAAAATTCACAGAAGGCTAACTTTAGAGTCTTCCAGAGAGACTTAGCAAAGGACCCAAACCAGGCTTCTGCTTTGAATCTCCCACTACAGTCACCTTTTTCTGCACAAAATACAGAGAGCACTTAGAGACACAAATATCCCTTCTCTCCCTGTTTAAACCACAGAACTTGACACTGAAAAGCCACTGATGATACGATGTTCTCATGCAGTATGAGAAAACATATTACACTATTAAAAGGAAAGTAAATTAACAACATACTTTTCATGGTCCCATCTTCCTCTTCATCATCATCGCTATTTATTACCATGGTCCCCAAGTCCGATTCTAACATAGTACTGTTGTGTTCAATCATTGTTTGAGCGCCTTCACTCATGGTGCTTGTGGCCCTCATGGTACCAGCACTCTCTGAACTGGTCTTCACCATGGTGTGAGAGTCCAGCTCATCTTCATCCTACGGAGAAACATTTGCCAGAATGCAGCAGATCATTTAAAACAAACAAACAAACAAACCCCCACAAAGTTAAGAACCAATCATTTAGTTGTTCATTCATCAGTTTTAAATCTTCATGTGACCTAGTTGTACTGCTATACTTCCAGGTTTAAAACTTAAAAATAAATTACAAAATAAAAAATGTTCCATATAAAGGAAGAATAAAACCTTTCTTCTTTCTCACAGATGCATGGCAGGATGGATAAAACAGAAAGGTGCCCGCACACCAGCTTTGCATCAGCATTCAGTTTTGAATATCTCTGTGATTTTCATGACCCACTACACCTCCCTGGGTTCCAAAATCAGTATCACAATTTATAGAAAGTGATTTGGTTGTTTTGCACCTGAATATCATCAAGGATTTGTGCTGATTACCCTTAACTAAGTATCATGCCCAGCATCTTACATTACACACAGCACCCAGATGACAGACTCCATTCAATTTAGCTATTAAACAATCCTCCAAAATAGTTTTGGAAGTCCACCTTAGAAACAGAAAATCTACTTGGCTTACTTGAAGTATTCAGTTCTCTTTAAAAACCTCTGTCACCAGAGTGAGCAAAATAACTTGTTGATATTATGTAGAAAAATACCTGCAGAGCACATACTTAACCACTGAAGTGGGTGGGGGAGCTAATATCATGAAGAGATACAGCAGCATTTTGAATCAGTGACAATAATGGGCCAGGAATGTGAAACAGACAACTAATGACAATCCAGTTAATGAGTTATAAAATTCACATAGAATACCAATATTTGAAAACATTAATGGTAAATCCCACTGTTTTCCAAGGCCTGATTTAGATTGTCTACAAAACATCACAACGTATGATGGACAGTATACACATTTTCTATATGAGTAAAATCTATTACCCCAAGAAAAAAAAAAGTAAAACATTCTCCTTGTTTATTATATAAGAAATAATACCCATCACTGTGAAGTCACTTTATGTCAAATTTTAAAATTTTAAATACAAATGCTATTTTCGCCAATTTTATAACGACATATACATGCATTTCCTCTGTTGTGTCAAAACTTTACTTGAGTTCATTTATAAATGAACTCTATCCCCAACTAGCAAAATATTCTAGCTACACAGCTAGAAAGACTATTGTATAACACTTTTTTTTTTAATTTGCCCATTACAAATAACATGCTTGTTGCTACATGTAACATTGAAACAAGATTTGACCCACTAACAAACTTCCCCTTTTTCTTAAATCTTACTATTGCGTTATTTATTTTAATTTTTTAACTATAAAGAGACTTGTAAGGGCAGGGGGTGAGGGGGGCTAGACACAGGACGGGACCAGAAAAGATAAACCCAAGGCCCAAACCCTACAAGGCCTGGCACTTTCTATTTCTCTCTGAACTCATTCCTTTCCTTTCCTGTTATTCCCTGACACACCAGCAATTTGCCTCTAGTACAGCCATACGTGCAGGAGGCAGCTACGTTGCCCGAGTGTCTGTTTCTCTAATGCCTAAGCAGATACAGAGAATTGCAGTTCGTAGCAATACCAATACACCAGCTACTGAAAATTATTCTATTACACCTCAACTAAGAGACACAAAAATAGATCTAATTTTGATTCTGAGAGTCCAGCTAACAACATAACATACTGAAACCAGGACAGAGACCTAAGTCTGTGATTACAATCTCAAATGTCAAAAGAATCATTATTTTCCGGATTATAATTTGTAAAAATATTGAAGTTCTTCATTTGTATTGTTTTTGGGGTTTTTAGTTGCATTCTAAAACACAATATTTAGTACCCTGCCCTTAAAAAAATTATGATATTCCCAAAGATACAGAGAGCTTGCAGCTACAGCACTAGACGACTGCCAGTAAATAAATGACAATATTTTGGTACTGCTCCTCCTGGTGGCAACTTTAATTTTCTTTATTTCCCCCGCAACGTTCTCACTAACCCGGCTGTTTTCTATGAGTTACACTTTTCCCTAACAAGGGTACTCGGAAAGTAAAGTCCCGAAGTGTCTTTCTGCATTGCATTTTAAAAGTGTCAGAACAATTAAGTTATTTTTTCCAAGGCTCCTGTCAATACTGCAATACAATGCAAAACTGACTGACAATGTACTGCTATTTCTCCTACTAAGCACTACAAACGTGGCGTCTCTAATGTACAGGCAGGCAAATCTCTGAGTTTAAGGCACAGTTACAGTTGATTTATTTTATTAATATCCACGTGCAGTGCATATGGTCCTAACCTTACTAAAACTGAAATCAGAAATGAAACAAACATTTTCCTGAAGCTTAGAAGTTTTATTTTAGATGTCGGTGGAAGAAAGTAATGGCTAACAATACGAACAAGTATGAAATGGAGTTCTAAATGACCATCCTCGTATCTGTCCTGGTTTATTAAAAATATTTTATTTCTTCAGTCAAATCAAGTACCTGGATTTGTTCCAAAGAACAGCATTTCATTTTCCAGTCTAAGAGTGTCAAAAGCCTTTATCTTACTCTTGTCTCTCAGCAAAAAGAACAGTTATCTTTTAGTACCTAGAACACTAAGGATCACAATAACTCACCTCAGTACTAACAGAATAGTTGTCCCCAAAAGGGAAGTACACAAAAATTTTGATCACTAGTGATTTCCCTAGATCAGGAATGATGTACTGAGAGTGAGCAATATAAAACTTTTTCAGGGTCTGTGCATGCCCCAAAATAATTAATATTGTGGGTTACGCCAGATTGCTTCCAGAAATATCATTCCAGTATTTCTCACAAATACAAGATTTAGCTAATACAGTGGCAGAGTATACTGGATCTGAAAAAGTGACTTTATAAAAATATCCAGTGGATCCAAGCTATTTAAGTGCACATTTACACAAGAGCTGAAAGCGATTCCTCTGTACAAATTCTGATTCGTGCTTTACAGTTCGTAAATATTGCTGTAGAACTTCTGATCTGTTGTTAAAAAAGGTAAACTCGCTGATTAAATAAAAACAAATGCAATCTCAATTTTAACCAGGAAAAAATAGAAGGTATTAAAGCTGAAGTGTCATGTTCTCATACTGTTTATGAAAACAGATCCAAGAATCAAGCAATAAAACCAGCTAATTCTGGAATTAAACTGTCTCCTGTTCTCTTGTATACAAGTAATAAGCACCAAACTTGTACTTGACAGGAGTATCTGACACACCAGTAGCAGCACAAAGGGCGCACAAGCAAGAGCACTAATATCTCTTGAAATGCTACAGAAATTACAATAAACTACAGAAACTCTGAACAACATCATAGTGTAAAGTAAGTACAAATGAAACATTGCCAATACCCTGCAACCCCATGGGACTAACTCCTTGGATCTTCTTATTTACAAAATAAGTTAGAAGATTAACAAACCCAACCCTTAAAGCATGCAAAATGCAACCATAGAGACTTGATTGTCAGGACAGCATATTCAGTATGCTTATAACACAAAAGATCTCATTATCACACGAGAAGTTTTAACAGAAAAGATGACCTTGCACATCATTACCTGAGCCTACATTATAAGAGAAGCAAATGAGCCGAGGTGATAAAGAGTCATGGATTTTTCTGTTTCATGTTTAACTTTCACAGGAAAAAAAAAGGATGAAGACTGATAAAGAAAAAATGAAACAAGACAAGCAAATATGGCAGCTTGCCTCTAAAATCTCTTTAACTCTGGTTTGTGCACGTAGAAAGAACACTAGAGGGCACCAGAGACAGCTAACTAGGCTGCAATATATTAAAGGAAGATTTACATGCTGGCAAAATTTAGTATCCTGTAAAATACTTTCATTTACTATTAACACCTCATCATCACCTTTGAAAAACGTGGCTGTAGTCACAGCTATCTTTTTGTAAAAGCACTGTAGTAGCTACATAAACACATAATATAGTTTGGTAAAGAACAAGGATTTTGTAAAAGTTCCTAACATGTACAAAGCCCAACTACAAGCCGAGTATACACTTAATACTGAGCACACATTTAAGCTTAGACCCATCAGCAACACAGGTAAAAACTTCACTTTCAGCACACACTCAAATCCCATCAAATTCCATAGACAAGTGTCACAAAACAGCGTTTTAAGCTTGTTTTCTACCTCCTTCTCATTGATATACCTAGTAACGATGACTTGCTGCTCACAATTCCCTCCCTATGTTTACTCTTCCTAAAATCAGTTTCTGCCTCTAAATTGCTGTGGATTTTAACAATATGCTCTTAGAAAGCTGTTTATGCCCCTTGGGTAGTTGTATTTCACTCAACAAAAGTCATCTTTACATCTTTCTAACTTCAGGACACTTAAAGGACTGCAATCAAATTGACTTAAAGGCAAAATGCTACAAAAACAAATTTTTAACACTGCTTGTCATGTGAAGTTACATATATACACACACAATACATGCAGATACATAGACATATACATACAAACACGTGAAAGATGCATGAAAGTAAATATTAAAACCTTCAGAAAAATACAACTTGGTGTATCAATTTAAAATTCAGAATAACTCAAATGGTCCACTTTAAAAGAACCATAGTTATTTTAACTAGTTCCTTTAAAATAATTATATAATATTGTAGAAATATAAAGGAATAATTATAGCAATTCTTTTTTAAGGTCTCAAAAGACAGATGCCAATTTCTCATAATTAATATATTATTAACCAAAGAAACTTTTGTATGAACGAATAAATAAGCCTACATATAGGAATAATTGATTACTGACAGTTGGCTAAGTTGTTGATAGTTCTCAACCACTAAGTGTCTAAGAAAAACAAAAATGGAGTACTTTAGTAGTGATTCCTTGTTTGAATACTCAAAAATAATTAAGCATTCCTCACATAATAGAGACATTAAAATGTAAAGGAAAACATACAGGAAG
Organism: Grus americana; assembly: GCF_028858705.1. Taxonomy (NCBI): domain Eukaryota; kingdom Metazoa; phylum Chordata; class Aves; order Gruiformes; family Gruidae; genus Grus; species Grus americana. Next base: position 24,569,527 of record NC_072853.1, on the reverse strand, counting down.
GGCTGCTTGTTAGCTCATTCCTTTAAAGATCTACAGAAATAAATATTTAGACATGTTTCCTGTGAGCTGCCAGGCAACGAGTTACTTTACGTTCTCATAATACAGCTGCCCAGCCTCAGCATCCAATTCACATCACACTTCAAAAAATGCACAAGAGAAGAGATTGGTCATGTTTAGTAATGCCTAAACTAACATTTAAACTTTGATATTGGGATTAACCTTCTGCAGAATACACCACTTGCGATTTTTGCTTAATTAAAAAAGTCTGTACAATTACCTCAGCACCTATCAAAACATGTCAGTTTGTCAGAAGCCATTCTCATCACACGAGCAGCTCTCGTAACAGCCATAAAATCAACTCAGAGCACATTATTTGTAATGATATTATATCTCTCTGGAAGGATACAGACATGAGGACTGTTTGTTTATTTACAGCTGTATAATCATAGAATTATAGAATGGTTTGGGTTGGAAGGGACCTCAAAGATCATCCAGTTCCAACCCCCCTGCCATGGGCAGGGACACCCTCCACTAGACCACGTTGCCCAAAGCCCCATCCAACCTGGCCTTGAACACTTCCAGGGATGGGGCCTCCACAACCTCTCTGGGCAACCAGTGCCTCCCCACCCTCAGAGTAAAGAATTTCTTTCTAACATCTAATCTACATCGACCCTCCTTCAGCTTAAACCCCTTACCCCTTGTCCTGTCACTACACTATTTTTTTGCTGTTCAGAACTTCATATTTACATTACAATTGACAACTTCCCATACTATAAAATGTCCACAGGTAGTGGTAAAATGAAAAATAAGAATCAATTTTAGGGATGTGTCTCCTCCTCACTTGAAGGAAAACAACCTGGATCGATCCTGAAAATTAAGTACGTAACTGTGAAATCTTTCCATCTGATTAATTCTCCCAAAACCACCCACTCCTCTCTATTCTACTTCGAGTTATGTGAGTCACTTATAACCTGAATGCCCATTACAACAACTGTATGGCCTTAAGAGGGAATTAAAGCTATGAAAACTTATTCAAATGTAACTGTTAGGGTTAAATCTGGTTTCCTAACAAAAGGAACATCATAGTTAGAACATTTTACATCTTTCTTCTCGATGGGTCCCAAAACACATACCAGTGAATAATGAGCACAACTACTCATACTTTACACAGGAAATTCTTGGGGGTTTAGATCAATAAATTCAAGCCCCCAACAGGTTAACTGAAACCTTTCTTTTTCAATAGAGTATGGACTCATTTCACTGCCCATGAGAGACCTTTAACATTGATAGACTCTACTTAACACCAACATCAGTATTTGCTCTTGCTGTTAGGTGTTATTAAAAATGCATTTCTCCAGGTCTGAGTCTGCCTTTGCTCTTCTACAGTGAGGACTTCACAGCAATATCATTGGGAAAAATCCACTTTTAAGGTGTTATTTTCAAAAATTGATGTGCTAGGTCGCTATTACTTTCCAACTGAACAGTGAGTCCTATTCCATATACAATCTGAAAACATTTACAGATATTGAAATATGAAGAAATATATGGATGGCTTACTGTCACTACTACTACACAAGGTAACATAGGGACTGTCATCATCTCCTTCTAGAACTGCTGCCATCATTGCATGTTGGTTATCAAAATCTGTATTAACATTTGAACTGTATGTTCATGTAGTCATGCAAACTACACACAAGCAGCCCTGGATTTCTTTAAGGTTCTGTGAAAACTGGGACATAAGAAGGAAGAACATGCAATGGTTATTTATCTTTGTACTTGAATGCTGGACTGCTGACTTCATCCACTACAGTACACCAAACTGGCACTCATATTATCTGTTTTCCCTTTCCAGAAGGGAAAGAATAAACACTCAGTTAGAAGTGTAAAATGAATTGGTTTACTGTTTTACTGGCAGTTCCCCAAACAAGTTCCAAATTAAATGAAAGACAATCTTTGAGCTTATTTTGAAATTAAGCATTATTTCAAATTGCAGTGGGGTTTTTTTGGGGGGGTTGTCGTTTGTTTGGGTTTTTTTTTAAATGACAAACACAAATATTCCAATGCTTTCATTTTATTCTTCTGGGTTTTGTCCTGGTTTCCTTCAATAACTTGTGGGTCCATTGATCAATCTCTGCCTAGTACACTTTAAAATTTGTGCTGTTCAAAATTTCACTTAATTCAGGCCTCAATCATACCTACATGTTGCTCAGGAGTTTTCTAGCATGCAGTAAATGAATAATGTGCATTCAGGAAACACGGTAGAGAAAACTTCCCTGATTAAATAAAAAATTGTAACCATTTGCCCTGCTCTTTCCTAGTTTGGCAAATTTTGTGCCTTTAACTGATCAGAACCTTCAGTGACTGCAACTGGGCAAGATGCTGGTGTCATCTCTCAAATGAATCTGGAATTCCTTACAATGATATACTGCACTGAAATTCAGTTGCAAGGCATGGAAAGTCTGTATTACAACCAAACAATTATTAAAAACAGCTTGGAATATGATTAGTTCTGCATTGTGACAACACAAAAGCTATTCATAGGTCACTACCAAACATAGAGTCTTGACAAACTGTATTTGTCAAGAAGGAAATCCCTCCTCCTAACCTCACCATCAGTATTCTTCATTTCATTCACTTGTACCCTCATTTTTTCTATTAAAGCTAAGTATTTCAAAACCTTTTTTCACTCACAGCTTACCAAGCAATATAAAATTATTAAAGGCATACATGTACTGATAGCAAAAGTCATACTTACTACTAAATATCACATTAACAGTTTTAATAAAAGTAAAAATTTCACCCTAACTACAAATCTTATCACATATTATTTTTTAAACTCATAAAACCATATGAAAACTTAGGGAGTTAAAACATTTCAACAGCATAAAAGAACATAAAGAAGAATCTTTTTAAAAATAGGAATAAAAATCCCTTTCTACCTAATTTTTTTATAACAGCAAACTTTCTCAAAGGTTTAACTATTCATTATAAACCTTACAGTAAAAATACCTGCACGTCCTCTTGTTCATTACTACTGCAAAAATACCTTGTAAATACATGGCGGCTTATAGCCTTCCTTCGATAAAGCTGATGGAGCTCAAGGGAAAAAAAGCACAAAACCTCTCCAGAATAATCTCCAGGAATAATGACATTTATCTATCCATGATCAGGAAAAATATATGAAATTATCACACTGACAAGCACCACCTCCCACTTTGCCAGCAGCACCAGCTAGTACTTCCCTTTTGTTTGGTCCACTTAGAAGTGGCATTTCTTCTTCTTATCTTTGCACCTGGTCTTTCTCTACAGTTGGAACTTCCCCCAAGAGAGATCTATTCCTTCCCCCTACTGAAGCTTACAAGAATGACACAAACTATTCTTAAGAAATATCCATTGCTGGCCTTTGCTGGAGAACTACAGTTAAACTCTCAATCACCTTACCATGGTGTTGCAAACACATCCTCTGAATTACTATTGCTTCAAATGCACACATAGGCCTGTAGCAAATATAAGCCAGCCTAACTTATATTTGCCCACAATGAATTTGACTACAGACTATTTGTGTAGCCTAGTCTGCTACCAGACCTCTCTCACAACAAACAAGACAGACATAAGATTGTAGGAATTAACCTTTCTCTGTTTTCCTCAATAAAAAACAGTTACAATAACCTGTTAAGCAGGGTTAGAATGTGCAGTTCAAGTAGTTACCACCCCTTAGCAATATGCAGTAACCACCCACTTGAACTCTTAAACTTGTCATCTTATGCTCTAAAATATTAAGGGATAGTTTGCATTAATCTCTTTTGTGCTTTGTATTCAGCCTATCTTCAGCGTCGCTTTAAGTCTATCCTTCACAAAGTTTACTTTGCATTAAAATAAATGCATAGAGGCAGCCAGCTTATCTTGCTGAGGAAGCAAACTACTTAGCTCAAAAATGCAACCGCAAGGGCTTATATAATTATGTCCAAATGCAATCTATTATGCCCTCAATATCCAGGATCTATCTCTCTCAACATCCCCTGGAAACACCATTTGGTATTATTTATTAGTTTTAGTTAATCGATTATAGCCTCTAAGTCAGCATCACCATAGAAAACTAAAATGGAGTACAAGACATCAATTTACTATGGATGATAAAACTACTTCTAAAAGAACTTCAGTAATTAACTCCAAAGATACTATACAGCATAACATGCATGTTCAATGTATTTTATTATTTAAAATAATTCTGAAGTCTTTTACAAGTATAGCAGTACAAAGGGCTTGCCCTAACAAACATACCCATTGTGTTGGGTTTGTGTGGCAAGGTTTTGGTAGCGGGGGAGCTACAGGGGTGGCTTCTGTGAGAAGCTGCTAGAAGCTCCCCCTGTGTCTGACAGAGCCAATGCCAGCCGGCTCCAAGACGGACCCGCCGCTGGCCAAGGCCAAGCCAATCAGCGCCTCTGTGATAACATATTTAAGAAGGAAAAAAACAGTTAGAGGGAGCTTTTGCAGCCGGAGAGAGGAGTGAGAAGATGTGAGAAACTCTGCAGACACCAAGGTCAGTGCAGATGGAGGGGCAGGAGGTGCTCCAGGTGCCGGAGCAGAGATCCCCCTGCAGCCCGTGGTGAAGGCCATGGTGAGGCAGGCTGTCCCCCTGCAGCCCATGGAGGAAGGATGAGGGGGTGTAGCGATTCCACCTGCAGCCCGTGGAGGACCCCACGCCAGAGCAGGTGGAGGCACCTGAAGGAGGCTGTGGCCCGTGGGAAGCCCACGCTGGAGCAAGTTCCTGGCAGGACCCGTGGACCTGTGAAGAGAGGAGCCCATGCCGGAGCAGGTTTGCTGGCAGGACTTGTGACCCCGTGGGGGACCCCACACTGGAGCATTCTGCTCCTGAAGCTCTGAACCCCATGGGAGAGACTCACGTTGGAGCAGTTCATGAAGGACTGTCTCCCGTGAGAGGGACTCCATGTTGGAGTAGGGGAACGATGAGAGGAGTCCTCCCCCTGAGGATGAAGAAGTGGCAGAAACGACGTGTGATCAACTGACCATAACCCCCACTCACCATCCCCCTGTGCCGCTGAGGGGAGGTGGAGGTTGAAGCCGGGAGTGAAGTTGAGCCCGGGAAGATGGGAGGGGTGGGGGGAAGTGTTTTAAGAGTTGACTTTATTTCTCATTCCTCTACTCTGTTTTGCTTAGTAATAAATTAGATGAATTCCCTCTCTAAGTTCGGTCTGTTTTGCTCGTGACGATAATTAGTGAGTGATCTCTCCCTGTCCTTATCTCAACCCATAAGCTTTTCATTGTACCTTTTCTCCCCTGTTTAGTGAACGAGGGGAGTGAGAGAGCGGCTCTGGTGGGCACCTGGCCCCCAGCCAGGGTCAACCCATCACACCCATCTTTTCAAAATGTCTATATTGCTGAAGTTTTTCTCCAGATTCTCTCTCATCCTTCTTGCTTATTTCTCATCTTAAAGTCTCATCTAGTGATCCCTCCACTCAAGGTAATACAACTACAAAGGCTCATTTTCCAACTTCTCCCCTTTTATCTTTCATTACACTGAAGTCATGCCCTTTTTTATTTTTCTACTACCTTTCTCTTCCAAGCTAACTAGTCACATTCATGAGCCCCTTTCACGGCTTTCTCCTATTCTCTCACTTCATTCTGTACTGACAAGTCAGCTCTGCCTCAAATTGGCCTCTTCCATTACTCACCTGTTAAGTTTTTGAACCCCTTTTATTCTTTTCTCAGGTCCCTTGCTACTATCAACAGGACCACCTCTAGCCCTCTGCAAGACTGTCACTATTGTCCTTTAAAATTCCTCTACATCATGATCCTGAAAAAAAAAAAATACATAAGGTATGGTAATACTGAGCTTCCCATGCTGACTAATCTTATATCTCCTCTGCCTGTGCGCCTCTGTCATCCACTCTGCCTTATATTTAAGAGCAATTTCTTCAAGCGGAGGCTGACTTCTGGTTCTGGGTTTGTCGATACTCATGCACTGGTATATGATTACAGCCCTTAAAATTCTGTTAGTATAAGTAAAAAATGAGACTTAGCTTTCCCATAGACTACAACTGCACTTATTTTTAAGAGCAATGCAACCTTGCAGCTGCTAATGGTACCCTGGGCTGCATTAGGAGGAATGTTGCCAGCAGTTCAAGGGAGAGGATTCTTCCCCTCTACTCACCACTGGTGAGGCCACACCTACAGTACTGGGTCCACTTCTGGGCTCCCCAGTACAAGGGAGACATGGACATACTGGAAACAGTCCAATAAAGGGCCATAAAGACGGTTAAGGGACTGGAGCATCTCTCCTGTGAGGAAAGGCTGAGAGAGCTGGGACTGTTCAGCCTGGAGAAGAGAAGGCTCAGGGAGGACCTCATCAATGTGTACAAATACCTGAAGGGAAGGTGCAAAGAGAACAGAGCCCTTCCCAGTGGTGCCCAGTGATAGGACTAGGGGCAATGGGCACAAACTGAAACACAGGAGGTTCCCTCTGAACATCAGGAAACACTTTTTCACTGTGAGGGTGACCGAGCACTGGCACAGGCTGCCCAGAGAGGTTGTGGAGTCTCCCTCTTTGGAGATGTTCTAAAGCTGTCTGGACATGGTCTTGGGCAACTGGCTCTAGGTGGTCCAGCTTGAGTAGGAGGTTAGACCAGATGACCTCCAGGGGTCCCTTCCAATCTCAGTCTGTGATTCTGCTCTCTCAGCCCTGCTAACCAAAGATACTTCTGTTATTTTCAGATTTGAGGCACCTATCTTTTACACTTAGTGACATGCAGAGTCTCACTGTCTTTTTAACTCCCTGACTGCACCACAAAAGTACGTGACAAAACTCCCATCTACTGCAATGGTAACACAAATAACAGATTCCTGCCCCAATCCTGGATCTGAGGTTCCCTTATACTAAACGTTGAATAATCCAGGGGTTGCAGGGGGAAATGCAGTGTTACATTCTGACTTTTGTACCCATGCAAAAAGCATGAGGAGTTGCTAAATGCTTCTTCAGTTGAGGTGGGCCAAACTCGTGTTGTACCCTTCCACCCAGTAGTGGGAGCGGGAAGGCGTACACCACATACTGAGCTGGCACAGTTTGTTCTGTTTGTGTCTGGCAATCTGATTCACCACCTGAACCTCAGACTAAGTAGTTAGATGCCATACCTAATTTTGGGTTAATGCAAAAAACATCAACAACACCCAAGTGTTTGAGGTCTACAGTTCAGAAGGCAATAGTAGGGAGGAAAGCATGCTAGTAAAGACATTAGGGTTTTATGTTGGTAATAAATCAGGCTCTTCACAGATCAGCTAGTCAATATATCAAGTAACAGACATCAACTCTGCGCGTCAAGTCACACAGCCCCACACAGGCAACATTTCCTAATGTAAAAAAATAATCCCAGCCTTCCCTGCCTGTTTTATTACTAAGCAAATACAATTCAGAGTAAACCATCTTTATCAACACAAGCTATCGCTACTCTTAGAACATACACTTAGAACAGAAAAACATCCAGCAAACAAAAGACCATACTGTCTGTTAGGATACAAAACACTCCACAGAATCTGCTTGAGAAGTATTCACATATATATAGATAATCACTTAACACTTTGTTACACTGAACAAGGATTCTACAGTTTGGGATAGGGCAGACTGCATTACTGCACTGCTTGTTTCTGTTTGCTCAAAGCTGTAAGATTTCTACTAACATTCCAGTCTCCATCTTCTCTGCGTGTTATTCCTGAATGACCTTGGTTCTCCTTATATGTGTGGCAATACGTTTCTTTGAAGCACATACTGCTGCATTGCACAAGACTGCCCTAAAATAAATCATGTAGGGAGAGTAATAATGCCAGGAACACTGACTTATTCCTAACATTGCCAAACAATTCTAAAAACAATCTATTTATCACACGGCTTGCTTTTCTCCTCAAACATGCTGACAACGTCATCTGAAGAATGAAATGCTGTCACCATTTTCACTTTATCGGTGCAACTTGATTCAAACCATATTGTAATCACTACTTACTGAGAGTCATAACTAACTATTCTGTGTATTAGACTCTACCAAAAAAAAAAAAAGTGCCCTCAACTGAAAATTAAATCACTTGTCTAGAAGCCCCGTATGTGAAAGCGGAACCTTAACAGCTTTGGGGTTTTTTAAATGTTAGTCTGAACAGCTGAAGTTGACACAGTTTCTTTTCCCACCTCCTAGAAAAACTTTTTACTAGGACATCTCATGGAATAGTGCTGAAAGCTGGCTCATACGGCATTTCTCACAGCAGCATTACTCATCATAAGGAAGAGTGGAATGCTCAGCCCTCATAGGCTAAAAACCAAGGAGAAACTGGTAAAGAAAAGTATATGAACACAAGTACAGGATGCAGGGAAACAACAGCAACTTCTCTATCAAGTACAGATAGTTACAGGGGAAAAAAAGGTACACACTGAATTTTCTTCCTCCTCTTCTAGTTCTCTCTGCTGTTCCTCATGTCGCTTTGCCTTTATCTCCATAGCTTCAGTGATCAGGTCCCTCAAAATTGAAACTGGCTTGGCATTCTTAATAAAAGTATGCTAGAAAGAAAAAAAAAAAATTGTTACATTATATAACATCATTATGATAGCTACGCTTCAGATGTAAGTATTATTCACCACCACAGACTTCAGAGATAGTGTTTTACATTACACAATAATTAAAATCTACACTAACACAATATACAATATCTTTTAGCTGCTTCATAACTAAACTCTAACTATTTTTAATAAAAGCAAGTCGTGGGAAATGTAATCATATAAAAAATGTTTTATAGTTAAGGGTATAATTTTCCTAAAGAAACATGCAGTAAGTTATAAGTAGAGTGGTGATTGTCTGACACAGAAAAACAAACTTGTTGAGATATTCAGTTACAGAATTTAATTAATCTTAACAAACTGACAGCATAAATTAGTGGCTGTAAGCAGAGAAACTATGGCTGCCTACTTCAACAAACCTATACTTTGTATGTCATAAAATATTTCTTGATCTATGATGCTGAAATGTAGAACAACCAAAAAATACTTTACTTGTAGCAGAAAACTTAATTTTTAATTCAAAGCCGTTTAAAACACGACTTCTTCCTTTAATACAATATGTGCGCAATACCATTTACATTCATTTTGCTGACTAGTAAAATTCTAACCGGCTGTTAGAAAAATTCTGATTTTTGCATCATTATATACAAATAAAATTTAGGCAAAACATAACTCTAAGCACCTCAGAAACGCATTATTAAATATTAAAAAGTTATTCCACAAAGAACAGAATTGAAGGAGTCTAGCGTCCTACACCTGTTACCTATCTTCTCCCTTGATATATTAATTAGTCTCCTTTTTCCTCCATGATCTTTCCTCACAAGCAGTACTTTCATTCCCACTCACACACACCCAATAGCACCTCCAGCTCCATCACATATGCTCCAAATTCCAGCTGGAGGACAAGGCAACACGTACTTGTGCTGGACACACAGTATTTAGTTTTCTGGCCAGCAAGCACAGGGAAAGAGGAACACTGAAGCTTCCTCCTGTCCCGTGCGTCCGTCCCATTGTCCCCCCACTCCATTGCACACACTAATGCAAGTCTCTCTTATCCAGCTGCTGGTATTCAGCTAACCATACAAACTTCAAGGTCTACCTACTTTAAGGTCTCAAGTACTGATTCATACACCATATGAAAATCTGTAACTTTGAATTTTTACTCTCCTTGCAGTCTGCATTTTGGTGTTCTCACAGTGTGGAAAATAAAATATTCATAACATGACTTATGAATTTGATGATCTATTACTGGAAACTACTTTGCAATACTTGTATGTTCTCCTTGTAGTGTAGATCACTGGAATTTAAATTTTAAAAGAGGCTATTGCCAGCTAGAGACAGAATAAATATAGCGTGACTGTCTCACAGATGAAATTTCAGAAGGTCAGATTCTTATGTAGACTGATGAACAAAGAAAATTAATAATAATAACCAATAGCAGTGAAAAGCATAAAAGAACACTAAATTATCCAAAAGTTTAATGAATTAGGAATCAGGAAAGTAAAAGGAGCAAAGGACCTAGCAAAATTTTTCACTTTTGTCTCATTATCAAAGCAAGCTTATTTACAGGAAGTTTTAGATCCTATTTCAATCAACATGGAACCTATTATAATTTTTCTAGAAATCTTTTTTTCTTTTTTCCCCTCTTTCACTACCTTTGCTCTTTGTTTTTCCTGAGTTACTTGTAGGCTTATTATGACAGCTCTGAAAGCAATGGATAACACAAACATGGGGCCAAAGGAGAAAACTTTCTTTGCGTTTTCCCTCTCCCCTACACACTATAATGTGTTGCCCCTGTAAAATTATGTCCATTTCACAAAGACTAAATCTTTCTTCACAGATCAGTCCCTCCTGCATTTTTTTTTAGTTCTTTGAAATTTCTCTGCTTTATTTCTACTGAAAAGACGCAACTGTTAAATTTTTGCAGCTACTAGAAGCTCAGGTCAGCCAATGGGCAAAAGCCTGGCGTACCCTGCCCTGGCTCCACAGGGCCTCAACACCAACTGTGGCTCGAATTTAAAAGTATTCGCTTGGTATAACTCAGCCCAAGAACAAACTTGTTATACTGTCCATCTGCATCAGACCCTTTTAGGACACAGAGTAACCTGTCTGCTTAATTTGACATGACCAGAAGGAAAGATTGAATATTCTCCATGGGTGGTCCACACTGAGGGGTGACCTGGCCTCAATTCCCTTACTTAACACTTGTCTAAATCCTGAGATCTATTGAGGGCCTCTAACCACAAAACAAGGATCCAATTTTAATTGCAAGAACCAGCCCTAAAATATATAAAGAGCAATTAATTTTTAGAAGCAGCAAAGGAAAAATTAAATGGGGGTTGAGATACAAGACCTGACAGAGAAAAGACCTCAAAGTGGAAAAGAAATAAGGCACAATAATAGTTAAAATGAGATTCGCCCGTAGAAATTTTCACACTACTTCTGGTTTGAGACTAGAGGAAAAAAAGCCATAAAGCTTGTATCTCCTCAGTAACTTAAATACCAACCTGTAGCAGCTGTGTTGCTGTAGCTCTTTGTTCAGGATTTTTCACTAAACATTTCTTCACAAAATCTGTGAATTCATCAGACCAGAGCTCTGGCTTCCGGAACGTTGGAGGGGGATTTGTAGGAATCATAAAAATAGCCTAGATAAAAATCAAACAACAACAGCAAGTTTAAACAAAACACATCATCACAGCACTGAAGCCAAGTAAATAAATTGCTTTATCCACCTTTCTTATCAGGCAAAGAATCTGGAAGACAAATTTTAAGCAAGCTAGGATTTCCACTCAGATCGAGATTCAGGAAGTAAATCCATCTGCTACTAATGCAGCTACTTCCCATTAGATTTTCTCTATCTAAACTGTACCCCACTGAGCACATCACTCATTATTTTACCTATTGCTGTTTATCAATCTCAAAAGATGATTTTGTTCTTGTGGAGATTCTTAGTAGAAATGACAGCACTGCTTGTTTAAACAGACATGTATAAAGTTGCTATGAGAAACCAAGTTCACCTTCTCTCTTAACTGCATTTAGTTTTATAGGAGACTTGCTTAAGAAATTTGGTAGGATTACTATTTCCTTTTGCCTTCATAATTCTTCAGATGTAGTTTCAAAATTCGCTTTTCCTAATAAGATTTAGAAACATATGCTAAAAGACTGAAGACAACACTAAAAGATGACCAAAATAAAATAAGAAAGTAACTTGTCTACTACTAACAGTGAGAATTTACTTGAAATTGAAAAGGCAGCATTTTACCTATAAAAAAGAAATTTCACACTGTCAAGAACCATAGGCAGACAGATTTTTCAACCAGGAAAAAAGATTCATGCTATATTTAAAAAAAAGTGTCCTACTTAAGATTACATATATTGTACCATTTTCTGTATGATTTTTCCAGGTTTTCCTTTATAGATTTACACTTGGGGGGGGGAGCAGTACAATTCTGAGACACTACTGTAAAATAATGGGAAATTTTGAACTTCTGTATGTAATATCTCAAATGCATTCGGTATCATTGCTTAAGATTTACACATGACAGCAACACATTACTCAGAGCTGGGTCTATTTACAGAAATAATAAGCTATTATTTTCTTCTAAAACTAGGTGTAATTCAACCACATTTTCCAAAGTGACAGGCAGTAAAACTTTTTTATTTGTTTTTATACAAGCATAGGCAGAAATACGTACTCAGAGAAGGGGAAAAAATTTAAATGAGAGATTATGCACACTGTTAACATAGAAGAGGCACCAGAAGCTTCAGCCTGTGTTTGAAACACAGGGAGAGGGAACTGCCTGAGATTTTATCCATAACTTCTAAAGAAGTCTAACTGGCCTTGAAAGGTGGTTTTACTTGTTCAAACCCTCATTCTAAAATTCTTCTCATATGCTGAAGAAAAGCAGAACCCATGCAAAACGATGCAGAAAGTATTTAATTTTAATGAAAAATTAGTTCAGTACTGAACAGTTTGCTTTAATTCAATTACTTAAACATTTACAAAATTCATTTCATTATTTGCCCAATACAAGAATTACAAGAAGAGACCTGAGCATTTTGTTTATTAACAGGTGTAGGCTACAATAGCTTTATATTTTCAGTGGGCAGCTGTGCCAAACTAGTATATGAACTCAGATAGGAAATGTGGCACTCTATTACCCTGTAATTGGCCTTACCAACTTCCCTTGTGAAACAAGATTAATTGTCAGTACAAGTGAAGTGCTTCTGGTATAAAGCAGTGGCTAACAAATTCAGCTGGTTCTGTCCTTGAAAGTAAAGATCTCTTCTGAACTTTGAACTGATGACTTTTAATCTTATCTTTAGCTACTCTTAACAGCTAGCTCTGCAGTAGCTATTGAAAACACACAGCTGTAACAGATGACTAGTAACTTCTGTTTATGTGGTGTCAAAACGCATACCTCCTGTTCGATAATATACATTGATCTGTCTCTCTGCAAGTAAGCGAAGCTTAGTTTCAGTGTCCTACTCCGCTCCAATGTTCTGGGAAAACTGTTTGCCTTTGCCAATTATTTTCATCGACCACACAACAGTTAAGAACCACAGCAAAGTGACTTCTTCATAATTCACAAAGGACAATGAGAAGAAAGAGGGAAATCATGAATCATTCTTTTATGGCAGGCAATAAAAGTCACAAAACGAGATATTCAAGAGCTAGAGTTAGAGTCCTAAATCCACATTTATGTTTTGTATGTTTGTTGAAAATACCTACTTCAGAAACATGTATAGTTATTGAATGCTTAAATGGTAGGGGTTTTTAAATCTTAATATGTGACGTGAGCTGTATTACCTGAAAAAAAAATTTTGATGCATTGTTGTAATAGAAAACATAGAAATGACTTATTCCAAACGTTTAGTCCAACTTGTTAACTGTAACATGCATAGTTAACTAGAGTGTACCTCTCCCCCCAGCTCTCAGCACTCCTTTTTGTTAACTAGCCTGAAAATGCTGGGTTTCCATTCCATCTTCCCCCTCTACTTCCCCATTTTGGCTTGAGTATTTGTCTGCATAAAAGTTAAGCTCCCTCTCTCTTTCAAAATAGTCCATGATTTAGCTTCCAGCTACTTCTGTTTCCTTCCAAGAAGCTTGCAAAGCAATCACTGGAGAATTATAAAGCGAGTCCCAAATCTCCAGGAATAAAACCAAAACACTTATCTGACAGGAACTTGTTCCTCATTTTTACTTCCATTTCTTGTCAAATACATCTTTTCTATCCTAAAAGAACTCTGTCCTATTTTAAAACAAAACTAAGCTGTTTCAGTCACTCTGTTCCATGGATGCCAAGGGAAGCAGGAAACCTGAGACTTGTTCTGTTCATGCTTCCTTCATCTTACCCTATATTTCTCCAGTCTCTGTGTTCTCCCAAACTATTACTTGTAGTAATTTTTTTCCTCCACTCCACTTGTAATTTTCTCTATAAGTTTCCCACAGCTATCGGTATTAGTTCAGCTCTCACAGTAGGGCTGACGGCAATGCTCATACAGCCAGTGTTAGGCAACTGTTGTTTAAAAGAAAAACCAAATATAAGCTACCATCCACCCAATTACATGGGCTGAACTGGCAGTAACAACTGCAGGAAACATTAGGAGGAAATCGTTCAACAGAGAGGGCAGGCACTGACATACTACGAAAGAGCTGGGGCTAATTCTTCTCTCTCTCCCACCTTCAACATCATCTTCCACATTTTCTTACATATCTGAGACAGACTGGCAAGTCTTACTCAAGTAACACATCAAATATACAGCCAAGGTGAGTATGACTCAGTCTTCAGTTTTAACCATTCAATTATCCTTTTTTAAAAAATCTCCGAGATGTGAGATGTCAGAACTCAGGCCTGAGGGACCATGGCAGCTTAATCAGCGTTTGTCTTCACCTGTCTGTAATAGAGACCATTCCAAATTTGTCCTGAACTGGCCCTTCCACCTCTGAACCTTGAGTCCGACTCTACTTTGAATCACCTTTCATACATTGCTCTGAGGCAAGCCCTACACCCCACAAGTGAAACCAGAATCCAAGGCAGATGACAGTATGTATGTGACAAAAGACGGGAAGATACATCAACCAGGGCAGCTTTCAGGGGTGCTTCTGAATTGGGCACTAGACAATCTAACACAGTTTCCACCATAACTGTGCCTGGAAACACTTACCTGCCCGATACCCAGCAGTTACAGTTAAGCTGAATACTGGACTGAGGACCAAGTCTTAAATGAGAGCAGAGCTGCACAAGTCAGCACGTGATTATATTTTTATTAAAGGACCTAGAATTTTAAATGAAGTCTAGGCTGAAAATATTTTTTTTCGTGAAGATTCTTTTATAGACAATTTTATTGGTGTGAAAATGCAATTATGGTGATGATGATAAATTAGGAAATGCCAAAAGAAAAATGAGGCCCTCATACAGCACATTAGGAATTTCCTAATCAGAAAATCCTTGCAGCTCATTCTTCCTAGTAGTCAGGGTAATACATCTGTATTTCACACAGCCCACAAACACATTAAATGATCAACAGCAATTTGGTAGAGGTACTATGTCTTCTGGATTTCAGCTCCTTGAATAACTTATCTCTATTGCTTAGTTGACATAAATGACTTGTAATAAATAGCAGGAAATCAAAAATATAACTTTTACTGTTATTATTTGCCCAATATCATGAATGCTACTGAAGGAGACAGTAAAGATTTTTATATTGTGGCGATTTTATAATTTTCATGCTGTAAAACTCCATTGCTAGAATCTACAGAGAGAAACTTTTTATGAAGAGGGAAAGGACACAAGATATCCACAGGCAGTTTGTGACTCCATAGTTTTGTGGCATCACAATTACACTACTTAGTTTACCAATCTACTGCAGAAAACAAACTCCAAAATACATTTAAACTCACTAACACATTTTAGAGAATGAAATCCTATTTAAGGTTGGGAGGTGTTAAATATTGAATAGTGTAACATTTTATTAACTTTATAAACAAAGAATCAGCTGAAAGACACAATTTTCTCTTCTTTTTGATATATGTCATAGAACTTCCCTCCCCTCTTGAATAGCCTTCAAGAAGGCTATTGAAACACCATTACTTATTTAATTACACAATTCAACAGCTGTCTAGAAATGAAACACCAGCATGGACAATAAGGGTGAGATACTAGTCGGTTCTACATTAGTTTTGCTTTGTTGAGCCTTTTTTTTTGTTTGGTTGGCTTTTTTTTAAATTCAGAATTACAATATTGTTACAACAAAGTTTTTTGCAAAACTTTCTAACAGTGAAAAACAAAGTTACTGAACTCATGGGTTTAAAGACAAGGACATTGTTTTATGATCTGCTTCAGTGTAGATAATAAATTTAATTGCCAGAAGCACTCTAAAAATTACTAGCTTCCTTTTCCCATCTGCAAACACAGAAGTTCATGAAGATCTTTTAGTGTCCTCACACTTTTTGTGCAGAATTTCAAACAGGTCTGGTTCCATCAGACATCTATCAGATACCTGATCCAAGGAGATTCCGAGTATAATAAAACCCCTAACTGGAATCTGAATGTGGGATTCAAAGTGTTTGAAAACCTTAATTATCTTTCTGTGTGAAATATTACTTCTGTTGAAGCAGCCAATACCAATTTTTACTCTTTCATTTTTGGAAAGAAAAAAGTGGTTTCGCAGTCATGCACCAATTTTCATTCATCCAATTATATTTTCCTTTGGAGGTGTGTGTATGTGTGCGTAAGTGCTGCTCTTTACTAATCTCAGTGACAGAAGCAACATAAACTACATGGATCAACAAGGAACCACTCAAATCAAAACTATGCATCCAGTGGCCCATGATTTTCTTCATTTTCAATGCCTCGTACCTCACATACTTCTAACAGAGAAATGGCTTGAAGAAACACACTAAAACAGAGCATTTATTTCAATTTTGCACAGGAAAAGCTGAACAACTTACCCTGAATTAAAGACTATAGAAATGCAAAAGTTGTCAAATAAATTTCATCCTCTTTATCACTAATACTTTTTTGAAACCACATGTCATAAAAAGCATTTACTGAAGATATGTTCAGTGAATAAATACTCCAGACTGACCTAGCCACCCAATAGATAACTGCTTCTCCTGTATTGGTTAAAACACAGTTTTGGTTTAAGCTAAAATGTTGAAGCTATTACCAATTGGGGGGGGGAACGTTCATTTAAGTTATTTATTTTTCAG
Organism: Grus americana; assembly: GCF_028858705.1. Classification (NCBI taxonomy): domain Eukaryota; kingdom Metazoa; phylum Chordata; class Aves; order Gruiformes; family Gruidae; genus Grus; species Grus americana. The sequence goes on along the minus strand of NC_072853.1, from coordinate 24,552,758 downwards.
TTGTCTTTAATAATCAGAAGAAAAATGTTTGGAACTGCCATCTGAAGAAAAAAAAAAACCACCCACCAAAAAACAAATCCACAATTACATTATTCTGGAACCTAGATCATCAAAACAGAAAGAAAACAGTTTTCCCCTATCGCGAAGTTTGAAAAACTGGTAGTACCAAATATTAAAAAAACACCTACACCTAGCAATAAAACTACTTTTCCAACATCAAGCAAGAACTTAAAGATTCCTATCACCATTCAACTGAAAAGGCACTTTCTTCACTGAGAATTAGCAATGACTGTTCATCCAACCGAGGAACAGAACGAGAGCGCCGTGCTGTTACACAACCTGCCTCACAAGCTCCCAGTGAAGCACAGCTAGAATTATCAACACAGGCCTAAATGAAGGAAGGGATAAGTGGAGACTTAGTGCAGAGAACTTCTGGACAAACAGTAAGTGATACAGAATTTTTAATCCTAATGAAGGGAAATATATGTGACATTTAACATGCAATTCTATTGTGCTCACCTCAATAGTTCTTTAATAGTGGCCACTGATTAAATCACATACACACTACTACATACAGTAAAAATGACATTCAAATTATTTTAGGATAAAATGACAGACACCTCACATATTAACACTAGAAGCATTTAAAAAAATAAAACAAAACACCAGGAAAAAAAAAAAAAGAAAAAACCCCACAACTGTTTCCAGTAGTTTGAGAGCCATTCACTATCACAAGCTTCCCTCTGGAATGATGACCTTTGCTGTTCAAAGCAAAGTATGATGCACTTAAGATGTAAAGTAATAAAGTAATAAACACAGAGAAAAGATACATAATGGAAAGAATAATCACATGATTAACAGCAAAGATGGGTTACTGAAAGATAAGCCATTTATATTGACCTGTATATTTATTATTGCTAGTAAATTCATAACATTTTGACAGCGTTACAATAGGTCAAGAATGTAAAGATACCAATCTCAAACATTTTGCAATAGTAAGTGCAATTGTAAATCTACTGAAAAAATCAACCCTTTCCTTGTTAGCCCCGTCACGCAGCAGAAGTGTGCCTCAAGATTCACCTCTGAACTTACTCTCTTTCTACTAAAGGTGGGAGTTGGACTCGATGATCCTTACGGGTCCCTTCCAAATTGAGATATTCTATGATACTTCTTTTTTAAAAATTGCTTTAAATTTCAAAAGAATATTACAGATAATTTGTCCTGTGACAACAGCTTGAAGAAGTCGGCATTCTAAGGCCACAAGTTTGTTCAGTCTGAGAGGTTTTTTTACTGGTTTCAAACAAGTTCACTTACACAACTGATTTTTAAATCCCACCACATATCATAACTTTAAAGTTCTAGCATATCCTGAGACAAACTTGCACTGGTATATTTAAAAGGCAGAATGTATCACGCTGGCTGTTACCCAATTAGCAAGTTCGCTCTGCTAACTCATCTAAAAGGATCGTGTCATCTGCATATGTCTCTTCATTATCAAATCCTTTTTTCAGATGAGTAATAAAAATATTTATTACCACCAATCTTTTCCCAGAAGTATCATCTCAGCATGCTGTCCTACTGCCAGTTAATTTACCAATTCATCCAAGGTTTGCGGGGTGGGGGTGGGGGCATTATTTTGTTTCCGTTTTGAAAGTTTCTTGATCTCTCATAAGTCATGACTTGTACTGTCCAAAGGGATCTGGAAGCAACTCAACAAATGACTTGATGGAGTTGTACGCAAAGAAAAACCTTGTTCATCTGCAGTGGCTTCCTTTTACTTGCTTATTTCTTCTTCCTTACCCCTCAAGTCCAACAGACCTATCAATATTTCTCCAAGCTTTCTTCCAACATATTTAAGTAATTCCTTATGATTTGGGGAACTCTTCATGACTTTTGCCTGTAGGTTTTTTAGCTATTATCTTGTCCCAACTTTTCATCTTCTACTTTAAAATGGAATAGTTTGAGTTTTCCCATCCAATTCAGTAGGGCTATTTCAATATTCAAAGGTTTTGAGTTATTTTTTTTAATCGACATATATAGGAATTACTACCTAACTTGCAAATAATCCCATATAGGTACAAAACAGTATAATTACTTAACATTTTGTTGAAAGGTTATATAGAAAGTTCACATACACAATAATTACAAGTCTCCACATTTTTACAGTGTCTGGGGACAGGAAAAAAAAAATCATGATGACTAAAACAATCCAAACAATACTAGAAAACAAGACAATGAAAGTCAGCAAGTCTTACAAACACAAGAGTTTCAAACACCTGAAAGGAACTGCAGCATTCAGACACCATCTAGCACAGTGTTTCCAACAATTTCACTCAGCAAAAGGAAAACCTACATGAGCCACAAATTAATTCACGAGTGTTGTTCTGAAAAGTATCCTCAATCTCAGCATTGGGTGAGTAAGATACATTTAATCAGAAGGAGGAAGAAGGGTATACGCGTATATGCACATGTGGGTTTTTTAAGGATTCTTTTTTGGGGGGATGGGCGGGGGAGAGAGTTTTGTGGGTTTTTTTTTTTTAAGGTAGAAAAAAGATATTAAGCTGTCTTTAGACTGAAATTAGTATCTGATGTAGTGGTTTAACCTTCTAATTCAATTTTTACTTGACACACACTTGGAAAAGGAGATATTTTTAAACATACTTGTATAGAATTTCCTTTTGATAGTGGTGGGCAACACCCCCTCTTTGTGAGGAAATCAGCATAACAGAGAGATGGGGTCACTTCAGACCACTAGCCAATTTGAGCTTCCACCATAGCCCTCAGGTAATTTCATCAACATTTAAGAGCCTCTCAGTTCAAATTATACATTATGGCAGATCTTGCTCAAGAGCCAGGCAACTCACTGCCTAAAGGATATTTCCCAGCCACACAGGTGTGCAGCAATCAAAAGAGGAGTCACAGAATCATTTTTTTGGAAAAGACCTTTAAGATCATCAAGTCCAACCATTAACCTAACACTGCCACATCCAGCCACTAAACCATGTCCCCAAGCACCACATCTACACATCTTTTAAATACCTCCAGGGATGGTGACTCCACCACTTCCCTGGGCAGCCTGTTCCAATGACTGACAGCCCTTTCAGTGAAGACATTTTTCCTAATATCCAATCTAAACCTCCCCTGGCACAACTCGAAGCCATTTCCTCTCATCCTATTGCTTGTTACTTGGGAGAAGAGACCAACACCCACCTGGCTACAACCTCCTTTCAGGTAGTTGTAGAGAGCAATCAGGTCTCCTCAGCCTCCTTTTCTCCAGGCTAAACAACCCCAGTTCCCTCAGCTGCTCCTCATAAGACTTGTGCTCTCTAGACCCTTCACTGGCTTCACTGCCCTTCTCTGGACACGGTCCAGCACCTCAATGTCTTTCTTGTAGTGAGGGGCCCAAAACTGAACACAGCACTCGAGGTGCGACCTCACCAGCGCCGAGTACAGGGGGACAATCACTTCCCTAGTCCTGATGGCCACACGATTTCTGATACAAGCCAGGATGCTGTTGGCTTTCTTGGCCACCTGGGCACATTGCTGGCTCACATACAGCCGGCTGTTGACCAACACCTCCAGGTCCTTTTCCACCAGGCAGCTTTCCAGCCACTCTTCCCCAAGCCTGTAGTGTTGTGTGGGGTTGTTGTGACCCAAGTGCAGGACCTGGCACTGAGCCTTGTTGAACCTCATACAGTTGGCCTTGGCCCATCCATCCAGCCTGTCCAGATCCCTCTGTAGACCCTTCCTGCCCTTGAGCAGATCAACAGTCCCACCCAGCTTGGTGTCATCTGCAAACTTACTGAGGGTGCACTCAATCCCCTCCTCCAGATCACTGATAAAGATATTAAACAGAACTTGCCCCATAATGAGCCCTGGGGAACACCACTTGTGACCGGCCACCAACTGGATTTAACTCCATTCACCACAACTCCTTGGGTCCGGCCATCCAGCCAGTTTTTTACCCAGTGAAGAAGACTACACCTATCCAAGCCATGAGCAGCCAGGTTCTCCAGGAGAATGCTGTGGGAAACGGTGTCAAAGGCTTTACTATAGTCCAGGTAGGCAACATCTACAGCCTTTCCCTCATCCACTAAGCAGGTCACCTTTTCACAGAAGGAGATCAGGTTAGTCAAGCAGGACCTGCCTTTCATAAACCCATGCTGACTGGGCCTGATCACCTGGTTAGTCTGTACATGCCACATGATGGCACTCAAGATGATCTGCTCCATAACCTTCCCCAGCACCGACATCAGACTGACAGGCCTAAATAGTTCCCCAGATCCTCCTTCCAGCCCTTCTTGTGGATGGGCGTCACACTGTCTAACCTCCAGTCAACTGGGACCTCCTTGGTTAGCCAGGACTGCTGATAAATGATGGAAAGCGGCTTGGTGAGCACTTCTCCCAGCTCCTTCAGTACCCTTGGGTGGATCCCACTCAGCCCCATAGACTTGTGTGTATCTAAGTGGTGTACTAACCATTTCCCCTTGGATTATGGGCGCTCCCTTCTGCTTCCCATCCCTGTCTTCCAGCTCAGGCGACTGGGTACCCCAAGAACAACTGGTCTTACTGCTAAAGACTGAGGCAAAGAGGGCACGAAGTACCTCAGCCTTTTCCTCATCCTTTGTCACTGTGTTTCCTCTTGCATCCAATAAAGGATGGAGATTCTCCTTAGTCCTTCTTTTGATGTTAATGCATTTATAAAAACATTTTTTATTGTCTTTAACTGCAGTAGCCAGGTTAAGTTCTACTTGGGCTTTGGCCCTTCTAATTTTCTCCCTGCATAGCCTATCGACATCTTTGTAGTCCTCCTGAGTTGCCTGCCCCTTGTTCCAAAGGCCATAAACTCTCTTTTCTTTCCTGAGTTCCAGCCAAAGCTCTCTGTTCAGCCAGGCCAGTCTTATTCCCCACTGACCTGTCTTTCAGCACATGGGGACGGCCTGCTCCTGTGCCTTTAAGATTTCCGGCCTGAAGAACATCCAACTTTCCTGGATTCCTTTGCCCTTCAGGACTGCCTCCCAAGGGATGCTGCCAACCAGGCTCCTAAACAGGCCAAAGCCTGCTCTGTGGAAGTCCAAGGTAGCAGTTCTGCTGAGCCCCCTTCCTTACTTCTCCGAGAATTGAAAACTCTCATTTTGTCATCGCTGTGCCCAAGACGGCTTCCAACCATCACATCACCCACAAGTCCTTCTCTGTTTGCCAACAACAGGTCCAGCAAGGTGCCCTCCCTAGCTGGCTCCCTCACCAGCTGTGTCAGGAAGTTGTCTTCCACACACGCCAGGAACCTCCTGGACTGGTTCCTCTCTGCTGTACTGTATTTCCAGTAGACGTCTGGTAAGTTGAAATCCCCCATGAGAACAAGGAATAGCGATCGTGAGACTTCTCCCAGCTGCTTATAGAATATTTTGCCTGCCTCTTCATCCTGGTTAGGTGGTCTATGGCAGAATCCCACCATGATATCTGCCTTGTTGGCCTTCCCCCTGATTCTTACCCATAAACACTCAACCCTATCATCACCATCATTAAGCTCTAAACAACCAAAACACTCATTAACACACGGGACCACCCCACTGCCTTTCCTTCCTTTCTTATCCTTCCTGAAGAGTTCGTAGCCATCCATTGCAGCAGCAGCCCAGTTGTGCAAATCATCCCAACATGTTTCCATAATGGCAACTATATCATAGTTTTTCCGCTGCACAATGGCTTCCAGCTCCTCCTGTTTGCTGCCCATGCTGTGCGCATTGGCGTAGATGCACTTCAGTTGGGCCACCGATCCCTTCACTTTTTCAAGGGGAGAAGCCCTAATTCCTACCTGACCTTCCATGGTTTCTAACCCATCAATAACCCTTGTGTCTTTGCTGTCACATAGCTCTTCATTTCCTACCTTCACTGAGACGGCAGACAGAAGGAACTTGCTAGCACACCATCCCTCGAACGTTCACATGCTGCCCCCAGGCTTATCTCTAGCAAGCCCTGCTTTTATTCCTTTCCCCCTTCAAGTCTAGTTTACAAACAAGGTGTCTTCATGAATGTTGGTACCTCTCTCAGAGAGAAGCATCCTGCTATCACTTAAATCCCCACTTCCAAGAGATCTAGAACATAAGAGAAGGGTCTTGAACCTGAACAACGTTTTCATTTTTCAGTATTTAACTTGAACAACTAGTTTCTTATCAGTTACAAAATAAGGAAATGGTTCTGAAAGTGCACATTACATGACTGAATCCAGGGAATACTCTTTTGATTTAGTCTTCTTTCATCATAGTTACTTTTACTCCTGATTCAGTACTATCTTGAAAACTCATAGACATAATGCCTACAAGATTCCAGTTCTGTTACCCAGACCAAGAAACTTACTTTCCCTACAAGAAAACTCCAACAATATAGCTTACTTTAATAATAAAATCTTTTCTTCCCACAGTATTTTCTGCAGTTTCTGAGAAAATGAGGCAGTGATTAGATCCAGAAATAAATATTCACATTTACTGAGACATGAAGTGGAAAAACTGCATTTGCAATTATATTTACTAATAAGAGAGTCAAGGAGTCAGTAACTTATATTTGTGAGAAAAAGCTGCAGTAAATTCGCTGGACATTAAATGTGAAACCTCTGCCGTAACCACACACAGTAGTAATGACAGAAGGCATTCAAGAAATATGCAATAGTTCTTTATCCAGGATATGTTAGACCTCCAGCAGCAGTATTGTGTTCAGTTTTATGCATTACACTTTCAAAGACATGTGAACCAACTGAAGATGGTTGAAAAGAAAGCAACTATAATTCTTAGATACTTAAAAAACACACTCTGCAAGAAAAGACTGAATGAATTAGGATCGCTTAGTCTAAAGAGGAGGTGACTATAGTGAGAAACACGGTAACAGGCTCCAACATGTTAAATGCCACTTCAAAGGGGGAGAAAATATTCTTTTTTTCAATCTATAAAGAACAGAAGAGCTAATGAGTTTCAATTTCAACAAAAAAATATTCAGGTTACAGAGTAGGAAAATTTCCCATAAACTACCTGAGAAGTTCCAGAATTTGTCATTGTATTCTACCAAAAATTATAGACAAACAGTTTCAGAATTGCATGATCGAAATTTGGGCATGTGTTTCGAAGATCTTTTCCACCACCATCACCTCCTCCTTTGCCCTGTGGTCATGCAAATCACACACAGTCTCAGAAGACATAGTATTTTCCCCATGTCTAACCTGAAGATTCAGTGGAAGAGTGCATTATACAAAGATGAAGCGAAATTAAATTCCATGTGCATCCTTCACAGGTTGGTCTCTCTGCCTGCAACAGCTCCTCTGCCTCTGATTTTACGTGGATTATGTAAGGACTTACATTTAAGAGTCAACACTTCGAGAGGTTACAGGTAGCACAAAAGAAAGCGAGAATTTAATCTAGTCATGTCACAACCAGAATAGAGTCTTCCTAGAAAAATAATCTGCACACTGTGAATTAAAAAACCTATAGTGTCTGACAGCTCACTGGGATGTCCAAAGGTGACCCTGGTAATAAAAAAAAATAAAGAGGATTATCATGTTTGATCAGCCTAGGTATAGAAACAAAACGATCATGTGTACCAGAAGAAACATGAAGCACAAAGGAACAATGCTCACAACAATGTTTGCTGCTTCCTACTTCACCATTTACAATGGTAACAGATGAACAGGCGACAGCAAAAGCCAACCATCAGCACAAAGAAAAACAGCCCGTTCACTTGCAATGTTCAAACTAAGACCTAAAATTAAACTGTCAGATGACAGTACTCCAGATATTAAATGCCTACATCAGACTGAAATAATGGAAATGTCTAATTAATTACAGAAGATTTTCTAGCCTATGAAAAAGTAACTAAGTGTGAAGTTCTTACACCTTAAAGTTCTGTCTACCTTCAAGCAAAGAAGGAAAACTTCTCCTGTCTCTGCTCCACTGACACTCAAGGTACTGAGACAATACACAACTCAATGGCGCTGCTTTCCCAGCTACCAGGTACGTACAGAAAACAGTGTTATCGTCCTTGCCCAGGTAGTATTTCCAATAGTCTCCCTAATAGCTTCACAAAACTATTTACATAGTTATTTACTAACATTTACATTGTAGCTCCTTAATTTCATTGCTAGATTAGTGTAAAAGTTATCCACATCGTTTCCTGTAAGGAATTGTAGTTGCTAGAACAAATCTAACTTTTTTTTTCTACTCCATAGGTAGATTCCACAATGCAGACACAAGCAGTGGGAGGCTTCGCTAAGTAAAATCTGGACATTTGAATGACCAAATGAAAAGAGAAGTATAACCAAGGCATAGCATTACTTACGCAATGACACTAGTCTTACATTCTAAAAAATACCACCCCTTTTAAACCAAAGTAAATAACTCAACTACAACATCAAAGTCAGAGTTAAAATTTAAATATACTACTGGAACTGATACTTCAGTTCTTCATGGCACTTTGTTGTCATGGTAGGTGTAACCATTGCTCTCTGAAACAAAAAGCAAAAAATATGAACTGCATAATGGCATTCAAAAGTAACCCTACCAAATGACAGAGGTAAAACAATATACCAAATTCTGGACAGGCTAGGTAGATCAAAAAGAAATTATCTTTCTGAAATGGTATTGTGTCTGATGAAACTGGAATCGGTAATGATCGGTCATGATTTAATAACTGGCACAACAAACATCCTAAGGAAGCTTCTTCCAGAAGGGAAAATGTTCCAAAGAGAAAACATACAGGCAAAATTCAAATGCCAATTATGATTTTTTAAAAGAAGACAGTAAAAAGGTAAAACGAAATGTGAACCAGAGTTGGCTCCCTGTATCTTCAGTTTTATTTATCAAAGTGAAAAATCTCTCCAACTTTCTCTTTTCCTGTATAAGACCAAAACTATGAGATGTTCTGTTTGTATTACAATTACACTAATTCAATGCAGGTCACTCGCTTTTTACTGAGTCCAGATGACATTTAGTAAGCTAAACATGGGCCAATTAGCTTTTTAAAAAAAAAAGGAGGGGAGGGCTGATTGCCGCTGGGTAGGTCATACAGTGGCTACAGAACATAATTGCTTGAATTACATTTTGACTAACATCAAACACAGAACTGAAGCTAAAAACTACCTTTTTTTCTGCACGCCTTCTAGATTTCTCACACTGAAATGTACTAATTTAAAAGCCATCTCTTTCCCACCCTGAGGTGATCAATACGAACAGACTCACCAGAAGTTTTTGTTGTTTCCTCTTTCTCCACTCAATTTAAAAAAACCCACATTTTTAATATTCTAAGAAGTACAAACAATGTAGTTTCCACTTTATTTTTAATATCCCCAGTGGCTAACTAACCTTTTCAAGCCTGCTCATTTGAACTTACCACAGTAAAAAAGAAAAACATAGCACTGGAGATTTAGTGAACACTAAAAATAATAATGGTCTAAGCCTCTTCTATTTCTGCAATAACATTTGTATTCTTAAATCAGCCTGAACTGCCATGTAATTAACCATACAATAACCTTTACTGATAATGCAGAGAAACTAGTTCCAGAGGGGTAGGAAAATCCTCAAGCTTATCTCCAAGAAGCAAATAAACAATATGTCTTTGTTAATATCTTAGTCATGATCAAGGGCCAAATCTTTTCTGACAAAAACACTAGCTATAGAATTATAGTTAAAATCTATGCTTCTAAATAAAACATCAGTTTAGACTTAGTGTAACTGACTGCAAATCTGTCAATGGTATTCTTTCTAACCATGTCTAGATTGGGCATATTTTTTTCCCCGAAGTTTTCCACCTCTCAAACACTAGTATCAACTGCTAAAATAAAATGTAATGTGTATTATAAAATAGTTTATTCTATAACACACTGAATTATGCAAGTTAGTTATTATTTGTATGATCTCAAGGTTTTGTACCCATCTCTACTTCCTCCCAACATGATCTGCTCAGCTTTTAACAAACTTCACCCAATACAGGAAACAGGAGCATAACACATGCTAATTAGATGCTATTATGTTAATGACACCTAACACTAATTAGATGTCCTCCAGATATGGTCATCATCTTCAAAATATTGCACACCCTAGAGGAAATACAGAGAAGTCATGCAGATAAACTGCTTAGTTGCTTGTACATGATATCACTCTACAGGATCAAGGACACAGAAAAAAAAATTTCTTAATGCAACTAAGAAAAAAGCTCATAGAATGAGATGTAACATTTTGAGGCCAGAAGGATATACTGTCACTGAGATAAAAGATCCGCAATAGTGTGAATTGGCCTTGCATCTAAATTTCTTTGCTTAAACCAAGTTTTAAATGAATTTGAAGGGAGAATATAAAAACAAATAGCAAGCATCTATCAAGATTCCCAAATTATTTAACCTGGAATATTTTATTGCAACACTGACAAAACTTTATAGGTTTTGGTTCTGATCTGTGGTCTGTGTTGTACTGGCCTGTCTAAACATTTACTTATTAATCACATTTTCTAAATTTTTGTTAAGGTCTGGTTTAACCTATTGCATTTTGTTCCATTCAAAGATATGTATCATAGCTTCCCTACAATAACTGACACTGCAGAGAATAAAAAAACAATTGAAAGCAAAGCCCTGTTACTGTAGGTACACACAGAAAGAACATTCTTTTCACAAACAGTTTAGGGAACAAAAATTTACAGCCTATATTACTGTAAAAATTATAGTGTAGCAATGTGGCTGTATGCAAACAGTACAGCAATGGTTGAAGCAGGGACTAGAGATGCTGATATCACATAAATGGGCCATATCATACCCTTAATTCCTAGCAGCTTGTCCCCAGTTTATACAAAAAGACCTTGAGGCAGAAGGGGGAGAAGGAATTTTAAATGCAAAGGTTCTTCAAGACATGGCAGCCATACACAGTTACATGTAAATGGCCCTTCCTTTCTCCTTCAACAGATATGTTAGCGTTCATACTCCTGGCTCTTCTAGCAAAATGGTAACTATTCACTGAGTGAACTATGTAGTTCACATGAAAAGCATCTCAAAGAGCATCTTAACAAGACTCATCTTGCTTGAACAGCCTCCGAATGGCACAGTACTTTACAGCACACGTATGGGACTACCAAGTGAAGGCTTTGCAGATCTGACAAAGGCGCACTTTGAAGATGCTGAAGATCTCACCTCTCTCTCTTGCTCTAATTGTATGTATTCATTCCACTCAAGCAGCTTTACAGAAATTTTTCTATCCAACATGATGGTACCTAAAAAGCTCACTATAGCAGAGACAATAGAGGCAAAAGATACTCATAAGCAAACAGAAAATTAAAGCATGCCTGACATCTATGATGTTAGCTGAGGGATGCATGCAATTTCGAAAAAAGTATCAGTTGGTTAGCTTCCCAACATAAGAAAATAATAAACTGATCCCCATAAAAGTCTACACAAAGAATCACAAAATTAATCAAACTACTCCGTTCCTCTGCAGATCCAAGGTCAACAAAGACAATTAAAAGATGCAAATGGAAGCAAATGACTACAGACTTGAAAGAATTTCTGAGGGATATCACACAATCACAGAACAGTTGAGATTGGAAGGGACCTCTGGAGGTCATCCTGCCCAACGTCTCTGTTCAAGCAGGACCACCTAGAGGCAGGGGCCCAGGACTATATCCAAACAGTTTTTGAATACCTCAAGTATGCTCTAGCACACTTCCTAGCTGAATAGGGCTTCTAGCACTCAAATACAGCATGACTGACTGAAGAAAATGAGTACCTCATGGAAGGCAATAAATGGAGAAGTAATACAAGTGATAAAAATCCTGCGGAAAGGGCTTGACATGGAATAGGGAGAATTGTTACTTCCTGGGAATTTGCAAGGCAAAAAGACCTCCTTTGGAAGTCTCCCCATCTCAAAGGATAAGTCTTGAACCATTGTCCCAGATCCAAATTTTTCTGAAAACTGTCAGAAGCTGTTCCTGAGAAATACTACACTACTGTATAACCCTACGGTGAAAAGATAAAAATTGAGTATGACAAACAAACAGCTTCAAAGGGACTTGAACTTCCCCTGACTTCTTGAATCCTTCCTTTGCCAGTGTTCCTCAGGAGACTGACTCTCATCTAGGAGAAAGTGATTCCTCTTAGGAGATTGCTCCTCTTGGTCATATGTACATATAATGTCCTCAGGCCACAGAGGAACTCTTACATCAAAAGTTTCTGATGATGATGAGAGGTGGATGATAGTGTCATCATCTTGTCAGAACAGGATGAAGACTGAAGCTACACCAGGCAACCCGAGTCTCAGAGATACTGTCAAAGTTAGTTATGAGCTAGCACAGTATGGATGTGGATTTCCAGACATACAGTCCATTCATCCAGACCAAAGCAATACGCTAATAAAAAACAGGGCCACCATAAGACTTTGCATTAAGAGTGCCATGACTGTACCTACAAACTCTACATCTCCATTAGTCCTTATTTTTTTTCTGGAACAGTCTATCGTCTATCACTGTATTTAGAGCTGATGTCTTCTCTCTGTAACTCTACACATTTAGCCTAACACCAGGCTGCAAAGTGCACCCAAATCTATTTCAAATCAGAAATGCAAGCAACTGAATTGGAAGACAGCAAGAGCTGGAAAGCTGCTGAAGACTACTGGCTCAAACTTCAGGCAGAGAAAGGCTGGGCATTCTGCCTGAAGACATGGCACTCAGCCTGAAAGCACCGAGTGCAAGTGAGAAAGCAAGAGTTTCTCCAGAACACACAGCAAGACCAGCAAGTGCAGAGGGAGATACCTTGATGATTATTCCACCTGCAGTTTCTCTTCATCCTTACAAGGAGCTACATGGGGTGATGTTCTGAAGCAATGACTCAAAACCAGCATAGCACACCCCAAAGGGCCTTTCCTGTGGCACAGTCCCAGGCACTGCATAACCAAGGCCCCCAACAAGCCCAGCATCCAGTGAATTATCTTCTTTGTCCATAAATTAATATGCCTACTGAAGAAGGGAATAAATCTTCATAAGTTAAAAGGAATATAAACACATAGCTAGGAATGCCATAAAGATGATTATCCAACCAGGATAAAGAGCATTCACTTGAAGAAAATGAAGAAAATTTCTTATTTTAAGCAGTAGCAAACTCCATAGACAATCCTAAGTCAGCTGACATACAAAAGGAAAGGAAGATGCGAGATTCCTCCACCCTTCCTTTACACACAGGAAACTAAAAAGAGGGAATGTGAGTGTGCCTGTTACAGATTGCTGGGCTGTAATGCCTTACTATGTTAGACACAAGCAATGATTTAGAAGAGAACCAAGTAAACAGAAAAGACAAACAAATAATTCAGTTGCTTGAGTCAAAATTTAAGCACAGACTAAACTAAAAAGTTGATCTTAAAAATAGCAGCATAAGTTTTAGGTAGGATAAATTCAGGATAAATTCTTTCGAGATTCAATGCCTGTAATTATATTTTTCATATAGCAATGTCCAACCACTGGAAGTCAAAGTTAAAATGTTTTCATTTGAATCTGCCTAGCAGTACAGATAAATACAGAATGATTTACCAGGAGCTCTGATGAATGCTGCTCCAAAGGACATATTTGACATCCAATTAATGTTGGGAATGTGTAACAAGACCCATGTAAACAATAAACATTTTCTACACACTAGTTTAACATTCCCGAGGCACCCATTCTTAGCACTAAAACTGACAGAGCCTCAGTTTAGTATCAGATAGAGATTTAAGTTCATCATAGCTCTTAGACATAAATAATCTGTAAACAGCTATATAGACACCAACAGTTCACACTCATGTGGTCAGCAAGAAGACATCAAGCAAGTTACTGAACAAACAATGCCTTTTGAGTGCTGGGAAACATGGAGATTAAAAAAATAATTAAACACGACAACTAATAATCCACACTTTGTTGCCCGCCTGAAAATATCCAGCTGTAACAGAGCATTATTTGCAAATATATATAATAAAAGAACTCGTATGTGTGTGCGTGCACTTATATATATATATGAACTTCTTTGAGAGAGATATATCCATACATATATATCCCTGTATATAAAAGACTAATTCCATATATATACACACATGAGTTCTTTGATTATAGATATTGAGAGATATATATGGATTTTATATATACACATACATATCTCTCAAAGAACTAACTCCATATATATAATGCATGTATAAAAAAATCAGTAAAAATAAAATAAAAATTCATTTTCTTCACCTTCACTCAATGGAGGTAGGTTTCCACATGTTTGGAAGTACCTTGTAACCATAGGAAAGAAATTATGAATAATACAGTGCTCAATTTTGTCTGAAAATCCTGAGGCTCCTGACCATCTAGTTATCTTCTGTAGCAAGTTTTTTAAATTCATTGCTCTGCCTCTGAACAAGATTTGCATGTATTTCCCTATGATGGCTGTCTGTATTGGAGATGAAGCATAACTCTAAACACATGAGCACAAGGTACAACAGTTAGGAAAGGGTTAGTTCTTACAATGTATCACTTACATCCTATTAGCACAGTCTGACCTCATTGCCACTACTTTTTTTCCTTAGGAAGCTGGCATGCAGAGACAACAAAATACAGCTGAAACAAAGTACTGAAAAATCTGAAAGCAGAGGTTCCCTCAGTGAAGAGATCATCATTGCTGGGTTCTCATCTTCAGTAAAGTTCCTAACACACTTCAGCTAAATAAGTCACAAAAAATACCAAATTAGAGTCAGGTGCAGTCTGTCCCCTTGCTGTAATATGCCAACTTCACATATATGAAGACCAAAAATGTAATTCAAACAAATCCCCACACACAATTTTCACAGATGCAGAGAAAGAGCAGCTGTGAGAAACAGAACTGCAATCTCTCAAGGAGACTTTGCCAAGCTTCACCCCTCTGGCTTTACTCATCTCCTCTCTCCTGCCTGCTGGAGAGGTCCCCTTTGCCTAGCCAAAGCACCAGGGCTAACAGAGGAGGTGGGAGAGAGCAAAATTCATGTGGAAATCAGGGAAAAAGACAACAGTTCATAGAATCATTTTGGTTGGAAAAAACCTTTAAGATCAAGTCCAACCATTAAACCATTCTGAGCAGATCTTGCTTGACCTCAACAACACAGACTAAGCATCAAAGTCTGGCCTTAATTTATGGTGGGGGACTAGCCAACCAATACTGTGGCTCAAAACAGGGCCATCTAACCCCCTCCGCTTCCAGGACGCATCCCACACCTGTCAAGAGACACAAAATCTTGTTTTGAGAACCACTGTTCTATATATTAAAAATACTGACTAAAATTAAAAAGGTGAGCATACATAATTTAAATGTCTGTAACAACAAGTCACCTTCATTTTAGTAGTGAATACTCAACCAATTAAATTATAAATACACTTAATGATAAATTGAAGAAGTGAAAACTTAGAACTTTTCACAAATTTGCCAGAGTTTCTGTGAAGAACAGCATCTGAAAACAACACGCCTTACCTTCGCATGCCACCCAGCATTAGATTTCTCTGCCATTTGGACTTAATAGCATCTCATACATATTCCTTTTTATTCCTTTTCAAGGAAGGAAAAGCCATCTTTGGTTGACAATCATCAGAATAGTTATTTGAACCCAGTAATCACACTATTCTTTCAAATTCTTATCATATTACCAATTTTTTTATCGGAAACAGATGTTAGCAGCACAACTTCGTCAGAATTATTGAACAACTTTTCTTTCAATTTCATAACAAATTAGGCAATGCTTAGTTGATGCATCTGAAAAAAGTTACAGAATCGCAAGCCCTAAGGCACAGGACTGGGTGTCATAATTTAAACCACCACCAGCTGAAATGCAAAGGCATTAGAAACATAATGTTTTACTCTGTAGAACAAATTTCTCTTGCAGATGATAATTTTTATTTGTTAATAAATTCTGAACTCTAAACAGCAACCAAAAGCTACCATTTCAATGTCAAAAGCCTAGCAGAATTCTTAAAATCTCAATACTAAAACTCCCTGAATGTTTACAAATAAGTACTGAAACACAAATAAACAATTAAATAAATTATTTATTTATTTATTTATTAAAGGCCATCTTGGGCATAGCAATTAGGAAATGATAGAATTTTTGATTTGTAACAAGCAAAAAAGCAGCTAACGAAGGGAATAATGCAGAAGTCACCTCACCCTGTGAGTCTAATATAGCATTTGAGCCTAGGTAACAATTCTCCGATTTAAATAAAAAGGAAGATATTTTCAGTGGTTGCCTTTAGCTCCAGATTTGGTGTCTTGGCCCCCAGCAATCCAGTTTACTGCCTTTAAAGTCACTCTGCAAGACTATTTATAAAAAACATAATTGTCAAAGGAAACCAAAAAAGGTGGAAACTTTTGTGAATTGCTGAAATTCTGGAGTGTGAAATTGCTTATTTTACTAACATGCACCAAGAGAGCCTTTTGTTCAAAGTAATGTTATAAAAGGCAAAAAAAAGTTACTGTGTAATTGCCAGGGTTGCCAGTATCCATCTAGTCACCATGTGTCTTCTGATAACTGTTATGAGTTAACTGTGTTACAAACATAATTATGACATTCACTGTAGACCTTTTTCTTCTGTTAACAGTAAAGGTTAACACCACCGAGTGCATGCAACTGTACCTGGAGGACACAAATGGCCCTTAATGGCTTATGAAAATGAACATTATACCCACTGACTTCATCCATAAGAAAAAGGTATAGTACAAAGGGGTCAAGAATAAACTTTACAAAAAGCCAGCCAATGAGCTCAAGTGGCCTGGGAAGCCAAAACATGCTATTACACCTGTAAAGACTGGCAAAGATACGAAGTCAGACATATAGACTCCTACTGACTGGTGTTTTTTAGGTTTGTTTTTTTTTTTAAATCTGAAGTTAACATCACAGTCCAAACACTATTATTTGGAAACATGATTTTATCCTTGCTCTGCATTTATGTTAAAATATTTACAAAGGAAGAGGTGATAAAGAACAGGAAACAAAAATGAAAGGAAAGACTGTTTTCATTTCTTTCCTGCGTATCTGTACATAACCTAACATTAGTGTTAATAACCCCTAAGGGCAACAAATACTGATTTCCTCTTTTTTTAAAAAATATGAGGAAATTGATTTGTATGATACCATTTGCTGAAAGCAAAGCATGCCTAAATACAGGCCAAACAGTCTTTTTTAAAATCACCTGTCAACCACAGATGTAAAAAATAATCATCACAGGGATCACTTAATCTACCAACAAAACACTTTCAAGAGGTAGGAGAATCAGAAACACATACAGTTTTGATGTGAAGGGGATGCTTGTAACTGCATCATGTTTTAAGAAGAACACAAATATACAATATATGACAAATCTAATGCGTAAGGGTCTGCTTTGACCCTCTCTTGCATAAACCAAAGTCTATGAGCAAATGTGCAAAAGCAGGTCTAATGAGAACAGCTTTTTGTGAACAGTGAAAAATGTGTCATTAAGTAATTTAAATGTTCTGCATGATTCAGAAATAATGGGTGAGATTAAACTTAGACTACAAGAATGTAGTTAATCTCCTTCTAGTTTCTTTGATGGGGTAAGGAACACCAGAGGCTTTCAATCAAAATGACTGATGTGTCTTGAAAGAGAAATCAGAACACTTCTTCCCAAAGTTTTTAGGTTTTTCCACCCTACTCTTTGAATACTATAAATACAAACATGTAATTTTTTCATTCACTTGGAAGTCAGTACTATTGAGAGCTCAGGTACATCAAAAACACTCAGTATGCAGGGTGGTTTGGTATCTCTGGGAATCTTTAAAAATAATAATCTGTATCTCTAAAGCACTTCAAGACAGACAGAAAGTTAGGCTGGCTTCTTGGGAGCAGCGTCTCAAAAAATCCTTCACCTGCAGACCTTTATGTTCACATATACTAATGCAAATTTCTTCCTCCAGAAAATCTTTTTTTTTCCTCCAACCAGTCTCACACCAATGAAACAATTTACAACACTGTTCAAAAGCCAGCTGTGTCAGCACAGCTGACGTGATACAATTATGCTGATATAACAGCTTCTTACCACAGAAAAGGGAGATTACTCTTCCCATCACATGCTTCCAACTCCTCTAGTGCTTCTCAGACAGCATTAAATGGATTGAACTCACTATATTGGTAGAATACTATCCCCACCTCAAAGAAGAAGAAAAAAAAAAGAAAAGAAAAAAAAAACAACCAAAAAACCCACCCCAAAACTTTCTATCAAATCAGAAATTTGGATTAGCTCAGTGACAATACCAGACAAGTTTGGCAAGTAAGACAAGCACAGATCATAAAACACCAGCTGCAAAAATCCTGACACACCTTGGGGTGTTCCCTTTCCATGGCAGCAAGCTGAATTAATTAAATTTTACACTTTCCTTAAGCTGGGAGGGAAAAGTAGCAAAGGTGTTTAAAGTTTGTGATTATTTTCTCAATGATTTTTCTGAAAGCGCTGGGGGGTTGGAGGGGGGGTGGTCTGTTTGTTTGTTTACTTTAGGAAGTATTTGAAATTTCTCTTTATACAGTTCAAACTCAGAGATTTTTTGTCTTAAGTTACAGCCATTTTGTGAAAGTTTTCAGAAGAAACCTGGATGACAAAGGTGGCAATTGAGGGTGCGACTGTGCCATTCTGGTACAGCTAGAATGGATGGAGTCAAGTCATGGCAATATTGATCTTCTGCGTTCATTAAGTTTGTCCACGACCATTGGCCAGTTATCCCGTCCTGCCCTTCCACCAGATAATCATTGCTATTGAGACACATGCTAGATAAACCACATCTGGCTTAGACACCATTGTCCATATTACAGTCACGCTTGTGCTGTGTAGCCATATTATGGGCATGTTAATCCAGCTGATTTTTATCAGGGTTCCTTTCAGACAACACCAAAGCAGCTTTTGGAATCGTAATGCCAGACCAGAAACACTGCAACAGAACACATTCCCTCCTCCAGTAAGGTAATTTAAAAAAAAAGAAATTTAATAGATTAAACTTTGTATCAGCTAACTTTATGCTGAACCAAATCTTAATCTACTGGTGTAAAGTCAACAAGCCAGCAGCAGAAATACTGCAGCATATGCTTCAGCCACTTAGAGAAATGCACTTCTGTGCCCACAATGAGTCATAGAATCATAGAATGGTTTGAGTTGGAAGGGACCTCAAAGACCATCTAGTTCCAACCCCCCCTGCCATGGGCAGGGACACCCTCCACTAGACCAGGTTGCCCAAAGCCCCATCCAACCTGGCCTTGAACACTTCCAGGGAGGGGGCATCCACAGCTTCTCTGAGCAACCTGTGCCAGTGCCCCACCACCCTCACAGGAAAGAATTTCTTCCTTATATCTAATCTAAATCTGCCCTCTTTTAGTTTAAAGCCATTACCCCTTGTCCTATCAGTACATGCCCTTGTAAACAGTCCCTCTCCAGCCTTCCTGTAGGCCCCTTTAGGTACTGGAAGGCTGCTCTAAGGTCTACCCGGAGCCTTCTCTTCTCCAGGCTGAACAACCCCAACTCTCTCAATCTGTCTTCATAGGAGAGGTGCTCCAGCCCTCTGATCATCTTCTAGGCACAAGGAATGAGTCCG
Source organism: Grus americana (assembly GCF_028858705.1). Taxonomy (NCBI): domain Eukaryota; kingdom Metazoa; phylum Chordata; class Aves; order Gruiformes; family Gruidae; genus Grus; species Grus americana. The sequence goes on along the minus strand of NC_072853.1, from coordinate 24,533,176 downwards.
GTATTAAAGATTATGAACTACAGCCTGAAACAGCAGGTATTTTTTACACAGAGAGAAGTAAACATGTAAACGAGCTCAGAGGCCAGGTATGTTCCTTTGGATACAGACCCACATTAGCGCAGCGTACTGCTTCCAAGCTGGAGCCAAGTCACATACTGCCCTCTGAGAGCACTGCTACCTGAGCACCCATCAATTTTTCAACACCAGACAGACATGCTCTTTGGCTTTTAGCCTGTCCTGCTGTTCATCCAGGGCTAAGGCAGTAAGACCTTTCGCTAGCACCGCCAGCTTACTGTAGTAGTTCATGTCTAGCAAGAACCTTCTAGCTACTTTGTACTCCACATATTTTCACACCAAGTAAGTGGTATCGCATCCAGTTGCTCCAGAGTCACCACTTATATATGACAATTTACATGAATGCAAGAAGGATCAACTTTTAAGAAATTTTGTACTGATTTCTCTACACAATTCCATTAATCTGACTGTTTAACAACACAGCATTCATTAAAGCTCCTCTGCTGGTTTGTTTTAAAAATTGGAATTTAAACTTGCTTTTTCACCCCCAAAAATCAAATGCTTGCTGCTTCCGAATATAAAAAAAATACAGTTTGCACAAATTAGTTGTATTATTCAAAGAAACAAACAAAAAGCAAGATGGAGTAATGTTCCTCTCTCATCTGACAAAAAATTAAAGTGTTTGAACTGCACACACAGTTGCTCTGGAGAAACTGCTGAAGAAAAGTAAAAGGAGGACAGTGTGGGCAAAGCTCACTTCCGTCTGTATGTGCCTGCCCAATGTAGACATGCCCTCTGTCCCAAAGTCAGAGTTCATCATTATTACATTTCCTAAGGAACATCCCAGTTGAAACAGATGACTAACAATTTCAACACATGCATGTCAGTTTGCCCATAAATCTTATGCTTGCTAATGCTATCTGTTTCACATTTACCTATGCAAACATTCACAGCATGAAAAAAGGAACCGTAGCAGAGAGAATTCCAGGCTGCCATCTCTATTGCCAAACCTACAATCACAGCACCAGACGCTGGGAAGTACTGCAGGGACCATCACAGATTCCCCTGAATTCCATCAGAGGTCCTCCCCACTAAAATAGTCTTTTCTGAGAACAGATCACTTCATTATCTCCCAAAACTATTCTAAATTTCTGTGGCAGAACAGAAAACATATCACACCTGAAACTTCCCAGAATATCCCATGTTTCTGTAATTCTCGCTACAAATCAGAAGTTCTCTTGTTAGTTCTGACTTGCTCCACCAGAACACCAACATTGTTTTTTTATCAACAGTATAGCATGGAGTTCAGGAATACACTTTGCAGAGGAGGCTTCTGTCGGTAAAGAGGAGTTTTTCAGGTAGGCAAGAAATAAGCAGTATTTCCAAGAATTATGTCCACGTGTGCTTTTCTGAAACACAAACTAGAAACTGATAATGCATTAAGATTGGAGGTGTTTGGAATGCCATACGTACGATCTTCATAATCAACGTGAAATTTCTGACATGGTAAAGAGGCAAAGAAGTAGAAATCTGGAGGTAACATTTGTGTTGGCTTTATTTCTTTCCCATGGGAATGCCAATAATGAGAACTTAGATCTGGAATAAAAGCTTGGCTCCATACAGCTTTAAAAACAGACCATGCTGTCTGAAAACTATGAACTTTTACTCTACTTTTCTGTACGTAGACAATACAGCTTTCAAACACAGCTTTTTCTGCCATAGAATATCAAAAGTTCCTCCTATATAGTCTCTCAATGCATTTTTAAAATAATGTAACAAACAAACTGACATTAATGTAGAAAATTCTAATGCAAAAATCACAAATTGCATACCCAAATCATTTGAGTTAGTTCACAAACTACTGACTGTGTGTTAGAGCTTTGTTTAAGTATTTAGTCAGTAAAATAAAAGGCTGAAATGAAAAAGCCAGGCTGGTTTCATTCTTCTCTAAAACCAGGGTGGTCTACGGGCAATTTTTGATACCACTGGTGTTGCCGGGGAAACAAAATGAAAACAGGTGTCATCAAATACAAATTAAAGATTTAGTTCTATTTTAAACCACCTTAAAACAAAGTTTCCATAAACTTTTTAACTGATACTACTACAAATTTGACAATACGTTATAACAAGAAAAGGATTATAAGTTGTCTTTAGACCATCAAGTTTTAACTGAAACAAATTTAGACTGATTGGCAACCCTTCCTTTTAAATAAATTTCTTCCATTAAATATGCATCATCCTCTTCAAAAATGACCTAGTGTACATTTTAAGGCAATATAATACCAAGACAGAAACAGGGTACATACAGTCTTAATAAGCTTTCTCCATTCCAAATTTTACCTTCCTTTCAATCTAAGCAATTTTTTTAGATTCTCTACAAAGTACACTACCAGTATAGACATAAAGCATTTAAAAATCTCACGGTGAGTAGCAATAGAAGCTTAACATTTTCCTCCTAATCTGATTGCGGTTTTCTCTCACATAATTAAAAATCAAATAAATATCCCTTTAGCTAAAACCCAAGTAAATACACTTTTGCTTTTAAAAAGTGTAATAATGTGTTAAGAATTTGACAATATAGTAGTCAAGACTCTCTAAAGCACTCCTTCCACGTCAACTAGCTATATTGAAAAACATGTTAAGGTTTAAGAAAAAATGAACATACAATTCACTTCAATAAAGAAGCCTTGAATCAAGCTTCCAAGAAACTCTTAAAATTATTTCCTGAGTTCTTTTTTGGCTTAACAAGACACTAGTCACATACAAAAATCCAAACAAACCTACTTCAATTAAAAGCAATGCACAAATTCGCTCCTCTTCAATAAAGCTAGCTGCCAGACCTCTGAATAAAAATTACCCTTGTGTAATTCTGGAACTTGAAAGATGATAGAAATAAAAAGAAATAGAAGAACCTGTAGTAAATATAGATAGATCTTTACTTGAAAGTTCTGAAATCTGTGGTATATTTTACAATATCCTGCAGGGTATTGTAGAATTTTTAGTAAAAGGAGTTCTCCTAAGTCTGTGCATAAACACCTTCGTGAATAATTTTCCAAGTCCATAGGACAAGTTAAAAAGAAATTGAATAAATTCAGCATACAATGATGTATACAAACAATGGAAACGCTTTTTCAAGTAAGAATGTCTGTAAAGTTAATTAATAAAAAAGTCTTGTAACATTAAAATTGTGATTCTAGTTTTAATGTGTCCTGATGATTTACTGCTGATTGCCTATTTCAAATAAAATTTTCTTGAGATCTTCAGGTTGCAAAATAGTTTTGTTTTGCACTTAGATCTATGTTTACAGTTTTACTAACATCACCAATGAGCAGATCTATAGTGATTTAAAACTTCTGAATGAGCTTTTTAGTGAGGGTTTGCTTACTTGTTCGTTTTTAACATTTGTCCAGGGAGAAAACAACCAGTTCAGCAGCAGAGGAGAATGTTAACCTATGCTGTGCTAGGTTTGCTGAATACATTCCTAGCTTTACCCATATTAACAGTTCTATCAAATAATCTTTAGCAATGCTTACAGATGCAGGGCTTGATGCAATGCTCACTCAAGTCACCATGAATCCTTCCATCAATTTCATGGCTTCATTCAGCCTCCATTTACTGTTCCAACATCTTTGAAAGATAACATTCCCAGGTCAAACATTTCCCTATTAAAGTATCTTGCAAATAAATGGGTAGTATCATGGTATGGTCCTTTTTTCAGATTAGCACTTCTAACAATCTAAGAATCTGGATCATACACAAAAGATACACAGCATTACATGAAACTAACCGACACCAAACTTCCTTTACAGTTATTTTAGTTAAAGTTTCAAGTTAACTCACTTGTGTGTAATTATGAAATTACTGTACTGATCCTCCGCTTACTTTGAAAGTGATTAATCAAAGTCAGGAAAACCAACCATCAACTGAAGTATGTTTCAAATTTCCTATTCAGGGGTAAGTCTAAAAAAATGAACTAATTTAATTTTAATTAAATCCTCATTTAGAAGCATGAAATAAATGTTTTCCATTTAATTCAAATTAAACTCCAGTTCCAGTCCATATTTCAAATATTCTCTGCTTCTGCTACTTTATTACACATGACAGATTAACATTTCCTTTTTGCACACATATGCAACCAAGAAACTTGATATCATTAAGAAATTTAAAGAATTTATACTTTTAATAGCAATAAACATATTATTTATTCTACCCTCAAAAATTCTGGTCATATGAAGGAGTGAAGATGCATTCTCCAAACCACAGTGAAACATTTCTGCTAGATTCTATAACCACAAATACTTTTAACTGCACTTTATTTATATTGCAACAGTTTTAGTATGCAAACTTTCAAGCCATCTCATCACTGAAGGGAAAAACAAGTGAGAGAGATGCAAGAAAAAAGAGGAGTCGATAAGAAAAGCAACACCTACAGGAAGACAACCATTACATACATCAGACTGTAGACTTCAAAAGCTTTAATGTGGATGGGACTAGGGTCTTGTCATCCTCCAATTTAATCATCATACACACCTCAAGTAACCTAATGTTTTCATAGTATGTGCATCAATGCTAAGGTCAAATCATTCTGTACCCGTTAGACAGACAAATATGAATGAATGTGAACCGTTATAAAGCATTGACTTCCTCTCATTAGCGAGCTCTTCTTCGAGACTTCACGTAGCTTACCCTGTCTTACCGCAGTAGCATCTTCTGGATTTCTAAAGCTGAACCCAACCCAACCCTGTTTGCTGTTATCCCCATCTTTTACTTTCTTCTGCTCCTTACATCCTGCTGTATGTCATTTTTCCTCTCTATGAAGAGCCAAATACTGACACAGTAGTATCTTGATTAAAAGAAACTAGATTATCAGGCCAGTTCTGCATCCCTTTGCGAATCTCCAGGGAAAGAGAACTGACCTACTGTACATATCCAGTCATTTACATGGTTTGTACTCTCAAGAGCGCTGTAAACCAGAGAGATCTGTCAATCTTTTCTGTGGGAAGAAAGGAGTACAGGCTCTTGATAAAGCAATGTGGCAAAACCTCTTCAAAAAGTTCCTTGGAGTACTAGGGAGAAAATGTTTTCATTTGTAAGATTTGCCAGAGGATGAATGATATTTTTCCTATCTTGCTTTCACAATAGTATTACAAAAACTCTCCTTTCCACATGATGTTAAGCATACTTTGCACAGCAACTGTCAAGTCTTGGAAACTAGATGCTGCCATGCTAGCACATCACTCTCTGGGAGGTTCAATACATGTAACTGAATCTGGTAAAGTCAAGCAATGAATTGTCAATTGCCATTTAAGAAAATAAGTAAAATATCACAGGCTTTATTTCATATGTTTTGCAACCAGACACCTCTAAACTTGTCTTCAATGTCTGAAAATGACTCTCATACTATTTCTTTTACTCTGTTTATCTTTTTTTGGATAAGCCATGCTTGGTATATAGGAACCTTCATTAAAACTCTATGCTAGACATGCTGAAAAAATGGGAAGAAATTATGTTTCTCTATCTCAAGAAACTAGACTATACTCTAGGGGCACTTGACTTCCTCAGTCATCAGAATATTCCCTGCTGTCTCCTCCACCGTGAGTCCATAAAAGGGATGGTCACAAGCAAATCAGCAAATTAAATCCTTTTGAAATTCACTTCCTCCAGGAATCCTGCAGGCATTAAACACTAAAAAAGAAGTTACGGTCAAAATGGTACTATGTCTGTACCTACGCCTAGCATTTCCACAAACAGGAACTTAAGGAGGAAAGCACCTCAACCCTCCCTAGATCACCTTACATACATAAGTGAACATTGAGTACATTTTAACTAAAACCATAAATCACAACATAAAGTTTGGAGATCCACATATATATATATATATTAAAAAAAAATAAATCTATAGAGCAGGATCTCTGCAGCTTTATGAGGAATAGGCCCATGAGCCACAAGTGCAACCTAAACAATGATTTTTCTGCAGGACCACAGTTTGCACTTCATTTATTTCAATCTACTGCTAAAACTAACTCAACCACAGTGAAAACTAATGTCAAACTGACACAATTACCAAATGTCTAAAAACTGGCTCTTTTCATCTAGTGAAAATTACATTGCTGCAATAGTTAACCATTGCCTTAATGGTATTCCAGATAATTTATAAATGTATTTCCTCAAGTTAAGTTACATATAATAACCCATAGAAAACTTACTTTTACATACCTATTAAAAGAATGCTGACAAAATAAGCAACCAAGTCCAACTCTCCTTACAAGTACAGCAAGCACTAACTGGCATGTTGACTCACAGAAAGAGCAACTCTTCTGATGACCAGTAGATCTAATATCTAGATATTAAGGTTCTAGCAAAATCTATGCAAATATCTCATTTAGATATGCACAACAGGTATTTGCTCACCAAAAAAAAAAAAAACCCCAACCTGGAATACACATAGATGTGCAAGTTCAAATGTACACAATAATTTATTTTAATTTGCCCAACATTTCTCATCTCTCAATTCCAGAAGCCTTGTTGAAAGGAGTCAGGTCATGAACAGGGTGTTAGGAACTGGCCTGCACCTCAGCAATAACTGAACACATCAGAAGCGGTTCATGTAAAGAGGTCTGTTCACACACTATAAACACTGATCATTCTTCAAGGTTAAAAAAAAAAAATCTAAAACCTATGTTTATTTTGACAAGTGAAATAAATCTTGAATGAAAAAGCATTTGGCACTACATTTTTTTTCAAATTTACTGCTGAGAGAAGTGTCTTAACCTTTTTTTTTTATCCAAACAAAAATCACCATATAATTCTTCACATCTAGATCAGAGCAGGTGGACAGGCTGCTTACTGATTTGACACAGCATGAATGAAAAAATGAAAATGTAAAGCTTTCTTTTGTAAGAACTCTTAAATTAAGTCACACTTCCTTAGAGTTCAACCCTGAAAAGAACATTGTTGAACAAAAAAAGAAAACTATCAAAGATGCAATTCCCAAATTAGCATTGGTATTAGTGTAGGTGTAACTGGTTTGATCCACATAATACTACTACTATCTCAAAGGAAAAATGCTGCATATCCTATTACCATATGGAGTTGCATTTCTCGCAGTGATTTATGTGGGAAGCAACTCCTTTGACATTGATTTTTTTCTTTTTTTTTCCAATCTATAGAGAGAATATGCTTTTTTTTCCTGTTAGCCAAATACTGTCTCATATTAATTGTGCTCATTTTTATTTTTTTTTAATAAAGTTATAACACCTATTTGAAATTCTGGCTATAAATAGCACCACAGAGGCAAATATACTATGAAGCAACACCTGCCTTCACAGCTGCATGCAAACTGAAGGCCACTGGAAGTTTACCCCATGACGTTCAGCTGTATCACGGCAATAGCATTTAAAGATGGAAGAACAGATGAGGCAGAGAAGGAGGGAGGCTTTGTGAGGGGACATCTACCCATGGAAGGTCTAGACCTCTGTCTCATTTTACTGATATGCCCAACTAGAAAAAGTCCAAAAGGACAGGCATTTGGAAGGGCCATCTCCAGAGAAGTTCCGCAGTCTGCAGACACTACTCTACCAGACTCTCTGCATTCAAAAGGCAAATGAAATCCAGAGCAGCAAAATCAGCATGGTAGTACTGCACCTACAGCTCTAGCTCTCAAGCATGACAGCATCTGGATACATTATGACCTTTGATGTACTTATGTATACAGGCGCTTCCTTAAATAATTATGAAGTTCTAATCATAATAAATTCACAAACGGACAGCTGAGACCAGTTTTGCAATTACTTTAAGTCAACCTCAGCACCAACTTGGCTGATCCCCAAAAAGGGATGATCCAACTCTCCTACTGGTTGAGAAGTCACACATTTTTGTTCCCACTTAGCCCAAGCACCATATTAACACCACCAGTGAAAGCTACTTCTTGTTACTTGGTTACTTTTCAGATGGATCAGTTTTCTGATCCAACTCATCATGTGGCCACCTAAATGCTCATTCCAACAGAAATGGGTGATGAAAAAGCATGGAAACAGGCAGGAATAGCACCCCTTTGCAGCCATCGCTTGCATTTAGGTGAGTTCAAAGCAAATACAAAACTCCATTCAAAGCCTAGAGAGGTCCAAAGGTCTCCCAACAGCTCTTTTCAAGCAAGACACATGCTTCTCCAATTCCCGTCTACTGCCTCAACTGTATTCACATTAGTGTCTTAGACCCCCACTGTAAACATACATTATATAGTATATCATCATTTATTATTCAACAATTTAGAATTAATATGGTATTGTGTAAGACAAGACACACTAAAATCCTGTTCTGAGAAATCAGATTTTTTAAGACAGACAAGACACAATGGAAGATCCAGAGGAAGGGGAAGTCAGGGGTTTTTTGTTCTTTTATCTATATGCATTCCTACCATTTAAAGAACTGTGTTAGTATCTCATATACTTTTTTCAAGACTTAAGATTTAACTATTTTAAAATAATCTTAATACTTTAAGTTGCTTAAAGGCACACAGATTATTGAATTGTAAGGAAACTATCATAACACAGAATGTACAACAGAAATATTTAAGAATTATGACCTCCTTGAGCAATTGCGCTTAAAGAGTTCTACCATAGCTCAGTCATTCTTCCACAAGATTTTGAAGAGGTAGTAAAATAATAAATAGCAATGTACAATCAAAAATCCATATTTTAAATCTCTTTCAATATTAGCTGACCCTATCTAGAAAGAGCAGGCAAAATCTCAAGCTACAAATTAACAAAAAGTGTCTCACAGAAAGTTCTTAAAAGGGAAAGGACTTTCAGAAGTTAACTCAAACTCTTTTCTAAAGATGAGCAAAAGGACTAAAATAAGACAACCATATAACATACTTTAACAAGCCTAGTCTAAATTGAAAGCAGTAATGCTGAGATGAGATAGATGAACTCTCAAAGAAAATAATAGAAACTGATGAGACAATTCCATCTGTTGGAGAGAAGAAATGCAAGAGTGACTGTAATCTGACATTGCCAGAAGTGGTTTTTCATTCCCCCTCTCCTCAATTTCTGGGACAAAAGGCATAGAGTAAATCATTTTCTCAATGACTGAAAAACTGGTCTCCATCAGACAGCGATGCTCAACATGACACCTTCCTTGGTTCTTGCAGCTTTACACAGCAATAATTCTCACCTCAATCTCTAGTTTTAATGCAATATGCTCAGAATAAAAAACTGGGAAATGGTAGATTACTATAAGATCCATCAGGAATAAAAAGTTATTACAAACAGATTAGCCCAGGGTGGAAATGACACAGGCTAAGCAAGAGGCATGGATAATCCCGGTAAGTGCCATGGAAAAATAAATATCATGACTGGACCTAAGGCAAATGGAAGCAGTTCAAATTGGCTTCCTCCAATTCACTGCAGAACATGTGATGCCCACGTGTCCATTTTCAACAAACCTCACCATAAAAAAACAAAGGCCAATATTGTGAAGTGTTGAAAAACATGTCTACCACCAGCTTCTTCCATACCACAGCAACGTGAATTATTGCAGCTGCCTGATAAGCACAGAAGAAAAGAGTTTAGGGGGTTTTTGTCTTTTTTATCATTTTTTTGGAAGAGAGCTACCAGCATTTATCTGAAGCACATCATCCTGTCAGTAAGTGTTGACCTTGCAAACAAGAGCAAATAAAACACAGGTTGCAGTTTTACAGTTGGTCTACAAGGCTCAGTGCATGGCTGTGGCCAAAGGCAGTAACTCCACTCAACCCAGTTCTCCTGTCCATCTACACGCTCCTACAACTTCTCCAACTCAGTTGTAGCAGGTTCCTGTCAGGTTAACTTTTCGGAATATCAGTTCCTTTATCCAACTCCACGTGAGGCCACAAAAATGCTAGTGTTTGCTTGACAGAAAGGTCAGAAACTCCTGGCTAAGGATAGGCTGTCTCTATAACTAGCAGCCCACACTTAAATTTGCTTAAATTGATCATAAAAATCACAGCCTCACAGCAGTAAGTGATCATGTCATTGCGTGAATGTAAGGAAAATTTGTGGAAAGGGTGGTCCTAGAGAAAGGACCTCAAAACACAGCCATTCTTAAGGTTTAAGATTAGCTTTATGGCCAAGTGTTGTTAATCTACTTGTTAACAAAGCCAAATAGCAGCAGTAGGTGCAGTATGATCAAGTAAAAACTGCAGCTTAAAGGTTCTTCCACCAGAAACAACTCTTTTACATGACAAATTTGAGATCATGGATTGATTAGCAAACATGGAAGATATTTCAAAAGCATGTTACCAATTTTTACCAAAAAGCAAAATCACAACTACTACGGCAAAACAGTGCCAACCTTTATGCTTCTACTACACATATTTTTTTAAAGAGGAATTCAGAAACAAAGATAAATAATAAAGATAGATATTGCATGTAGAGAGACTAAACAAAACAGTTAATCGTTTGAATTCAATTCAGGCAGTGGCAGGACATAAATTATCAGAACAGGACAGCATACATGCTGCAGTCAATGGGGGACATGGGAACGCAGCTGTTAAAACATACCACTGCAGCTTCAGAGTAGGGGATTGAGTCTTGCTCTAGAACCGCACTGAAGCCCCCTTTAATTAGCTCCACTATAAATTCATAACTGCTCATCCCAGCAGAGCAAAAGCAGATGCAAACACTGATAGCCACATGAAAACCCTGGTTGCTGCACGGCCTACGGCAATCAACATGCTTTTAGCCCTGCTGGATGGGTTAAGTTATCTAGGTTTGAGTGATTTTTGACTTATCAGCGAATTCCTTGCTATTTCTAGTGGCTGTATCACCACATTTTAGGGCAACCTTGAGGATATCTGTATTTTTTTCCTCCTTTAAAACTACTTGAAAACACTCCTCCTTTGATAAAAACTCAGAGAAAATACAGAAGTTTCACTTTTTGTCACTAGCAAAAGCACAAAAGGACTCTGACATCAAATATGTGAGGCATTAGACTTACTGGGCTGGCAAATAGTCTTGACCTTTGAGCCTCAAACCAAGTATGATAACTGCAGGCTTTGTTGAACTCAGATTTGCAACAGAAACAAGGGAAATAGCATTGATGACACTTATGCAGTAAAATATACTAAAACAGGAATACTTAAACAGAAAAAAATTGCTGTTTTTTCCCCCCACATGAAATTCCATTTTGCACCCCTCCATTTCTCATTCTTTCCCAGCTGAAACTAGTACAATTCTTTGGAGTAGCTACAGTGTGGTTAAGCAGAGGAAGCTATGCTTGTTTGCATGGAATCTGCTATTTCCTCTCTGCCAAAACACTTGTTTAAAGAAGTCATGTATTATTTCTATTAAGCTGTAAATGCAGTTGACAAGGAAATGGCCTACTGGCAGCGCACTACCTTTGTGGCAGTGCCAACCAGCCTACAGCAAAATAGTGCATATGGTAATTTCAACATGCATTCCCAAGTAACAAAATTGTGCCTTACATAAATACCACAGAACTCCAGCAACATCTAGAAAAGGCAATGAAAATTTGCCCAAGCTTTCATGCTTGCCTGTATCAATTCTGTGTCATAACTAAAACAAAGTAGGAAAGCATCTACATATGTCCAAAAGTCCTGTGAAGCTGTATCGTATGACACTGGGAAAACTATTGCAACTTAAATCTGTGTATTTCTCGTTAACCACTGTAACAACTCACTAATAAAAATTAAGAAAAACTGTAGGTATCAAATATACAAAAGCATACTAACTGCATACAAGCCCTTAAAAACCATAACGTAATTTATTAACAAGAACACATGTTCTATGTAATCCAGAATTGTTGTGTTAAATTACTTTGGCCTTTGATAGCATTCATTTGATTACAAGAATTAAACAGATTCACAAGCTTTCAAATTCAGTGACCTTTGATTTATAAGCAGCTATTGTAATACGTATAAAAATCCTCTCAGATAATGTAGTCCTCACCTTTCAACAGCTAGTGCAACTACATATAATGATGTTAAAATGGACTCAGATGTAATTAAGACATTTTCATTAAAAGCACAACCAACAACCCCAGCACGATCAAATGTACTTAATTTGTAATCAATAGCTCTTCAAAATATTCTTTAATGTTATTTCATCTTTAATTAAATTCCCATCAAAAACAAGCTTCAGCAATACTTATCTTCTTTTCAGCTTTCATCTGAGTATTTTCAGTTTGAACACTAATTTTAAAACAGTTAATTACACAGGGAAAAAAATATGGTGCAGGAAAATTACTAAGATATGTTTCCAAAATTATGTAATGTTTCTAATTGCAAAACACTCACTAGCTTTAACTGAGCTGCACATTGCCATAAAACTTCAGGAAACATCTCTACTCCAAAAAGCACACTCAAACAAAAATCAAGAACCCAGCAGCACTAAATACACTTTAACTCATATATGCATCACCTTACAGTAATCACAGATGAACCGTACCTTCTTTTTCAACAGTGGTGGCTTCCTTATATTAAGGACCTGATATATGAGGCATCAACAAAGGAAAACTGGATAAAATAATCTAGTATGCATATCATTTTTGCAGCAAATCAGAAAGATGAGAAAAATCCACTTCTAGCAATATAAAGTGCCTTGTTAATACCAAATGGGCTTTAGATATAAACAAATCAAGAATGGATTATTTATTGATGCTCAGTGCAGTCAGTGTAGCTATTCTATAGCTCACTTGAAAAAAAACAAAAGCATGACTAGCAGTGGCAACAGTTATTCCTAGATAAACATTGTTCCCCATGAACTTCTCCAAGTAATTCCTTTATAACTGCAACTTCTCAAAGCGACTAATTCTATTTACATTTTGTTTTGCAAAAAGTAAACTAATGCAGTAACAGACTTTAAGAGTCAGTAATAAATAAAAACTGTCAAGTGTTACTAATATTAGTAGTGCTCACAGAGGACAATTCTGAATCCTCCTTTAGGCCATCTTTACTTCAAAACTCCTTTTCAAAGGAGGATGGCCTCTTGGTTATGGAACTCTCCAAGTGCAGCTACAGTATGGAATAAGCTCTAGATGTTGCCTTCAAGTCAATTAAACACTTACTGCTTCAGTTCTCTCTCAAGTGGACATAAAAGCATTCTGAAACCTTACAAAGACGTGTTAAAATACAGGCAAACTGCAATAAATAGAAAGCAAGACAGCAACTAAAAATCCTTAGTCTTAAAATCTCTGTCCATAAATGCACAGTTTTATGATTTCAGTATTAGGTTTTTGAGGTTTTTTGGGGAGTTGGGGTTTTTTAATACAACAAAGAAGAAAATACCACCACACACACTTACCCTCATTGGATGAATATCAGCATACGGAGGCTTTCCTTCAGCCATTTCTATTGAAGTGATACCAAGGGACCAGATGTCTGCCACACAGTTATAGCCAATCTCTTGTATTACTTCAGGAGCCATCCAAAACGGAGTTCCTATAACAGTATTACGTTTTGCCATTGTATCCTGTAATTATATTATTTATGCAATTAAAACAGAGATTTTTTTTTTTTTCAGATTCTTTTGATATTAATTTTATATTTAGAAGTTAAATTACCCACCCAAAGGTTAAATGGTAGTGACTTCCAATTAAGACCAAACAGATTCAGCCCATCAGCCTACAGAGGCCAAACAGGTGACAATGATCATAAACCTCAAACAAAAGTTTAAAGTGGGATCATCAGGCAGTTGAAATACACTGGGTTATAAAGATGAACAACTAAAAACTAAATAACCTTACAATACATTAAATACCGTGATAAAGAATGTTAGCTCTACCACTAGTCACTTCTCAGACACAAAATTCAAGGCAGAAGAAAAACATAAAAGTAAAAAAACATGGTTAGGAGCACTAAAGCATTTTTAAATGATCTTACCACAGGTACTTACCGTTAACTGGCCAGCCACACCAAAATCAGCTAATTTTGCATGTCCCTCAGTGTTAAGAAGGATGTTTCCAGCCTTTATATCTCTATGTATTTTTCTCATAAAGTGCAAGTATTCAAGTCCTTTAAGAGTCGATTTCAGAATAGTTGCAATTTCATCTTCCGTTAGCTGCAAGAAATCATAAAAGCATTTTCAGGTATACATATAGAGTATTTGAACTATTTAAAACATGATCATTTCATAATAGTAATTTCATAAATAATACAGACAATGTACCTTAGTTATTTTAACACAGGAATATGTTGAACAGCACTTGCAATTCAATTACTAGATTCTTACACATCTAGAGTCCAATTAGAGCGAGCTGCAAAACTGATGCAGATCAGATGGCAGAATATGCAATATTCTCTTGCCTGTCAATCAAAAGTTACTACTCTTTAGATGTTGACATCCTTCATAAAGGCTGCTGCACAGTTTCTACAATATACAACTAATACATTTATCACTAAGATCCTACATAATAATTGTCAAATTATGCATTAACTTTGTCAAAACAAAGGTAATGGTGGTTACCACTGGACTGGATGGCACATACCAGAATACTTCACTGGAAAAAGAGATAGCCCTTTCTCTGCTGTGAAAGGCTAGAGCTATTCCTCATCCACGCCCTTAAGTTCTTTACACACTTTGCACAACAAACTGGCACAGTCCTACATTTGGAAAGAGATTAAAGGAATACCATGTTTTCTTTATTTCTCAAATTCCTACACACAAAATGCCAGCTAAGTCTACAATTAGTAGTATCAAGCTTTTGTCCACCAGCTACTCCTAACTGCACTACTATTAGTTTCTCATTGCCAGCAATTTACAAATTAGAAAGGATAAATTAAGAGCTTCTTCGCAAGAACAAAAAAAAAAAAGAAACAAAAAGCAAGCGATAAAGATGTACAGAAAATAGCCCAAATATTTGTCAGGGATGGCTTGCTACTCAGTGTCTGTAGGGAGATAATACAGCATGCATAAATACAAATGCCCCAACAGTTCCCAACTAGTTTACAGAATGTTACTGAAGTCTGTCAAGTAAGCCATTCCTTTTAAGGCCAGTGCCTTCGTTTTATATGGAATGTAAGTAAATGTTAATTTTTGAAAATAAGTATTTCTCACTCTGCCTGTGCTCCATACTGACACAAAGCTGTAGAACTACACCCATACAGATGTGCCCCAAGGACCTTCCCAAAACCCTGCTCAGCCCTGAAAAAGGACAACTAAGACATCAGGGTACCCTTACACTGGAAGGTGCCAATAAGTGTTATCACCTGTTCCTTTAAGCTGTAGACAATTACAGAAAGGACTAAAAATGGATGCCAACCAGATGCTATGGGCTTTTTTTTTTTTTTTTTTTTTTACACCATTCTGTTCTTGTTGCCAACTGATGCAGAGAATGACTACTCACCGAACTTCTGGATTCTTTTTAAATTACCTGCATCACTCAAAAATTGCTAGATGTTATCCTCATAGGAAAATATGATCAGATTGAATATATGGCTCTTAAATTTCAGCCAGAAATACTGTAATTTTTTTTATATCTACCAACAATGTTTATTAGTTTGCTATCTATGCAAAGGTTTCCTGTTAATTCTTAAGTGTAGATAATCCACGTGAGCTATGCTATAATATATCATGTTACTATCACGCTATAAAGTTGTACAATTAAACTAACAGAAACCTTTACACAGCTGGCCCTGAATATATTTTATAAGACAAGCCACATTTTAGTAAGCACAACTACCACTATGTGAAGATAATGCAACATGTCAGCCCACGACTTTCAAAGTAGTTGCGGCCTGTTAATATCTTCTGGTGTCTAAAAAACATTCCTTTACATAACATCTACCAGTGCATAATACTATCTTCTACGGCCACACTGAATTTTTAACTCATTTCTTTATGTTCTTTAATAACAGCATGGCCTTCAGTTACTTCTGAGAATTAAGGCAGAATAGCTGAGGCTCTGTAGAACTTCAGAGTTCCTGAAGTCTGCAATACATTTTGCAGTTATACCCAGCTCTCTTTCACATCATGTTTGCTGTTTATTTTTCAGTCAGGATGAAT
The DNA here is from genome assembly GCF_028858705.1 of Grus americana. Taxonomy (NCBI): domain Eukaryota; kingdom Metazoa; phylum Chordata; class Aves; order Gruiformes; family Gruidae; genus Grus; species Grus americana. The sequence continues at coordinate 24,517,160 of NC_072853.1, read as the reverse complement.
GGAAAGGTACTCTCAAATTAGTCAAGTAACTGAATATAAACTGAGAAATAAAACTGAAAATTTGAAGAGTTAAGAAAAAAAATTGCAACAGGAATATTTATTGAACTCTGAAAAACATCACAAAGGAAACACTAATAACTCTTTTACTTGACTTTTTTTTTAAAGTAGACCAGAAAAACTTCATTTTAAAGCTAAAAAAAAATATTATTAAACACCTACGATAAATAAAGAAGTGGTGTAGACTGGGCAGTCCAAAACACTTCCCTTATCTACTACTTTAATATGTTGCAGAATTCATATACTATCACAAATGATATAATAAGCTGCAAGTATTGACTGGCAACAAGCTGACAGACATTTCATTACCAAAGAAAATACAATACCGTAAAAAAAATAAAATTGAGATATATTTTCATTTATCTGCTTCATAAACTACATGGCCTATTGAATAAGTTATCAGCTAGCACAGTTATTTATCTTCATTGCTTTAGATCAGCATAATAGGAACACATAAGCTCCTGAACAAGTGTTATCAGAGTAATAGCAAAAGTGAATCTCTTGCAGGTACCACACCCCCTGAGAACACTGCTCAGATTTTGATCAACATTTATTCTAGAATAAAAGCACAAAACACAAGCACAATTCATCCCATGTGATGCAATTTCTCATGGAGATACAAAGAAACTATTCATGCCACTGAAATTCTGTTCAATTACAGTACATCAAGGCTGTAATATAAGAACTAAGTAAATGAACTTGACACATTCTTAGAAATGCAAGAAACTGCAAAACCGAAGAGGAACACTCTAATTTGGCTGCAACACTGAATTATATTTTTCCGCTCTTTCTCTACTTTTCCAATCCCATACAGAAATTAAATTAAGCAATAACAATTTCTTCCAGTTTCAGTTTTGAAAGTGTTGGTACACATCCGCACCTCCCTCCAAAAAAAGCCACCACCAAAAGCCCACAAGAAACAAAAAACCCACTCATAATGACTCTAAGCCAACAGAATGACTCAACAGAAAGGAAAAAATGATTAGTCAGCAAGATTATCTGCACTTGAGTTGCTCAGAACAAGCTTTAATTATTTAACAAACAGAACCACTTCCCTATTCCAGCTTCTATCCAGTCTCATAAAACCTGGGCGTGGAGCCCAAGGGCACAGTTACACATACATTTATTTAAACAGCAGTGCCAAGCTCCAGTTCCTCCTTTCACTGCAACCTACAGCAGTAATCCCCACTGTGTGTCAGCCCTTCCACTGTAACTGACCCTAGTTAAAAATAAACCTGTCTGCCAAATTATTTTTCCAGCTAATCAGTTCCCTGATTCAATTCACGGCATAGTCAACAAGGACATAGCAGAGTAGGAGCTGCTCAAATTGGCATTGCCTTCCAAATAAGTACATGTGTTACTCTACCCAAAGAGCCCCAGTAGCTTTTACAAACCTTCCCCTATGCAAGCAGAGGATGAAATCAATGGTGGCATTAGCTCCATGCTCCACAGCAAGCAGTTACCGCCTCTGCTGCGTATTATGCATTCCTTGCCTGCCATTTATCTCCGAGATCTTTCAGTGTTTCTGTTCAGTGGCACACTGCTCAAAGCCTCTATTTGTGCTGACTGCTATGCTGCTTCAAAGGATTGTGGCCAAGAGAACTGAAAACCCTCTTATACACAGCTCAAACAAGACCTCTTTCCTGGCATTGCACCAAGGGAGTGAAACCATCTACCTGACCTGGAGTCAAGCAAGAAGGGACTTTAAATCAACTGTAAGATTAAACTAAAGTATAGTCAGAAGTATATCTAGAGAAAGAGACAACCCTCATTATGTGAGCTAAAAATTTTCTGGTGAAGTACACTAAAACTGTGATTTTCTGAAGACACACATTACAGGCCCTTTAAGCTCTGGCTATTAACAAATACTGTATCGTGAATGGTTTATGATATGCTGAGTGCGACATGTTCTGCCAGAGCTTTGCCAAATCCATCCTCTTCAGAAACAATACAAAGTCCTGAATCTCCAAAGACTTCCATACAGTTAATCCTGAACATGCATCAAAAAATGATCCCAAGCAGTGGCAAATTTATAGCAAGATAGGCATACAACTTACAGCCTGCTTTCATCTAGAAACAAGTATTCTGAGAAATTGTGCTCAGAAGGCTCTGCAGAGAAGATCTCTCTTCAATGTGTTGCATTCCTAAGGAGATAAATCCTTACCTTCAGTTCTTGAAAAATTAGTGGTTAAACTACATGGACATCTTTGGATCAACTCTAGATGGAGAAGTGTTTTTACAGCTGCATAGAAAGACCCAAGTCTGAGAAGGAGATGTTAACAGAACACCCATACCAAAAGGTTGACAAAGAAGCTAAGACTGAGAATCCACCAAGCCAGAAGACAGCGAGTTCTAGAGTACCGAAGCCTGATACACCATCTGGGGTCCATCAGTAAAGGAAAGCTCTACATTGTTATGTGTTACAAAAGTAAAAAGTATTTAAGTAACATCAAAATGCATACAGTGGTCAGAAAAGCCCACAGAAGTGAACATCACCTAAAAGAGTTAAGCAGTGAGCATGAGTTGTGCTTATCAGGAACAGCAGTAACAGAGAAGTACAGGGAAAAAGAAGGGAGAACAGTCTTACTCTGCCATCAGTGTGCTGAGACACATCAATCCCAACTCCAGATGTCCTAGATGCATCCACTTGTGTTTCATATATATAATCATCATCTATATAACACGATGCAGTCACTAAAATCATTTCTGCTTATATTATTGCTAAACACGATCAAGTATATGCATAATAATACACAGACAAAATGTTTAGCTTTAATATCTTATAATATTTAGAAGTACACAACGAATTTCCAGCCAAGAAAGTACACTCAACTTCCCTACACAAAATTACCTTTTCACAAAATAACGTACTGCCATCTTGAACACTACCATGCAATCACAACAAAAAGATTTTTTTAAAAAATCTTTCAAAATTATTCATTTCTTGATTTTTGTGCAATTTAAACCTTTTGCAGAATATACACCAGCTATGCATACCACTGAAAAAAACCCAGAAATACAAAATTCTCAAAAAAACAAACTTCTAAAACACAAACGTTATTTAACTATGGCAGTATGGCAGCTAAGCCATACATACACCATTACTTCCCTCATTGGACGCATAAAATGTTGTACAAAAAGTTCTAGTTATGTTGTTTCTGTAGAGCAGAACTACCTATTGCATTTGGTTTTGCACAATATTAATGGTATTAAAGTATTCTGTATGCTGCAAAGAAGGCAAATGGTATCCTGGGCTGCATTAGGAGGAATGTTGCCAGCAGTTCAAGGGAGAGGATTCTTCCCCTCTACTCACCACTGGTGAGGCCACACCTACAGTACTGGGTCCACTTCTGGGCTCCCCAGTACAAGGGAGACATGGACATACTGGAAACAGTCCAATAAAGGGCCATAAAGACGGTTAAGGGACTGGAGCATCTCTCCTGTGAGGAAAGGCTGAGAGAGCTGGGACTGTTCAGCCTGGAGAAGAGAAGGCTCAGGGAGGACCTCATCAATGTGTACAAATATCTGAAGGGAAGGTGCAAAGAGAACAGAGCCCTTCCCAGTGGTGCCCAGTGATAGGACTAGGGGCAATGGGCACAAACTGAAACACAGGAGGTTCCCTCTGAACATCAGGAAACACTTTTTTACCATGAGAGCAACGAAGCACTGGAATAGGTTGCCAAGGAAGGTTGTAGAGTCTCCCTCCTTGGAGACATTCAAAAGCCATGTGGACATGGTGTTGGGCAGCTGGCTCTAGATGGCCCTGCTTGAGCAGGGTGGTTAGACCAGATGACCTCCAGAGGTCCTTTCCAATCTCAACAATTCTGTGAATCTGTATTAGTATTATTTAGAACTAAATTATTCCATACAGCAGGATTAGGTGCATTTATGCCAATTTGGCATCCTTCTGGACAAGTTGTCCAACTGTGGGATGAGCAGGTTCACAGTGCACTGGGTAAAGAAATGGCTGAAGGGCAGAGCTCAACAGGTTGTAGTGAATGGGGCTACATATGGCTGGCGACCTGTCACCACCGGTGTTCCTCAGGACTCAATTCTAGTGCCAGTTCTGTTCAACACATTTATCAATTATCTGGATACAGAAGTTGAATTCACCATTAGCAAGTTTGCTGACAATACCAAACCAGGAGGTGCTGTTGACTCTCTTGAGGGACAGGAGGCCTTGCAGAGGGATATAGATTGGAGCGTGGGGCAATAATTAATGGCATGAACTTTAACAAGTCCAAATGCTGGATTCTGCACCTGGGACAGAGTAACACTAGGCATAACTATACACTGGGAGAGAAGTGACTGGAGAGTAGCCCTGCAGAAAGGGATCTGGGGGTGCTGATCAACAGCAGGCTCAATACGAGTCAGCAGTGTGACCCGGCAGCCAAGAGGACAAACTGCATCCTGGGGTGCATCAAACACAGCATGACCAGCTGGTCAAAAGAAGTGATTATCCCGCTGCATTCAGCGTTGATGCAGACTCACATTGAGTACTGCATGCAGTTCTGGGCCCCACAATTTAAGAAGGATGTGAAGGTCCTTGAATGTTTAACATCTGTTTAACATCTTTATCGGCAACGTGGACAGTGGGATCAAGCGCACCCTCAGCAAGTTTGCCGATGACACCAAGCTGAGCGGTGTGGTCAACATGCTGAAGGGAAGGGATGCTATCCAGAGGGACCTTGACAGGCTGGAGAGGTGGGCCAGTGCAAACTGCATGAAGCTCACCGAGGCCAAGTGCAAGGTCCTGCACGTGGGTCAGTGCAATCCCAAGCACAAATACAGGCTGGGTGGAGAATAGATTGAGAGCAGCCCTGAAGAGGAGGACTTGGGGGTGTTGATTGATGAAAAATTCAGCATGAGCCGGTAGTGTGCGCTTGCAGCCCAGAAAGCCAACTATGTCCTGGGCTGCACCAAAAACAGCATGGCCAGCAGGACAAAGGAGGAGATTCTGTCCCTCTACTCTGGTCTCATGAGACCCCACCTGGAATACTGCATCCAGCTCTGGGGGCCCCAGTACAAGAAAGACATCGTGCTGTTGGAGCGAGTCCAGAGGAGGGCCACGAAGATGATCAGAGGGATGGAGCACCTCTGCTATGAGGACAGGCTGAGAGAGTTGGGGCTGTTCAGCCTGGAGAAGAGAAGGCTCCGGGGAGATCTAATTGCAACCTTCCAGTACCTGAAGGGGGCCTACAGGAAAGATGGTCTGGGACTGTTTATCAGGGAGTGGAGTGATAGGACAAGGGGGAATGGCCTTAAGCTGAAGGAGGGGAGATTTAGATTAGATGTTAGAAAGAAATTCTTCACAGTGAGGGTGGTGAGGCAGAAACAGGTTGCCCAGAGAGGTTTTTTTTTTTTTTTTAAGCACAACAGAACACAACGTATAGTTGTTCTTTACATCATACAGAGACTAGTTGGCACATAAACTAATGTAAGCCTGATGTAATTTGGGGGAATAGATGAGGCAGATATACTTTTTGAGGCTACCAGTTGTTGGAAGCAACAAGGAACCAAAGTATAGAAAAACTGAATAATTGGAGGAACTTTGGATCTTTTATTCACATAATCTTACAAAACCACAAATAAACTCTTAAAATCTGCATCAAAATACTTGCTAATTATGTCTTCTCCCTTCTTTACCCTAAATCACAAGCTCTCCTCATAAGGATGGTTAAAAGTCACTACGTAGATAGCATAGTGCCTGTGTCCCTGCAAGTGACTTTCAACTTACAAAGGAAACAGGTAAGTACAGAATCAGTCCATAATACGCCTCATCATAGCACACAGCTTGCCATCTATATATAATCCTGTACTCTCTAGTTCTAACAGATGTTGACATACAAGTAATGCCATTGATAACTACCACACAGTACTATTAAAAGAAACAAAAAGGTAGTGGTTTTAAACTAAAAGAGGGTAGATTTAGATTAGATATAAGGAAAAAAAATTCTTCCCTGTGAGGGTGGTGAGGCACTGGGACAGGTTGCCCAGACAGGTTGTAGATGCCCCATCCCTGGAAGTGTTCAAGGCCAGGTTGGATGGGGCTTTGGGCAACCTGGTCTAGTGGAGGGTGTCCCTGCCCACAGCAGGGGGGTTGGAACTAGATGATCTTTGAGGTCACTTCCAACCCAAACCATTATATGATTGATTCTAAAACTATTTAATATTTTAATACTAGGAATATGTTACAGTCAATGCTGTTATGTCTGGATGTATGGTTTTTATACCATATTATTCCTGATCAAGCCATATGGGTATTACGTTTCCTGATAAAACAGTTGATTTATTTTATTGAGCTTTTAAACATACAGCACAACTCTTCCATCAGTGTAGCATGCTCTATACCTTGCACCTTAGTATAATTTTACAGTCATTATCTTTCTACTGCATTTCCAATTTCCAGTTGTGTCAAAATCCTCATTTGAAATCCTGTGGAATGTTTATCTGCTTGGTATCTTTGGCTAGTTCTAATTCTGTATACTGTGTCCCTTTGATGGGTTGGTGCCACCCTCTAAATATGAGTCACCCATGAAGCAGCTTCAAATCCTTCATCCTCAAAACCACATGCAAGTTATATATTAAAATGAATGTGAATGATAAAAGGTGAACAACTCTACAGCCTACAAAAAAAAAAAATCACATTAACTATGAAGCCAATCTTTAAAATAGAAATTTGGAGCAAAGCAGGTCACAGCAAATTCAGATGTTGCCTATCTATTAGGAGACCAGCTAATCCACATATTTACATCTAACTGGTTATGGATGCCACGCACAAAAGAGACTTAAGGGAGCATTTATACACTCTATCACACACTACCTAATCCATGCAGCTGTCGGGACAACTCATCTACAGGTTCTCTGCTCACAGTCAATCATTCGTCTTCCCAAGGGCCCCTCTGAAGGGGTCTGGGTCAGCTGAATTGCTTTAACTGCCTAAGTCCATTCCCAGCTGCTCCTTTTACACTAAGTAATACACACACATTAAGCCTGATGCTTCCAGGAAGTATCAGATCACTGCATCTAAACAGTCTGATTAGGTCAAGTACACAGGCTAAGTCCACTTTCATGACAAATAAAGGCACCATGCTATAATCATTCTTCCACCAGAAGCTATGAAGCTCGAACATCAGTGATCTTATCATAATCACATACCCCTCCTAGTCTTCATTTATGTGAAGACAAGGCTGGACTAACAAAAAGGCTGAGATACAGGAGAGAGAAGCAAATGAGCAGAGGAGAAGATATAACAGTTACTATAATACCCTCCCTGCTTGTAATATTTGAAGTATAATTTATGAATTAAAGCAGAAAGCTTCTGAGAGAAAAACAGTTGTTACAGTTGCAGCTCTAGCCTGAAGTCAACATTAGATTCTGCTTCCCACTGTCTGCTACGCACTTCAATGAGACTACACTCTCCTGAAGCCGCTTTCCTTGAGCTTCACTTTCAGAGCAATTACCTTTCAGACTTCTTTTTTTAAGTAGATCTGCATGCTCTGTGTGAAGACAGTGCTCTTCAAACAGTATTACAACCTACATCTTGACTGAGGTACCAAAACATGACATCTAAATGACTTATGATGACAAGGTTTGGTCTAAGACTTTCAGTAATTGGCTCAAACTAATGGAGATAATCCCTTCTTCCTCCTATATTATAACTGAGGGGACACCTCAACATTTCAGTTATAGACAAAGTAAGAACTCACTACCATAGGAGAATTACCAGTTTTAATCAAGTATAACAACTTAGGCATAGGATCTTATGAAGAAAGTGAGGCAGCAAGTGACATTCTTCTTACTGAACCCAAGTCATGCTGCACATAAAATCATATGGAAAATACGCCACAATAAATGTAACAATGACCATTGACTGCACAGGCGATGATCAGTGTCGGTATTTTTTCAGATTTGTGGTTTTTACTATGTAATTTCAGTAATGGAACCTTTGTAATTTTACTTGAATATAATTTACCACAGACCCATTTTCTCTTTAAATTAGCATTTTTATACTGGATAATTCAATATAGTGTTAACAAATCAGTCTTCTACCTGTAGTTTGAAAATTAATATACCCTAGCAGCAACATAACGTTATCTAAAATATATCTAGTGGCTTTTATGGAAAACTGTTTCAGGAAATCTCAGGCATCGCCCATGGTCACATCCTGAACATTAACTAGCACTAATAAGTACATATAGGGAGATTAAGAACTGATTAGAATACGGAAGTCAGACTCCTTAGCCCTTATTCTCTACTAGCAAGTTCCAGCTTGCTATAAGACATCTATGAAGTACTAAACTGGCTAACCAGACGTTGAGCACAACCTTGGAAGTAATGCAGAACAATACAGAGCCTCTTCAGCACTGTACTAAGTACAGACAACATGGGAAAACAGATTTTAACTATGATTCAGTAACACGACATGCATTTGTCATGTCTACACACAGTTGTGATCAGCAACAATTGAGTTAGTTTGGTTCTTCAAAGTCCTTTTCTAACAATGCACTGTGAATAAGGTCAAGAACCTCAATGGAAGTACTAAGCACAGGTATTTAAGAAAATAAGATCATGTGCCTTTCAAACAGGAAGTACTAATTTGGGGTATCACTATTGAAAAACAACTTTACCATTACATAAAATGTATTTGCAAATAGATCACTTGGCTCACAAACTACGCACTGTCCATGTTGACCCTGACAGCATCACAAAGGGAGACTTTGAATAATCTGTATTAAGTAAACAAGGGTCAGTGTGGTGGTCTTCTTGATCCTGTCAGACAAAGGGAAAGCTTCAAGGAGAAGCAGATGCATCTGCAGATCACCACCTTCCAGCAGGCCTGCTAACAGCAGCAAAGCATTAGTGTTTTTATGAACACAGGATCCTCAGAGGAATGATGACTACTGGGGAGAAACAGGATCTACCTGACAAAGGAGGTCAAGAGTATCTTTGCCAACAGGCTTGCTAAACCTAGTGAGAAGAGCTTTAAACTAGGTTCACCAGGAAACAGAAACCAAAGCCTTCAGTTAAGTGAAGGAACAGAGAATGGGGAACCATATATCAAATAGGCCTCCAGGAGAAAGTAGGGCAGATGGGTACATCTGAAACTCTGAACACAAAAGCGTACAGCCTGCAATGCAAACAGGAAGAACTGCCAGCCTCTGCACAACTGCAGAGCTATAATGTCACTGGAATTAGAGCCACAGCAGGATAGCTCACACAACTAGCATGCTGTGAGAGACAGATGCAGGCTCCTCACAAGCACCAAGCAGGAAGGATGGGCAGGCTTGAGCTCTACACATACATGCAGCTCTACTATGGAACACTTAAACTCATTGAGAGTTTATAGATCAAAATCAGAAGGGTAGCCCAAAAGGTAGATGCTATCATGGCATCTGCTACAAACCACCCAATCAAAAAGGTGAAGTAGATGAAGTCATCCTCAGCACTGGAAGAAGCCTCATATCATAGGCAGTTTGGGGGGGCGGGGGGCAGGGAGAGGACACATGATGACACAGGGATGTTAGCCACCTCAATACCTGTTGGCAGGGTACAAAAAAAAAAAAAAAACCACCATCCAGGAGTGAGCAGTAATAATTTTTTACTGCAGGTGCTGTACAGGCCCACCACAGGAGGTATTCCACTAGACTAGCTACTCATGACTATAGTAAGAACTCACTAGGGATGGCAGAGGCAGCCTTGGCAATGACTATGAGGTGCTGGAGGTTAAGTTATGGAGGGAAGTAACAAAAGCAAGTAGCAGAACCAGATTTCCAGAGAGCAAACCTCAGCTTGTTAAAGGAACTAGCAGGTGGGATCCCAGGGCATGCTGCCCTAAAGGGCAATGGAACCTTGAAGAGCTGGTTAGGCATCAAGGACAACTCCTGACTGAGCTAAAGTGCAAAACCCAAAGCATATAAAAGACAGAAGCAGGAACAGATTACTGAAGACAAATAAAGAAGCATTGCCCAGATACTAAGGAGCAGAATTAAGAAGGCCAAGGCTAGGGTGGGTTTGAAACTGGACAGCAATACAGAAATAGAAAGAGCAGCCTGTATTGGTCTGCATGCAGAAAAAAAAAAAGAAAGAAAACACAGATGTTGGCCAGCTGCTAAATGGGGTGGTCAATCTACTGACAAATGATGCAGAATCCTCCTAAGCACCCTCTTTGCATCAGTTTCTTTGGCTCTCAGTTGTCTCTGTCTAGTAAACAGTGGAATGAGTTAGGAATTACTCCAGTAAATTGGACAAATACAAGTCCATGGGAGCATAGGAGATGCATCCAAAGGCACCAAGGAGCTGGATAGTGCAAACTCAAGTCTACTTCTTATCAGCTTTAAAAAAGCTACAGCAATCAGGGATGTTCTTTATGACATCATCTTCAAAAAGGGCAAAAACAATGATATGAGGAATTACAGGCTGGCCAACTTCTCAGTCCCTAAGATATTATGGAGCAAATCTTCACAGAAGCTAATGTCTAGACATACAAAAGGTAAAAAAGTGACTGGAAACAGCCATCACAAGTTTACCAGAGGGAAATGCCAAATTAACCTGGCCACTTTCCTATGAGGATGAAGAGAGAGCTGAGGATGCCAGTTAGTTTGACTTTACAAAGGCTAAAAAGATACTATTGGAGACTGTCAATCTGGGGAATCATGGAGAAGATGTGGAAGAATAACTGGCTGGACTGCTGGGCTCAATGCTGGTTCAAAATGTAACCAACAGCCAGCTGTAAGTGATACTCCTCGGAGGTTGATACTAGGGTGAATACTCCAACATCTTCATCAATAACCTGGACAGTGAGCCGGAACACACACCCATCACATTTGTGGATGACATGAAACAAGGGGCAAGCTATCAATACACTAAAAGGCAAGGCTGTCACTCAGAGGGACTTCACCAAGCTGGAAGAATTAGGTTGACAGAACACTTGAAGTTCAACAAAGGCGAAGTCCCACATCTAGGACAGAAGAACTCCATGCCATAAACAGTATGGGCTGGGGATCAATGGGGCAGGTAGTGTTGCTGCAGGAAAGGTTCTGGGGTGGCTCCAGTAGACAAGCTGTTAATGAGTCAGCAATACGCCCTCACATGCAGGGAAGGCTCACTCTATATTGGTCTTCATTAGGAAAGCAGAGTCAGCAAGTCAGGTCATGTAAATGTTCCCCTTCATTTAGCAATTGTAAAGCCAAATCTGGAATGCTGTGCCCAGTTTCAGGCTACTGTAAAAGAAAGGACAAACAGGAGAGAGTCCGGCAGTGGGGGCTAGAACACATGATGTACCAAGTTGACAGAGCAAGGTTTGACTTGTCTGAAGATGAGTAGATATTTCAGTGCAGTTTTCAACAATCTAAAAGGGGGATAAAAAAAAAAAATCTTCATAGAGGCAGACACTTCTCAGAGCGACACAGAAAAAGGAGAATGGGCAACTGTCACAAGGTGCCCCAAAGGAAGTTCAGTTAGATATAAGAAGAAAGAAGTTCACAGGGCTGCAGAGAGAGACTGCTGAATCTTCTCCTTTTCAGATTTTCAAAACTCAGCTGAACAAGGTCCTGATTAATCTAATCAAACTTCAAAGTTCGCCTTCCTTGGAACAGGAGATCCAACAAGATGACTTCCAAAGGTCCCTTCCAAATTAAAATTATCGCTTATTTCAAAACACTGGCACACTGTTCACCTCCTTCCTCACCACCTCTAAAATAAACATCCAGTTTCAACAGAGTAAACTTTCTTTTACCTGTAGTTTTCTTACACTTCCTCACCATAATAATATACAGCAATAAATCCATCCCAACTTTAAACACATTCTTTTATTGTAAAATAAAATATATATGGAAGAAGGATATGTTGTTCTGACCTTAATGAAATTTGGCTTAATTCCTTAGATTGAGACAAATTTTATTGCCCAGATTAGAACTTTATATGCGGAGAGATTGACTAAAACTGGCAAGACATTAACAATTTAGCTGATATTTCTGGCTCTCCAAGGCAAACAATGATGGGGTTCTTCGATGGGAAAAAGTGTTGTGTGAAGGCAATAAGGTTAAACTTCCACCCTTTAGTGTAACAGGAATAAGACTGTGTTTTGTGATGCAAGGTGCATGTGGGGTACTAATAGAGGACTGTCCTGATTAAACATTTGTTTAAACAGCTACCTCTGATTGGAACACATTAGTATACATGTCTTTATATTCTATGTTTACATGGTCATTTTATTGTTTCCTCAACTTAAAACTGGCATTACCAACAATTATATACAGGAGGGTAAAAAAGCTGTTGCTTACATTATATAATTCTAACAATTTTTTCTTTGAAAAATCTTTAGTAGTTCAAATTGAAAAATGAGTAACTGACTTCAAACCACAGATGCAACTTCAGCCATTCTCCTAAAATCTCCCCAAATTTGCCTTCTGAAACTTAGGGGAGGGTGGGGAGGGAAAGGAGATCTGTTGAATATGCAGCTAGACAGTCTGTAGAGATCAGAAAAAACATGACAATTCTATTCCCCCCCCCCAACATATTATAGCCTCTCTCAGCTTTCAGCAGTGACTCGACTACAGAAAGAGATCAGCAGCAAATATGAACATTGTGAAACCCAGAAAATACAGCCATTAGAACTGAAGTAGTATTTTGCGAGCTTTCTCCCAAGCAGCACATTTTAAAAACACAAAGTCAGTGAATTACCTGATGCAAAGCATTTTAACGTTACATGGGTAGCAACAGTTTTAAGACTGCCCACAAAATGATCTCCAACATTTTATGCACACACCTTGGGTAATCTAGGTGGGAAACTACAGAAATCATCCAGGAAGCTAATTCTCCTTAGAATTGACCTGCAGATGTTCATAGCAATATCCAACTAGTTAATAGCAGTATTTATTTTAATGGAAGGATGAAGGTCAGATAAAGCTTGGGGAAAGATAATTCTGCCTTCAGAGAAACTCTTCTAGTATTTTGCAAATAAACACCAGACCTCAGATTATATACTATTTGAACAGCATGTACAGCAATTCCTCACTGAATGAGCATGACCCACTAACAGTGAGTCCTGTAGAAAAAGGGGGAATAAGAGAACAATTAATGTTTCACACTGCACATGTACCAGAGGATGCTGCATGGCCAATCTTAGTTCTGAAACTTTCCAACTTCTGAATGCCTTTTTGGCAGCCTTATTTGCATGCAATATATATACAGTAATTTTGGAAACAGATGAATAACAGCGTAGCTCTAATTTGTTCTTCTTTCATAACAATTAACATGCATGTATTTTCTGGCACACAAACAACAAATACTTTTTTTCCTGAGATGAAAGCTAATTTTCTCCTACGAGCTAATTTCCAAAGGTCTGCCCTGGGCCCCCATGGTAGCATACAGAGAGAGAGCAAAACCAGGAGGACATTCAGACACAGCATCTAGAGATACAGATACGCTATTCATTTGAATTACTGGAGCTAAAACACATGAAAAAATGTAATTAGCTAAGAAAATATAGCAGAAGACAGTCAGTAAGAATACATGAGGTAATGTATCTGTAACTGATAAACTGGTATGTAAAGGAAGTCACAGTTTAGATACAAGATGCAGGACCTCTGGACCCCACAGCACACCACCTGTACAGTAGTACATTGCTAAACTTGTCACTTACAATACTGTCCCAAATAAGAAGGTTTTGTCTCATAAAGCCACTGCACAGCCACCACACAGTATGCCACAGCCAAATGAATTTGGTCAAATGACTCAGTTAATCATGATCAGTGGATGAGCAAGTGCATCCTAAATTATCAGTAGAGAGGCAGCATTGCTGGTGTGTTAATACTCCCCGATACATTAATAGCAACCAGTAGGACTTACAGTATTGCTTCACATTGTAATTATGTAATTCTATTGCAAGCTGTCACTGAAAAAGTCAGTCTCATTCCTTCTTTTCCTTCCCTTTCCCCACTGCTCATTCCTAACGTTTGTCTTGCATCAGATCAAGCCACTGTGCTGCCACAGTAAGTCCTGAGTCAGCTCACGATGGGGTGGGGAGAATAGACTACAGAAGAAAGAGTTCCCCCATCAGATCATCAAGCTTATCCAAGATCATCCTGGAGCCACACAATCACTGTATCTGAGGCATGAAAAAGGCAGGAACACATCAGCCAGGCTGGAGGATAACAGTGGAAGTGCCCTTTTTGATAGCAACCCACAGTTTGCCTAGACAAGATATACGTACCTCCCAAATCAGTCTCTGAGGAAAGCAGACAAAATTAGATATACAGCTTTTTTGCCTTGGACTGATGAACACCACATGTCAGATGAGCTAACAGGCATCATAAGCTCGCTCCAGTGCTGCTGATATGCCTGACACACTAGAAAACACTGAGGCAGAATTCCAGTGGTCAATTTAACTTCAAAGTCGTGGCTTGAGCCTCTTGGACAAGAGTCTGCTCCTGTCAAGCTGAAAACCTCTCGATATGAACAGGGTCCCAACAGTCAGCAGACACTTCCTTAACTTTGAATTCTGCTTCCCTCATTTTTGGTCCATTAGAGCAAAGCCAGTGATGTTTATTTTCGAGACAAACAACAAAACTTTTGAAGAAGTAGGGGAAACATGGATACAGAAAGAGATCGGTAAATTCTTAGTTTTAGAGACAAGTAACAAGGGCAAATGCACAGAAACATTTCCTCCCCAAATATGAGGGGACATCCACCTTTTCCTATGACTTATTTTGATGTGATGATCCTAATGACCATTGCACTAAAGTAAGGGTTCTTACTTCAAACAATCTCTTCCTCAGTTTCTTTTCCTTACATATAGAGAAGCAGGAAATAAACCTTTCCTTGGCCCAGCCACAGTCTTTATTTGACAACTTAGAGAAATTACAGAACACATAAGCCTGTGTGTCTGGGCCTATTCAATAAACAATTCCCTCCTCCCTTTCAAGTGAAGATTTTTCTTTTTTTTCCTTGTGAAAAGTACAGTGAAACCATTTCCATTTAAAAAAAAAAAAAGTCACTAACAGAATGCTGAAGTTCTTTAAGAAGCTTCATTCCAGTAACACAGTCACAAGCTTCCCATCACATGGCAGTCCGGGTGATCAGGTCACTGTTCCACACAGAGCAATAGAATTCAAACAAGTCTTCCAAAACTTACAAGATTTAGGCAGGCAGGCAGGGCAAGTGAAAAATAGATGAGTTTGCTTTGCTTTTTTTGTAACATGCACCAGAATACTTCCCATGCTAAGCCAAAATAGAAGTTCTATGTAGCCTGGTAGCCTGTCTTCATCAGTGGCCTACAGTAGGTACCTAGTGAAGAATGTAAGCATATGTCAAGTAAATATCAATAGTTGTCTGCTTCACCTTCCCAGAGATCTGAAGCACAGGGATTTCCTGCTCCAGCCATTAACTATTTGTGTCCAGCCACAATCATTTTTTCCTGGTCTTATTCAAATGCCTTTTGAAAACAAACTCTTAGCATCTATAAGGTCATTTATAACTATACAGCGGACCTCATCATCACACGTAGAGAAAAAAAAAATTGCTCTGGATGTACTAACACAAGTGATCCCTTGCTTTGTAATAAACAGCGCATAACCATAGCTTACTCACCCACTTCATGCTACTCATGGTTTTCAAAACCTTCCACCATGTCACTCCCTCCAGGTACCTCTTCCCAACACAGAAGTATCCTAATCCGTTTAGTACCTCCTTCTAGAGAAGTATTCTTTATTTCTTATCATCCTTGACACTTTTCTCTAACTTACGTAGTTCTGTTACATCCTTGGTATTATCATAATCTTTGGCAACCCCTTTACTTGTTCAATTATTTCTAAACATTATATACAGGTTCATGAGCACTTCAGCTAAAAGACTTTGCCTCCCCCACCAAGCCAAATGTATCTCTTCACATTTACTTATGTTTACTTTCTCAGTCAGACACTCAGTACCACAAAGTCTTTCCCTGTCATTACTACTAGGAATACAATCACTTTCATCAGTATTTCTACCCTCTTTCCTGAAGAGGACAGCACAGACTTATGTAGGATTCCCAAAACAACCATTTACTAACACCCTCTTTTTTATCTTTAAACCAATTACTCATCTATGACAGAACTCCTCATTGACACTGGTACTAGTGTATTTCTTTAAGAGCCTCTGGTGTCAAAGTCTGTCCCTAAACCTTTCAGTATCAAGCACATACAGACCAACTCTACACCAACTGCGTGCCCAACAACTCTTTTATAGGACTCTACTAGTCACATGCTGCATGACTTGCCTTTACAAAAGGTATGTTAACTTTATCCTCATTACACGTATCCATGTATTTATTGATTATTTTATTTCTTGGAATAGAATTCATGCTATTTAATACCAACTTTAACCGCAAACAGCAGTAGAAGATTCGTTCTGAGGCTCAAAATCTTTCCCTCAAACCTCTAATATCTCTACTATGTCAGTATCCTAAAATAGATAAACAAAAAACTAGATTGCCTGATTTAATATACACATACATACACACACTTTTTTGAAAATAAATTCTAGCATTTCTATCGATGCACACACAAGTTTGCTCCTTATTTTCCTAAATTCTGTTTTAAATAGGACTTTTTTTTTTTTTTTTTTTTTTTTTACATTCTGGACTAGCTTATACCACTTCTGTAAGGCCTTTGACAGGGGTCCTCACAACAGCCTTCCCTCTAAATGACAGAGATAGAGATTTGATGGACGGACTGTTCGGTGGATGACTGGTTTGATGGCCGCATCCAGAGGGTAATGGTCAAAGGCTCAATGTCCAGATGGAGATCAGTGATGAGTGGTGTCCCTCAGGAGTCCATACTGGGACCAGTACCGTTTAATCTCTTCATCAATGACACAGACAGTGGGATCGAGCACATCCTCAGGAATTTTGCCGATGACACCAAGCTGAGTGCAGCAGTTGACACGCCTGAGGGACGGGATGCCATCCAGAGGGACCTGGACAAGCTCAAGAAGTGAGCCCATGTGAATGTCATGAGGTTCAACAAGGCCAAGTGCAAGGTCCTGCATGTGGGTCAGGGCAACCCCCAGTATCAATACAAGCTGGGGGATGGAGGGATTGAGAACAGCCCTGAGGAGAAGGACTTGGGGGTGTTGGTTGATGAGAAGCTCAACATGAGCCAGCAGCGTGCGCTTGCAGCCCAGAAAGCCAACTATGTCCTGGGCTGCATCAAAACAAGTGTGACCAGCAAGTCAAGACAGGTGGTTCTGCCCCTCTACTCCGCTCTCGTGAGTACCCCACCTGGAATACTGCATCCAGCTCTGGGGCCCTCAACACAAGAAGGACATGGAGCTGTTGGAGTGAGTCCAGAGGAAGGCCACAAAGATGATCAGAGGGCTGGAGCACCTCTCCTATGAAGACAGGCTGAGAGAGTTGGGATTGTTCAGCCTGGAGAAGAGAAGGCTCCAGGGAGACCTTAGAGCAGCCTTCCAGTACCTAAAGGGGGCTTACAAGAAAGATGGGGACAGACTTTTCAATAGGGCTTGTAGTGATAGGACAAGGCGTAATGGTTTTAAACTAAAAGAGGGCAGATTCAGACTAGATAAAAGGAAGACTTTTTTTTTTTTTTTTTTAAACGAGGGTGATGAAACACTGGACCAGGTTGCCCAGGGAGACTGTAGATGCCCCCTCCCTGGAAACATTAAAGGTCAGGTTGGATGGGGCTCTGAGCAACCAAATCTAGTTGAAGATGTCCCTGCCCATGGCAGGCAGGTTAGACTAGATGACCTTTAAAGTTCCCTCCAACCTAAACTATACTATGATTTCTCACCAGAGCTACTGACTCTTCTCCTAACCCTGGGAGAATATACAAGTGTAAGGACACCAGTTCTAAAGGTTGCAGGAACTCCAGCAATCTCCCATTGGTTTTGGCTTTTCCCCAGTCACTAGTTCAACATTACAGCAGCACTGATGCAAGCCACCTTTCCTCTAGTCTGGACATCACCCCCACTTCCTAATAAATCTAATTTCACTTTCCCTTATATCTTACTTTCTAAGCCTAAACATTGTTTTTCTCTCCTTCTCTTTACCTCTCTGCTCCGAGGTACGGTGCAAGGAACATTTTGAGACATGTTTACAGAATGTAGAGAGCTAAGAACTAGCAGGTCATCTCACGGTACTTGTTGGTAGAATGAACACCTTATGTTACAGCCCACTACTGAGGTCAATGGACTCAAAGGAACTACAGATTATTTGACATCTACAACAAAACATTTTTCAGAGAAACTGTTTCTTAAATAGAACAAAGCCTGTTTCCTACAGGTTTGCACCCTCCTCTACATTACTGCTGTTACAAGCCTGTTAAGACTCTTCCATACAACCATGTGTTTTAGTTCCCTCTCACATTCCTTAACTGGCAACCCTTCCCCTTCTCATTCCTTGAGTAATACCAATTACTTTGCACGGTCCCTAATTACTGAGTGGGAGCAAGACAATTCTACGCCTGTTTCCAAACCATGCACGTACTAAGTGGCCTGCTGACAGACTGTGAGGTGGAATGGGTAGAGAGTGGGAGGAAGAAGCCACACACAGTTTTGCCTTGTACAAAGCAGAAATTTTCAAGAAACTTACAGGATCTTCATATTTCAAAATGCATTTGCTTCTGCTGATGATCACTTCACAGAGGAATGGACAAACAGTCAAAGCACAAGCTTGTTTCCTGAGGAACCAAGGCACAGATATGCCCCTCGCCATCAGCCAAGATCTTGTCTTGTGACACTGACTTTTATCCTGGCTTCTAGTCTTAATTCACAGTTTAATTTTAATAAGTATTATACATTTTTTGAAAAAACTCACCGTTTTATTACGAAGTCTAATTATGTCCGAAACAGAGCCAGCTCCACAATATTCCATAACAATCCACAGATCTGTGTTCTTAAAATAGCTGCCATAGTACTTGACAACATAAGGACTAGATGGAAAAAAAAGTTAGGTAAATAGATAAATTCTTAGTAGGGGAAAAAAAAATAATTGTAAGTGTTGTTAAAAATTACAGTTTGACACACACTAACACAGTTAAAGAGCAAGTGTAATCAAATACATTTTAAAACTGTAATTGGCTTCACCAACGCCTTGTTAGATTATAGTCTGTCTGCTTAATAAAATTATAAAGGCATTACTATATGTACATATCACAAGCTTTCAGTGATCTTCAAATACAAACATAGTTATCACAAACATTAGTCTTCTGATATAAAGCTTTGTTTTTCTCTCCTCTAAGGCCTTTCTTAATTTTTAACTCTCCTCACAAAGTTATTGGATGTTTCCCTTCTTGAAAAGGCTGCCTTGTTTTCTTCCCTTCTGAACAACAAACCATGGAAACTCACCCATGTTTTCCTGATTTTCTAAGCACAAACTCATTTTAAGCATAGATCTAGACTTCCATGTTAAACAAAATCTAGTTTTGGTTTGAACAAGACTTCTGGATTTGTAAATGCATTTTCATATTGAAGCGTCTCATGTGAGGAGATAGTTCTGTCATAAACAGAACATATTGCTTTGCTACTCATCAGTTTGGCACTTGACATAATACTTCCTCCGAGGCACTTGCAAAAGAAAGGCAGAAACAGATGTGGTAAACATAACAAGGGCCTTCCTTCAGAAAAGTGATTAGATAGTGTATTTATGGAAATAAAAGGTTGGAGGTTTATTGGCAGGAAGTTAACCAAAGGAGGTTACAGTACGATTGCCATCCACCTCCCACAAAGTCAGAAAGTAAAATACTGAGATCTCAAACAGTGGCTTCTGTTCAGAACACCTGCATTTTGGGGTGGAATCAAACACTTTTGTTTTGGAGCAAGGAATTGTATTTTAGGATCAGCATGTTTGGCAGCAACATTTTTTGTTAGAAAACTTATATAAGAAAAAGAGAGGACCTATGTTTGCCTCCTGCAACATGGTGCTATCTCTATAAAAGATAGGTCAAAACTAATCAGCAAACTACTTCATGAAAGAGCAACTGTTAGTACTATAGGAACTTGCCTTTACAGAAGGCAAGTGGGTCAATTCCCTCCTAACTAGTCCAAACAAGTATGACATACTAATCTTGCCCCTTATAAACTCCTGAAGCATGGAAGTTTACTGTTACTTCTGAAGAAAACCCACTGATTTTCATGGCCTTCTCTTGCCAGATTCCTACTATGCTGGTATTCCCAGCAAAAATTGAGTATTATTACAAATCAAGACAAGATAATCTTTTCAAAACACCATGTGCTGTGCAAACTCAAAACACTGTTCACATTTGCTTAAAGCCTTGTCCCAGTTAACTACATGGGCCAGTCTTTTCCATATCAACTGCTTGTCTTAGAGTCTATGTTTTTCCCCTTAGAAGAGCTTCAGCACATACAGTGTAGCTCATTCCAGAAACAGGCATGGAGAAGAAAGCAAGCGTAAAGATCATCTTTTATTTGAGATGCTGCCACAGCTCAATGCTTTTCTATAATATCTGTGGAATCATCACATATGAAAATAAAGTATTAAAAAGTGCATCATCCCTCCCATCAGTACTGCACAGCACTGTATTTGCACCGAGGAACACCACACATATACAAGCACATGGTGCAGAGCCCAACCCTTCTTTTCAACCAGAGAATAGCTGCACCTTGTCCAGTGAAGGAAGAGTTTGTGTTCTAAAATTCTGAAGTCTTTCTCTTAAAAGTGTTATACAATAATACACTTCCAGTAGATACTAAATACACCGTGTTGTTCAAAGAAAAGCAGGAAACAAAGAACAAGGGCAGAGAAAAGGGGGTCAGGACAAGGGACACAGGAATAAGACGGTGAGTAGGCCCACCTAGGACAAGAATGAAAATGGCACAAGAAGCATAGTACAAGAAAGAAAGGTGAAAATTTTAGAAGATTCTCAAGTATCGCTACTTCTTTTCTTTGTCAGCATACTTCACAGACATCTGTTTTAAGTATCTATTTCAATCCTGGTCTAGTACTAACAGACATACACACACTACAACCTACACCACTGCTTCCAGTCAGCTCACATGGCTCAAGCCTGCACAGTGACTAAGGGCTGCAATTCAATCACTGACCCCACAGAAGAACTCTCGCTGAGAATCCATGAGGTGCTATTTTCCAACTTATTCAAGGTCTTTCTTTATGTAAGGGGAAAGAAATGAAGCAGGGAAGTTAAAATATGTTTACTTTGATTCTTCTTGTTGCTGTGCTCTTAATTCTTTTTAACTCCTCTTCCAGTGCACAGGAAGAGCCGAGGACCTACTCTGAGAATCAAATCTAGTTTCACAGTTAAGCAGACGAACAAGAGTGCTGCTTCCTTTTTAATCTGTACCTGTTACAAAACTCCAACTGGCCAGACAGACAAAAAAAGCCTCACAGGGACAAAAAGGATTAAGAGGAGCCCCAGCCAAAATTCAAGGGTTCCAAATCCTTTTAGTACCACACATCTTTGTGGAATGTGGAAAAAAACATAAATGCTTCCTTTTCCTTCCATTCCTCTGCCTACACTTTTAACAGGCTTCTAGCATTCAGAACAGTCAATGCCAGAAGGGAATGGATTACAAGGTCCAGTGTATTCATTGGTCACAAATACTCAGATCAGGGCTGGCAGGCAGAGGTTCTAAAGAAGTTTGAAGAACAGTTGCATTCTCATGTGCTAGATACAATGTACTGTGAGGTCTTTATCCCTCTATTTAAGCATAAATACTTGAAATCTTCTCTCCTCCTTCACGACCCCATAGACAAGATGCTGTGGAGCAGTATGATCAAAGTCCGTGTAACACCTTAGCAAAACATTCAGCAACAAATCTGAATGAATTCAGACTGCATTAAAAGGATTATCTTTAAATCTAGGATGAGTACTGCTCATTGCCAAACAAAAGCAAATTTTTCATTTAAAGACAGAACTTCAACCCTGACACGCCACAAAAGCACAAACACAATTGAGAAATAACAGACCACTTGCTATAATACAATTCACCAAGTTAGTGACTAAAGCAATCAATATTTTACAGAAAGTTTCACCTAATTAAAATGCAAAGCTTTCCTGTTTGCACTTTGATTCACAAACAACAGATTCTGATACCACTGATCAGACATGAATAAAGACTCATCCTATCAAATCTGACCTTGAAGTTACAGCCAAAACCTTAAAAGATTATCCTCAAAAAATATACAAATAAGAAATGGGTAACTCCATAGAAGAGAGGAAATGCAAAGTTATTTCTGCATTCTTGCAGAAACTTGATGTTAAGGCTTCCATTCCTACAATACTAGCAATCATAAGATATATTCTTTGTGAACAAGTCTAAGGTTAACAGTCCTTCTTCAGAACTATTAGAAGAATGTTCATTTTTTAAAAGGTATGATCCTGCATGAAAAAGACAACTGATAAAATACTATTTTGGAAGCTAACTGCTAGCTGTTAGTCTTGTGCTAGAAACATCTTTATCGATCTTCTGAAACAGGTAACTTGGAATTCACAAGGCCTAAGACATTTACAAGAAATATTAACCTTTGGGCTTGACGGTGCAAGTAAAGTGAAACAAGCACAGAGGAATTCTAAGCAGAGGAAAGTACTTATTCTTTCAACAGTTTCTGTGATGTACACTACTTGTACTTCCTGCAATCCAACCCAAGGATAGGAGGAGGTTCGCAAAGTGATTCCTTAAGTACATTGTCCAACACAGACTGCTTTAACTTTCCATATTAAAAAAAAGCTTGCAGCTGCATACGTTTCATCTATATTCACAAGTACAAATACATTTTCACATAGACTCCAAGAAAGGGAGCACAACTGTCATACCTACCTGTCACATTGTTGCATTATAGAGATTTCTTTAATTATTTCTTGAAGATCTGACTCCACAGGGACCTGTTTAATTGCTACAACTTGTCCAGACTCTTTGTGTATTGCTTTAAACACGCTACCATAAGACCTAAAAATAAGAGAAGGAATTTATTTTTTGAACAGTTGTTTCTCATTACCATTATACAGAAACTTTAAGAAGTCACAGAAGCCATATGATCACACAGAAGTTTGAGGGGGTTTTTCAGGCTGCAAAAAATTCATTTCTATCAGGACCTCAGGAAAGACATGCCTCTGAAGAATTAATTTTTGTCAAGATGTAGAGTATCTATCTCCAGTACAGGTGCAAGCACCTCTGAGGCCTTAATAAACAAGGGACATCAAAAATGCATAAATATATTTGAGGAAGTGTGGAAGTCTACTGATGCATGCATCTGCTTTATTATTAAAACTTGTCCAGAGAAGCATTCCTTAAGACATTTATTGTCACTCTCTCTGTAACTTAATATTCCTACATGTTTTATATACTGTTTCCCTCTGATTCCATCCCCTCAAATAGTTGCACTTACCCCTCACCAAGTTTCTCCAGAACATCAAAGACTTCTTCAGGCTGCTTAGTTAAACTATCTTCACTTAGCTTTTTGAGTTTGCTAAAAGAAAGACAAAAGTTATTTGTTTGTTTGGGGGAGGAAGACACAGAACTCAAGCAAATTTCCATACAAAAGAACAGAAAGAAAAGCAGATTATAAAGAAAAATATATTCCAATGAAAATAAAATGCCTCATTAAAGTGCAGTAGTAAAATTTTAATCAATCCTCATTTAAGGTGGAGAAAGTTATGACAATTTTTGTCATTATCACTTTCCCACTGATGTTTACTCAATTCAAAGCAGCATGGGACCAATTCATTGTCCAAACCTCTTCCTTTACTAAAGTAGAAACAGCCACAGAATACAGTAAAGCTCACCTTTCATCAAAAAAGCAGCCAGCATGCAAACACATGCTCGTTACTGCCTACAGTATGCCATGTTGTTATCTAAGAATGTATAAACCAACCTTTTACCCACATGAACTATCCACTTTCTAAACTATACCACTCATAAGCCAGTGAACTACATCAAGTTAAAAGCAGAACCCAGAGTCAAGATGACTCTGGGAACGTATGCTAGTACTTCACCTTCACAGGTAGTAGAACATTGAACTTCCAAGAGTTGAATACCCTAAGAGTTGTAGGGGCAGTCCCTTTTGCATCTTTGTGAATGTACACAGGGACAGGTGCAACAAAATCTCTCATTACATATCACCACCGTATTTTGCCCTCCAGTTCTCTCTCACACAGTCTCAAATCACTCAGAATCACCCTACAATTTCTCCCAGCACCTTCAACCCACTCTTACCACTATCCTTTGTCCTTTATAAGCAGTCCTAGCCTTTCCCCAGTCTCCAGCATTCCCATCCATCCAGGCCCCCAGACTCCTGGCAGATCTCAGAACACAAGCCGCAAGCTTGCGATGGAGCTGACACTGAACATAGCACAGGAAAATATAACCACACACATGTTGCTGTGAGGCCGGGTGGCTGCAACATGTAAAGCTTTCCCCCTAAAAGTTATAGGGAGTTTTGCTGCAAGACTGAAATAACAAGCTAACACTATATGATAGCCAAGGATACTATTAAAGTCGAAGATGAGCTAAAGAATAGCTGGTGCTGTAGTGTTAGATATAGACAATGTATTCCATCTGCAGGAGGAGGAAAAAGGAAAACAAAGAAACTTTGAAGCACAGCAGATCATTGAAAACTTATGGAAAATAAGTTATCTTGTGACACTTTCCTGGAAATGAACACCAAACAGGGGAAGGGAGGAGGGCACTGACAGAAAAGACTGTCAAATCTAACACTGGAAGAACAGTGTTCAAATAAAACCCCTTTGTATAAAGAGATGTAATTCTGTGATATGCAGAAATAAAAGATACAGTGGAATGACTGATGAAGGAATTCTTCAAATTAGAAGAGACTTCTTATTGCCAAACATCTAAGTAGAGACAAAAATTTAAAGTAATTGTATAAGCCCACAGGTCATATGGATCAGTGCTAAACAAGGAAAGCTGGGGGGAAGGGGGTGGGGTGTACACATTTATATATCAAAGAACTCTTTGATAGGTGTAGCAATTATATGAATACAAAAAGCATCCACAAGCAGTAAGGAAAGGTGCATTAACTGCTGTAAAGACATGCAGTTTGCTACAGCAAACAGACAGGAAGCTGGAAAGCATGTGTGTTTAAAAGAGAATAAAAATCTCCCCAGCGAAGGAAAGGCATAACTCATGAACACGAAGAAAACCAGCAGAAAATTCAAACAAGAGCAGCTATATAACATCTGCAAAAGTGGCCTACAAATCAAACACAGTAACACATAACAAATCTGCTTTCTTTTTTCCCCTTCTCTCTGCTAGTTAGAGACTAAAAAGCAGAAAGATTGAACTTAAATCTTACAAGGAAGCACTTATTAATTAACAAGTGTAAGTTGAGATAAAAAAAAGAAGTGGGGAAAAAACCAAGATTTTGCAGGTAGGTATTAAAGAAACAATTCATTAGTTTTGCTTCTTTTGTTTCAAATTATTTTTCCCCTCTGATCAGGTTATCTGCATCCTTAAAGACAGTGTTAACAGAATAAAAGTTACTGCAATCATTCTCCACTTGTCACCAACAAAAAGCATGCACAATATGCATACGATACCAGCAGAACCTAAAAAAAATAAAAACCACGACCATCAGCCAAGTCTCTCACTTGACCGAAGAGCTGTGTAACAAGACACACTCAACAGAATAATGGAGGGACTGAACTTTTCACTAACTGGAAAAAAAAAAACCATACAGTGACCTCAACCAAAGAAAAGAACACTTCCACCTGACCAAGAGAGTAATGCCTACTAAAATGAGAAGGAATAGAAAAAAAATAGAAAATAAAAGGAAAAAAATCCATCCCAAAGCCCATTTTGAAGAGGCCTTCAAAATTTCACTTTTACACACACACACACACATATCCTTGTAGCAAATTTGCTTCTTCATAGAATCATAGAATGGTGTGGGTTGGAAGGGACCTTAAAGACCATCTACTTCCAACCCCCCTGCCATGGGCAGGGACTCCCTCCACTAGACCAGGTTGCCCAAAGCCCCATCCAACCTGGCCTTGAACACTTCCAGGGATGGGACCTCCACAACCTCTCTGGGCAAACTGTCCCAGTGCCTCACCACCCTCACAGGGAAGAATTTTTTTTCCTTATATCTAATCTAAATCTTCAGCTTAAGGCCATTCCCCCTTGTCCTATCACTACACTCCCTGATAAACAGTCCCTCTCCAGCTTTCCTGTAGGCCCTCTTCAGATACTGGAAGGCCACAATTAGATCTCCCCGGAGCCTTCTCTTCTCCAAGCTGAACAACCCCAACTCTCTCAGCATGTCCTCATAGGAGAGGTGCTCCAGCCCTCTGATCAGCTTCGTGACCTCCTCTGGACTCGCCACAACAGCTCCATGTCTTTCTTATGCTGGGGACCTCAGAGCTGGATGCAGTACTCCAGGTGGGGTCTCACGAGACCAGAGTAGAGGGGCAGAACCACCTGTCTTGACCCGCTGGTCATGCTTCATTGATGTGGCCTAGGATACAGTTCTTGAGAGAGAACTTTAGAATATGCTTAATACCAAGAGGGTTTCCACAGCACCATTAACTCCAAGACATTGGGAGTGCTTGAGAAGATCTAGGGAAACAACCACAAACAGCCATAAACTGATCAAAAACAATGTCACCATCAAATAACACATTATCTGGAGTATTTAAGAGGCAACCTAGAGACCAAAGAAATAATCATTCTGCAGTTTTAGAACTATTTTCACATTAACCAACTCTGACAAACGTGTTATGAGACCAAACAATAACATTAAAGCAGATAAATATTAAATCCATTTAGAGGAAGAAATACACGTCAACCTCAGGAATTTCATTGCCAAATGCACTGCTCAAAAGTACTTCACACTCCTTCACAAATATACTGTAAGAGTACAGATGCTAGGTCCAGTGTTCAAGTGACAGTATTAACACCACAGTTCTTTGAACCATAGAAAGATCCTGATAACTCAGACTGTTTAATGACTTCTATTTCTAGAAGTTTAATAGATTCCCCAGCTCTTAAACTGCAGAACAACATGTGATATACCCTGAAAGCAAGCAGCTACATACCACACAGCCATTTGCTCACCCTCATCCCACCCCACAGTGGGATGGTGGGGGGAGGGAGGGAAAGCACCCCACACCTCGTGGGTTAAGGTAAAGTTTAATAGGACAGAAAGGGAAAATACTAGTAATAATAATATACGAAACAAGTGATGCATAATGCAACTGCTCACCACCTGCCGACCGATGCCCAGCCAGTTCCTGAGCAGCCTTCCACCCCCAGCCAACTCCCCTAGTTTATATACTGAGCATGACATCATAAGGTATGGAATATCCCTTTGGTCAGCTGTGCCCCGTTGTCCCAGCTGTGCCCCCTCCCAGCTTCTTGAGCACCTCCAGCCTACTCACTGGCAGGGCAGGAGAAGCTGAAGAGTCCTTGACTCTAAGTGTGTAAGCACTACTTAGCAAGAACTAAAACATCAGTGTCTTATCAATATTATTCTCCTACTAAATCTAAAACACAGCACTATACCAGCTACTAAGAAGAAAAATTAACTCTATCCCAACCGAAACCAGGACACAGTTGCAATAAAGACAAGCATTCATTAAAACTTTGTGAGAAGCAGGGAAGAGGAAGATGACTGTTTTAACTGATTGTAAAGCACTAAGCAGAATACAAGAAGAAAAGACAAGAAATATTATCTTATTATCTTGGTTAAAAACAAGCAACTACAGTTTGGGACATAGAAATGCATCTAAGACTTCAGAATCAGCTTCTTAATCAGGAGTTGCTTGTGTACATGTGTCCCCTACTAGCCTCACTTTCTAAATGTGCAAGATAAGACATATACAGCCAAGCATTTCAGAAGGATCACTACTTTTTTTAAAAGCATTAAGGTGCTCTACATGGGAAGTGAATACTGTAAGCACCCAGCAAAATACCCGTCTGCTAAGGCATGACTAGAAATATGGAGGGGGGGGGGAACCAACTGAAGAGACAAAGGGCTTAAGAACAATCAGGCATGGGGGGAACTGTCTCATTCCTCTCCCTCATGGGTCCTCTACTTTCATGACACGAGCATTTAAAACAGAACACATAAATCAGAAAATTCAGGAAATGTTCTATTCTGGCCACAGGACAAAAGTGCCACATTATATATACATACTTTAAAAAATGTGAGAAAGTCTAAAGGAGGTATGTAGAATACAAGTATAAAACCTGGGTAGAAAGCCATTCTGGGTTCTTTTACTCTAGAAAATCATCAGGTAGTGACTCCGGGCCATTTCAGTAGTCTGCCAGAAGGAAAGCTGTTCCTGAAAGCAGGAGCACTAACTACAATTTTGGGACAACAAGAGTTGTCAAAAGGATTTTCTTGTTCCAAGCAGGTTTGACTTTCTGCATAACACCTAATTTCTTAAACAAGAAAAATACATCCCAGCAAAGAATTTTACTTTTATAAATCCAGTTGATAGCAGAAAACATTCATACTTAGCATGACCAGAATCTCACACATCTTTGAGTACATCAGTAAAACTCCACATAACTAAATGCAGAAAAACCTAGAAACGGGGAGAGGCACCCAAGACTACTAATCCTAGCATAACGATCAGAAAAATCTGAATTGGGACCTGAAAGAGCAAGCGATATTCCCTCCCCCCAACATGAAAAAGCAAAGTACGAGTTTAGTGTCCTACAGTCATTACATACAGATTTTACAAAATAAATTGGTGATGTGCTACAGAGGTAGGCATTAAAAAAAAAACCCTGAAAGTTAACAGAGAAAAATAAAGCAGGACTAAAGAATAGAACTTCATCAAGTACTGTCATGAGTTATGGAAAACTGGACAGCTGCTCCATGAAACATGAATATATGTGGTTTATTTTGCAGAAGAACTAGCACATTGAAATATTTAAAAAGAATGGCTGGGATCAATTATACTGATGTATTAAAAGAGAAGCTGCTAAGAGAAATCACTGCAGTCATCAGAAATAGAGGTGGCATGTGAAAGCCTTGAGACATTTACACTGCTTTACTCTGTTCACACAAGTAGAAACAAGTTTAAGACAGTTTACATTATTGTGTACTTACATTTAGTTTTCTACCAATAAAACCCAAGCAAAGTTACACTTCTGTCCCATCATTTTCAGGATGAACTTGACAGTCATCATCCATGTGACCTTACATGCCCATTGACACAAACATTAAGACCAATGTATTTTTCACAGACAGTTTATATTTTAAAAACAAGTTTTTCCCTTCTGACTAAACTTGAAAAGTTTATTTCGGTGAAAATTAAACTCAGTTTAAAGAAAGGACTGGAAAACCTTAATTAACACACTCAATGCAGCCTTTTATTTGGCATCAGTGTGCAGGAAACGAGCAAGATTAAAAACTATGACAGAACTGTGTCTCTAGCTACTTTTTTTTCCCCCTTGTATGCAATCTATCTCCTCATGCATGAGTATGCCTACATATACAGAAAAATGCAATAAGAGAGAAAAATTACAAGACTCAGAGGTAAATGTAACTACTTCAAGAGTGAAAGTCCTTTTTAGTGAAGAAGTATAAAGCACATCTGAAATACAGTTAGAAATTCAGATGCAAGAAAACAGTATCAACTACTGCACAAATTGTTCAGCATAAAGTCAGAACACTGATGCCAAATTATTTTTAAAAAGTAAACAAAATTATTTTGAAAAGGACTCCTCTTTACTGCTGCAGTACATTGGTCAAACAAACAAAGCTAGTGATTTTGACAGCATCCCCACTGAAAAGCCACAGTAGCCTAGCCTGTCACTTGGGCATCATCACTGCTACTTTCTGAAGGGCTATTTTAAAGATTTACACAACTCACAACTGTGTTGTGTGTTTCTTTATAGGGAAAGGGGGAATAAAAGTGCCCTATACCTGTGAGAGAACACTGGGATTCTAGACATCCAAGCAGCTTTGAAGTGCTCATAGGAAATTCTTGATTCCTCTAGATTAATGTCTTGCCCTACAGATATCGTGGCAATAGATCCCTGTCAGTAACTGCTCCTGTAGACAGCAGGCACCAAAGTAAAATGTCTACTGCTCACATCTATTTTGCCAAGTAAACATGGTGTGTCCATCCCAAGCCATTCCTGCATCCAAGGCAGGCATCAAAAAATTCAGCCCACAAAAAATAAACTGTATTCCTCCTAGACTTGCAGGAAAAGGGGTTGGCCTAGCAGAATAGTTGGGAATGTCAAACAATCAGAAAATCATAAAAAACAATGGATAAAGGCTGTATATATACACAGGGGCTACAAACACTTATATCTTATGAAAAACTGAGTTGAAATCTTCCCTCCCACTACAGAAACAAATCCATTAAGTTCTCATCACATTCAAATTTGCAGAAATAAGCTTCAAAAAACATGGAAAGTATAAAAACATGCCAGAGTTTAGAAGTTCTCTCATCAGCTTTCTACTTCTTCCTAACTGAATCTAAGGATTTAATCAGCTCCCCACTCTCAATTAAGCCAGACACACACTACCAGCTAGGCAATAGTTACAGCAAATCTCAGATCTTCCAAAAAAACCTCCTGTAGGTTATGCTAACTTCAAGTTTTATTTTCAGTCCTTTGATATCATCAGATCCCAGGCTTTGCACTGGTTCTGGTAACATCGATTACTCCCCAGACATTCCCATTTCTTCTCCTAAACCCTTGCTGGTGCCTCTTCTACTTCCTTTATTTGCAACACGCAATACTGTCATTCTGAAACTACAGCGTAGGCCTGTTCCTCCTCCACCGACTGCCTCCTAAAAACACTCTGCATAACTATTAATCAATTTTGGGTCAAAGTTTTCAGCAGTCGGTACTGTTACTTGATGTATTACTGGAGAAAAAAAAAAAAACAGTAGAGTTCAGGATCACGTTCTTCCCAAGTCCTGTCATCCCACAGGAAGCTGTTTTAAAGAATATTAAAGGTTTTAAATGTATATGTTTAAAAGTAGAATGCAAAAAATTATTTATTACCTTCTGCCACAAATTTATATTGCGCAGTTCCTGGATTTTTTCATTAAATTACAGGAAGCAAAAAGTAAACTACTTGAAGCTCTAAGATAGTAAGTATATATGTAAACTGTGTAACTATATTCTGTATACCACACAACTACATATACTACTATACTATACATATACTACTATACTATGTAGTATATAACTATATCCAAAAAAGGGATTGTTCTAATTTAAATAAATACAATTAAAACAAAATTATTTTGTGCATTAAGATGACAGTGTCACATTTAAAGCAAAAGCTCATGGTTCCACACTATTACACATGCACAAAAAAAAAGAAGCCAAATAATAAATGCTAAAAAAAAAAAACCCACATAGTAATTAATTATTATTAACCAGATAGCCTATATATTTCAGAAAATACACAGACTGTGGGAATACTCTTGATTTTTGCCTCTTCCCACTCCCTGATTTGCAATTGCAACTATGCAGCGCCCACCCCCACAAGCATCCCTCCAACAGCAGGACACAAGGGCACTTTCTAACGTGGAAAGATAAGAACAACTGCTTAGAACCACAGAATTCTACTACTTAGGTCGGTTTCTTCCATAGGCCTGGACTATAAAGTGCACAGACCCCAAGCCACAGAGGACTCTTCTCGGTGATGAAGTTTCCCTCATTTTACATTAAAACGTTCCTCTTGTAACTCAACCAGCCTCTAAGGGTTTGCCTCCATCCACCTGGACGTTTAGTCAGGACGGTTATTTCGGGGACGCCCCTCACGCTACAGAAGACCTTCCCCAACGCAACACAAGCCCTCCGGCCGCCAAGCACGCCTCAGCCCCCATCGTTGTCCCGCCGCCCCCCTCACAACGCCCAGGACCGGAGCCTCCCGAGGCCGGCAGGAGTCAGCGGGGGAGCAGGCGGGGCCGCCCGTTCCCCCTCAGTCCCCCACCAGCCCAAGGCCTCACCCCGGCCGTGCCGCCGCGCTCGCTTCCGGGAGGGGAAGGGGCCGCCAGGGAGGGTCGTTACCTCTTGGGCGCTGTCTGCTCCATGCCGCTGCTGGCCCCCCGGCCCCGCCGTCTGGAGGGGGGCTCCCGGCCAAGCCCCTGGGCAGTACCGGGCCGGTAGCCGCTGAACTCCTCACAACTTTCGTACGAGCTCGCTGGCCCTTTAAACGGGGCTCACGCCCTCCCTCGGCCGCCGCCGCTCCCGGCCTCTCTGAGGTAACCGCCACTACCGCTACCTACCCGGCTACCGACGAGGGCCCGCCCCCCCGCGCCTCTCAGTGGTTACAACTCGCGCCACTGCAAGTGCTGATTGGGCGGCGCGGAAGTCGCTCAGAGCGGCAGGAGGGACAAGGCCCCACCTCACCACGGGAAGAGCGGGCGGTGTCGCGCCGGCGGGAGGGAAAGAACATGGAAGCGGCGGTGCCGCCGGGAACGAGGCGCAGCGGTCCCGGCATGCCCCGCGGGGCCGTGCCCCGTGGGGCACGCCGGGAGCTGTAGTCCTCCCGAGGAACCTGCCCTACCCGTTCCTGTAGGAGGGGCGGCCGCA
This sequence comes from Grus americana, assembly GCF_028858705.1. Taxonomy (NCBI): domain Eukaryota; kingdom Metazoa; phylum Chordata; class Aves; order Gruiformes; family Gruidae; genus Grus; species Grus americana. The sequence goes on along the minus strand of NC_072853.1, from coordinate 24,484,598 downwards.
GGGGCCTGGCCGGGCGAGCCAAGCCGGGCGGCGAAGAAACAGAGACCCGGGGCCCTGAGGCGCCGCCGGGGCGAAGGACAGCCATGCCTTCCCCCACACGCTCACCTCATCCCCCGATTTTTGGAGCTGGGCCTTCGGGCGAGGGCAGGGCTGGGGCAGAGCCGCGGCCTGAGGCGGAGGCTGAGGGCGGCTCTTGCCCCGCTGCCGCCCCCGGGGCCTCGTCGCCTCTGGGCGATGCTGCCGGGGGACCCGTGCCTTTCATCCGCCTGTCTGCACCAGCCGAGGGACAGCCGCCCTCGGTGCGGAGTTGCATCCAGCCCCTCCTTGAAACGTTAAATTTGTTCACGGACAGCTGGCTCCGGAGCACAACAGAGAGGAAGTCTGAAGTTAGTCATGGCTGGACTGTGGAGCTGCTCTCCAAAGCTGGCTCGGGTGACACAGTACGGCTTTGAGGTGAAAAATGCTGGCACTTGGCACTTGACTTTTTAATGCCAAAGCATACAAGTTACCCTGCAAAGCCATAGGAAGCTGCCACGTAATTATTCAAGCAGCAGATTTCAGGCCACCGAGTACCATGTGACAGTTACCTGCAATTTCTCCACCTTACAGCTTGTGACTTTCTGCTGTTTATGTAGCAATTTAAGATACTAACTGACAAAGCATCCAAGTAGATCCAGCCAAGTCAATACAAGACGAGTTTTAAATGTTCAAGCCAATTTCTGTATCCTTTCCTGAAAGCTGGGTTTATTTGCCTAACTAATGGCAGTTCAAGGTAAAACATTTGGGCAAGATCCATAAAAATACTGAGATGCCCAAGTTCCACTTTAAGCTGATGTTAGATGTACAACAGCACCCCCCCTTAAAAAAATCCACACTCCATACCTAATTTCATCTCTTTGATGTGCATTAGCAAGGGAATTTTGAATGGCTGAAATCCTACTGTTGTGCAAGTCCTCTACTTTGCCTGAGTCAGTCCAATCCAGTTGACTCACCGCGGTCAGGCTAAATGCACAATGGTAATATTGAATGAACCCATAAAACAAATCACACACCACCATATGACCTTTTGGGTTTCTTTGTTTTTCTGAGTCATTGGAAAACTGCAATAGAACATCTTCCTTTGCACAACGGATTAACGCAGAACTCTTCAAGTATCATCCCACAAGCCAGAGTGGCTAAGCAGCAGTACTGCCAGATGCATCCATATCATAGGCAACTGTTTGCAGGAGATGCCAAAAAACCCCACCCAGCCAGCAGAAGGAGCCAGCAGATACCTCACAGTGTGGTACGAGTGCATTAGAAAGTGGTCAGGAGGAACCCCGCAGAGCTTCCCGTCCCCTAGTTCTTGGACAAGTGAAGTCAGGCAAATAGAAGATGCCATGTGGCTAGTGTCTAACTTTGTTTTACAGGGTATTTGGCTATACCCACTGACCAATTATTATTTACATTTCACCAGTTTCACGTGATGAAGGGAAGCCTGACATCCCTATATGGCTGTGATACTCCTGGAATGCAGAGACTGTCTCCACATCCTTTAACCAAATCTTTAAGGCAATATTTTGTCCAGGTTGTTTCAGAGGAGGCAGTTTTTTTCCAGCTCCCCCTCTCAAGCCAAAGCTGCAATAAACTATACATTCAAGCAAGGAAAAGCAGTCTTAGAAAAAATACAAGTATTACATTATAGCTGTAACAGCAAGACAAGAGAGCCAAGAAGTGCTTCCTCTCCCCATTCACACATATATTTCATTCTCTGGAAAATGTTAGGCTAAACAGCCTAATCTGCCACTCTTCCCTCACCCTTTAACAACAGTTGACAAAAACAAGTCTGAAGAAAATTTGTCCAAGAATAGCAGATTTAGATATTAGCTCTCTTAAAACAATTTAAGACCGCAATCCCCACTCCCAGAAAATACCCTGACCACCTGATAACTGAGGAAGAGGACAGGAGTGTCCTCTATCTCTGCCACTGAAGAAAGAAGAGTAAAAAAAACCTAAGATTCCTGAAAAAGAGAAAGTTAGGTTACCTGGCTTTATAACCTAGCGAGGCAAACAGTGCCAAAAAATATGGACTAATTCCATGCCTTTCTCACAGAAGTTTTGGATGTTGCCTTATTCAGCTGCCAGAATGCTTTCTAAGTACATTTATGTTGAAAATGAAAATACTATGGTATATATGTTGTCTTCTTACTGATATTTTACTTTATTAATCTCCTCTAATTTCAAATGGTATTTTTAGTTTATGACATTGGAATAAATAACACCATCTCACCTTTCCCCTGCACCATGAATTTAGGATCCATGCTGTGAAATATAACACTGATTTGGTATTCATTACAATACTGTACCTGGCCACCAGCAAAGAAGGAACTTTGAAAGGGAAAACAGACTCCCTCTGTTCTACTACCTCATTCAGGCTTTCCAGGCAAGGGAAGTCTAGATGTTCTGGAGGCATGAATATACTATGAGATTGCTGGTGTCTAGACAACATGGAGATGAGGAAGTTGCAGACAAATCTACATGAGTATTCCCATGATTTGTTCCAACGGTGGAACTATATAGCACTGCTAAAAAGGCAGGTGAGTAAGAAAAGGCTTAATGTAGCTCAATCTTAAAAATACAGGGAAAAATCTAACTGAATTACTCTTTTTCTTCTAAAGTATTTAATCCACTTCACAAATTTATCAGCATGCATTAGGACTCCCTTCCCTGCAGAACTGGCAACAACATCAAATACAATTCCTTAGACCAAAGGATGAAGACCATACTTAGTTTTTGAGTACTATAATTATTTTATATTATAATGTAGTTTTGTAAACAGATAAAATAAGTTATATTATAATTAGTTATACTGCAATGGAATCAGTAATCATGATGGCATGGACAAGTATTAGGTGCCACATAACCACAAACTAAGGCAGTCCCCAAGCCCCTAAATGAATGAAACAAAAAGTTCCAAGATGTCAATCCTGTCTCAGTTGCACATAATTCATAATAAACCTGAGAAGAATAAAAATTACTTGAGAAGCTCATGTCTAAGTTTCTAACAGGTATTACTAATGGTAAGATTTAAATTCCAAATATATACTTCAAAGTCCTTCATAAACATCATGCAAATAAATTATGTATGTTATAGTAGGGACCTTCTCTAGTTCCTTTGGTAGCAAATAAAAGCAGCATTTACTTCAGAAGGTATTCGATCAGGCTCATTTAAACAACATGCATTGTAACTAATACGTGGCACTTCTAGAACACAGCAGAATTAATAGTACCTGTTTTCCAAGAGACACATGTCACAAACACCTTACGCTCACCAGACAAAATACCCCTAGTCCCTCATCACATCTGTGGTGCCTTTCACAGCCTGGCTCCTCTCCCCGTGTGCTTTCTACCCTTTCACCACAGCAGCCACCGAGTTGTTTTGCAGGGTGCTCTCTCCCTCAGTGTCCCCTGTATCATTCCACAGTAGCTCCATCCACCCTCTCGGCATGCCAAAACCTGCCATCTCCTTACTGCCTGCATAGACCCCCAAAGCGTGCCCCCAGCTCTGTGCTCCGTACAACCCCTCCACGTCACTGATACCTCCCCATGCCTTGGCCCACCCCGGTGTTACCCTACGGAGTTACAAGTACCCTGTGTCTGCATCACAACCTGCTGTTTAGCTCGCAGGAAAGGCTGCAGCTCAGTCCACAGTGGGGTCCCAAACCCAGCACCTAAGGACAGAATTGCCCTTACTTTTCCCTTGCCATGGGGCAGACAGCCCCACAAACAGGACATTCCCTCCTCTGCCCATCACCTGAGTTTTGTAAAAATAGGAACTTACTATAATTACAGACCTCCAGCTTTTCATCAAGCATTATTAATATCAGCCAGCTAAGTCACAAATGATTGTGATGGGGAGAAAGGCAAGGAACAGCAGGCAAGCGCAAAGAATAAATGCAGGAGCCTAATGTCCTTAGAAACCGATTTATAAATTCGGTAGACAAACAGTCAACAACAACATGTTTGCATGTCTCTCCCTGTGACTACCTGATAGCGATCTGGTATGCTGAAAGTTAAGGAAAAGGCCTTGAATGAAATACCAGCTTGTTTATACAGAAGATAAGAAAAACTGACTTCTGCCTATATTTTTTCCTACCTATCATGTCTTATGTGAAGTAACCTTGAAGGCTTATCTAAGAATTTGTTATATACTTTCCTAACCCTGTCAGTCATAAAATAGTTATAAATAACATATAAAAGAACAGCATATTCTAAAGTTTGGACTAAAATTTAAATTATTTTTTTTAAAGCGAGTTTTAAATCAGGCTTCGGAATAAAGAGCAATTTTTTTTCATTTCTTTTCCTGAACTATTCACAACTTAATGGTTAATTAATGTCACATAAAAGGAAATAGACTTTTTGCTGATTCAGCAAAAGAAAGATGCAGAAAATTAATAGTCAGGAAATATAGGTACAGACTCTGCCATCCATATCCACTCTATTAAAATCAGTGTGATTCACAAAATTCCTACCTGACATTAAAAGAGCAGTAAAAACCTGCAGCAGTAAAATATGAGCTGCACTGCTGCAATTCCTCTCACTACCTCATTTTGGTATCCAAAATATTATTACTAGACCTAAAGATATTTGTTGATTAGGATTGGATTTTTCTGTTGACTAACCATTTAGCTCACAGTCTTAGTAACAGGCTATATATAGACTTACCATTTGCTATTTTTCCTATTATAGCACACTATGGTAAAAATAAACCATGGATACAGAGTTGCTATTTACAGTTAGCCACAAAAGATATTCCAGTCTGTACTACAGCTGCATTGATTGTGCTCGTGGGATCTATGGATAACCATCAACTTGAAAAAAAATCTCTTTTTGGTTTGTAAAACAATTACTGTTGTTGGGGTAATTCTCAGTGTTACTCTGGATTCCTTTCTACACAAAAATATTCCCTCTCTTTCTGGAGGCAACCATCTGTTCCCCAGTCTGCAAAGAGGTGTGCTCACACCCTGAGGAATAAATAAATAACATTTAACTAGCAAGGCTTGATGCCTGCATTAGGAATGGAAACTAGAATCAATAACTAAAGAATGATTGAATCATTACTTGATGAAGCAAGTACTGCACAAAACAAACCAGCTGCCTGAATACATGCCGCTTGATGCCCAAGGCTTCTACCACCGTGAAGGCTGCATTTTCTCCCATCTTCCTTTAGCTCCTGAGCTGAGAGTTTGACGAATACACAGCAGAAATGTTTAGGAGAGATTAGGATATTTTTTTATTTGTAGGGACAATGCTTTCAAGAGGCTAACAAGACCCATTCTTTCAGCTCTAAAGAAGAGAAGCTTCCTTGACCTTGTAGGCCTTTCACAGAAGTGCTCAAAGAGAAGTATAAAAGTGTGGCAAGCACAAGTACAGAATAACAACTGACAAATAAAGAGAACCCAATGCAACTAGAAAGTACATCGTGAATACTGACCACTACAAAAGCAATGCTATGAAATACTTACAGCTTGTTCAGTTATAGGGCTTGCTTTTTTTTTTTAATAAAACCTTTCCTATTTATTTCTGAAGCACATCTCCAGCTTGCTTCATAGCCATAACAAAGCAAGTGTTTTGTACGTGGAAGAATCACTCATTCTAAATGCTTTAAAAATCCAGAAACCACAAAATTTCGGTTTCCTACTTTTTTCCAACCTTTCCCAATCAAAACATGCCAAAAGATCATAATTCATGTCCAAATAAGCTACTCATATAACATGTACAGTCATACTTAAAAACAGAGACCTAAATACAATTCTAGTCTTAAAACTTCACAAAAATATTCAGTGGCATAACAGCCATTTCACGACTGACTGTGAAGTAATGGGTCTGATTACAAGATAAGATCCCATGGAAAGTAGAAATATACTCAAAACAAGAAAAAGATTAAGATTTACACTTACATTCCCATTCTGCTCTTAAAAGCAGCAGGAAGCCTTCCCCACAGCAGCCCGTGTAGTAAAGAAATAGCAAAGCAGCAAATAATAAAGTTTCACGGGACTGGCTTTATATGACGCACTGATTTGAGCCTCCTCTAATCAGGTTCGGTTTGGTTCAATAGGGGAGAGTTTTATTGCATCCTCACCACTACCCAGGATGAGTACTTAAACTACTGCCACTACTGAGCAAGGGAACTTTCTGCTGAAAACAAAACTTTGAAGTGACCGAGTGTACATAGGTCAGGCTATAAAAACATAGCAAAGCATAAAGCAAGTTACTATCTAAGGAGCTTCTGAACTCCATTAAATTCAAGACTTAAGCTTTTTTTCCCGCTATTCTGTCACTAAAAATAAGTTTTCTTAGTTGCAAACAGAAGACCAGCAGAAGATTAATGGATTTCTTTAACAGCAAAAACAGTTTATCAACAGCCATCAACACTGCCCATTTTTACCCAGGCTGGGTTTAGCAAAAAAAGAAAACATTCTGGTGGTATAATGTTCTCTGCAGAGCGAAGGAGAATAGAGCAGTCCCATATGCTAGAAGCTTTGTTAATGGAAGCAGTTAATTTACCACATGAGGAATATCACATGCATACCACTTCCACCTAAAATGAATCACTCCTTCCAGTTGAGAAAACTGAGGTCTTTTATCTTCCTCAGGGTGGAGTCCATCTCCTCCCATAGATCCCTACAGAGTAAAACTGCTAATCGTTTTAAGATTTAAAGACATTACTTCTTTTGTGTTCATATATCACATTTCAATGTCTTCTAAACAAGAGAGAGCTTAATGTTTTCATGTAACCTTGAACTGGCCAGTGCACAACTTTTATTGCTTCATCCTTGAGCTCTTCTGTAGTTCCATGATCTAATTTGTTACACTAGCGGTATTAAGCTGCTCTTACCGGATTAACAATACACAGCTTAAATTCCTTAAAGCTAATTTTAAAATGAATGTGCTAATTTGAATGCTAGGTAAAACAGTGAAAAACTGAAACAGAAGAAAAAAGCCAAACTACATGTTTTAATACATACTGCACCTCTCCTTCAATAAGATTAATAGACAGTAAATCCCTGCTCCATGCAGTTCAAACTAGGCAGAATGTCTAGGATCTGATCCAAAACCTGTTAACATTAACAGTCTTTCCTTCAAACATACTACTTTGGAGATCAGTTCTCAAAAAAGAGTCCTGTCTAATTTGCTCATGTGAGTGTGAATATAAATGCAGATTTTTGCTTGACTGGTGTTTCCATCCTCAGCCCGATTCATGTCCCAGGAGGATGGAGGAAAGGTCAAAATTGGAGGCAGATCACATTAGACATTACCATTTATTTGACGTAAGCTCTTAATATATCATAGGTTCATTTGATCAGAAACGATGTAGTCAGAGAAGATAAACAGTGTAGAAGTGGTCCCCTTATCATGGAATAGATACTAAGCATCTGAAATTTCAGACAGTGGGAAAAATTGCTGTTCAGAGCAACAGGAACGCTTACGCAATGTTGTACAATATGCCTTGCATATTAATGTATGATGCATTACAATATCAGTGTATAATATGCATTGCAATGGTATAGCTATTTTAAGTGAGAAAATGTGTGGAAAGATTAAAGTCACACAAATGTGTTAGAATACCCACAGATATATACAGCACTAGTTACACATAAAGTAACAGGAACGCATTATAAACACAAATGCTTGATTCTATGCCGTATTATTGGCATTTATCTCCACCTTTCATAATGGTCTTTCAAAAACAAGTACCTTATTTTGATGGGTGTCGGATACCCAACAGCTCTTAATTAAATGCCTCAAAAGCAGACTTTAAAACTGTGTTCTAAAGTATATTGAATTAGTCTCCACAAGACCAGTTTTTGGCACCTGTTCTTGAAATGGGGAGGAGGAAAAAAAAAAAACCCAGACCACGCTGAACCAAGATTATGCATTATTTTCCAGGAATTCAGCAATTTCTTGGAGAGATTAAATTTACTGCAGCTTTGCAGTAACAGGGTTACTGCACATTCTGAATGGTTGAGTGTCTCTGCAGGACTGGATAAGAGCTAGCACGGGGGTCTCAGGGGATTTTATTATAGTTAGCCCATCCTCCTGTTCTGTTCCTACTTTTACATGCAAAAGAAAATGTTTGTGCTTAATACAATATTTATAGCTATAAGTACTAGTCAGTTCCTTTCTGGTTTTACTGTACCAGCATGTACAAGAAATACATAAAACTATATATATTATTGCTACTACTTTGCAAGATGTTGTATATATTGTAAAGCTGGCTCTGTAATAGAAGGCAGCTAAAGACCTCTGCACTTAAATCTGCCAAAGCTGATACAGCAATCACAAACATGTGTTGTTACACTTCTTGTGGCTCATCTCCACATGGTGCAGCTGTTGTGTTGGCTAAGGAAAATGCAGGCCCAAGGGAAACAAATTTAATTCAGCTGGGGTGACTTCCACTTTAAAAAAAAGTGCTTTAAGGAGAACAGGTGTCTTACAGTAAGGGGAATTGTTTGAGAGGTTTTCCCCAAACTTGTTTTGCTTCTAGGAAGTCTGTTCTAAAGTGGTGTGCCTGTGGTAATAATCTCTTGCAGTCTAATTTTTAAATAATACCCTTCAGAAATGCAGTGGATTCCAGAAATTCTGTTTTTTGTTTGTTTGTCTTAGTCCTAGGACAGGAAGGCTAGCACAGGACCTCATCGCACAAGTTAGAAGCTGGAGGGAGCCTCGTTGTTGTTATTTGGATTCCCCAGCTTTAAGAAATTTTGTTTCATCTACAAATGACTGTGCGGAGGCAGACTTGCAGCCTGTAAGTCACCAGTGGTCACCCCTAGAGCTGTGCCACCTTATGCCTATATATTGGTTTAAGTTTAATTTTTGACTAAAGTCACTTAAATATAGCTTCCTCCTAAATATGTTCTTACTTACTCAAAATAAATAAGCTAAACTATACTATGTAGTCTAATAAAACAGTATTAAGTGTATGAATTTTTTCTTTTCCAGAAAGGCGTTTACCTTGCGTACTCTGATACCTTCTCTAGTTTCATCATGCATTCCTGCCTCTCTGCTTCCTGCGTCCTCTGGTATATCAGAGTGGAAATTCTTTGACTGATGCTCAGCTGCTGACTCGGCAGCCTTCCCGCCATGCTCAGTAGCAGATCCCACAGCGCTGAGGCAACTGGATCTGTGGAAGCTGGGAACCACTGTTTTCCCAGTAGGCTCTTGGGAGGTCTCTCTCGGTGCTGGATGAACCAGCGCTTCAGACAGACATAGCAGCGGCCAGCAGATCTTTCTCTTCCTCTTGTCAACCCTCTTTCCAAAATAAGGTTACTCCAGAGGGTGGTGCCTTGTTGTGTAGGTGTCCTCATACTGTAGTTTCCTTCTTTGGGCCTGTTTTTTCTATCTCCCACACGATCAGAATTCCTTCTTTTTGGGGAAATGGAAGTCCAAATGAGAGATGATTTTTCCATGCATACCCCATTCCTACAGAATTAGTTCTTTCATAGGATGTATAGAAGCTGGTCTCAGCTCTTCCTTCTCAGATCTTAAATGAATAAATGTTATGACAACGAACTTCTGTTTTTCTTTTTACAAGGTTAAGCTCGTTAGCTCTTAACATCAATCTTGACTGCTACGTATTGTGTCCTCAGAGTGTCTTATGCAGACCTTGGGCAGTTTTTTAGGCTTCTTTCTCAAGTTTCTGAATTGGAGACCCAGCACCTCTACTGAATTCCTCCTTTTGAATAAAATCCAGAATTCACTGAGGTCAATAGCAAAATTCATGAGATTTTTGTCCTCTGTGTATGTCTGCACATAAAGACCTTCAACAAATTTTGCATTTTCACAGACTTCCCCTTACTGAGCAAAAGAAAATTGTTCTTCCCTTGTCACTTTTCTCGGCAGGAATTGTAACAAAGCCCCTAAGTCTCACTGATGGTAGGAACTGCCATGGCCGTGCTTGATGTCAAAAACCAGGAGTAGATGGATCTGAACTACACCCTGCTAGTGAGAGAGAAAAGGATCCCGATTAACAAAATAAGGAGAACCAACTGTAGAATGAAACCTGTGTTCATAGCGAAGCCATCGTGGGGACACTCACTTTTTACTGTGTGTATGTACAACCAGTATCTTTTCCAAACACTGAAAAAAATAATTCATTATTTGTAGAGCAAGATTAATTCAGCCAAATGTCACCCAAGGAAGCTGGTTAAAGTGATATCTGAATTTAAGAGTAATGTCTTGCTTTACATGGCATTGGCGTATGTGCTTATCAAGGAAGTTTTATGTTTGAGGTTCAGGGAGAAGGTGATGGCCATCTCCTCTGAATGCTTTCAGATGACTGATTTTCAGAATGCTGCTGGCATTCTTCCAGCCGGAGGCCTGGCCATTAGATAAGCTTAACGTTATGGTGGCCATTTGCAAAACAGATGAGAGCAGAAATAGCAAAAGGAAATGAGAAACCGAAGAAACCTGCTGGAACTCCCTGCAAATAAAGACCCAACCTTGGAAGGAAAGTCTTAGATCCTTCCACTGAAAGAAAAACTGGTGAGCATAAGTTTTCAGCTGCTAAAACTATAACTGCTATCCCAAGGGAGATAAAAGCATCAGCCAAAGACAGACCACCACAAGTGCCAGCCTCAAGAAATCTAGGAAACTTCACACTGGCTTCCTTTGTGAGACTTTGCTCAAAAGTTTTTAGGTATTACCAGATAGAAGCCATTTGCTTCTGCTTTCAGGTTGTTTTTTAATGATGAAGCCCATGGCCATTCTGGCTAAGAATGCTGTTTAATAATTGCTGCCAGTATTTAAATAGTGTCACATGGCATCGGAGGATTACGCTACCAGAAGATTTGACAGACATCATTTGGCAGATCCTGTGGTGGCCGTTCACATCACCCTTCCATCTGCCTCTCCCCCTCTCTGCCAGAAATGACTGTTTCCTGAGTGACTTGGCAAAAGGGACCATACCTGTCATTCAGCAAGTCTAGTTCAGTCAGATGCCATAACTCAGACTTGCAAGCAGATATACCTGAAGGCCATCCCTTTTTGTTCTTCTTTTAGTAGCTGAAGTCTCCTTTGCACTGGCATTTGGAAATGTTGTGAGCAGCAATCCTTGGTTACCACGTTTTCGCTATCAGGGTTTCACAGGGAAATGGAACTGATGTGGTGGAAACAGGAATGGGGCTCTCTCCACTGATAATTTCCTGGCAGAGGAAAAATATTAGGTCATCTTTTTTTAATCAAATAGTCTCACCTGAGTAAATATTCTAGCAACTCCATTTTTTAATTTTATTATCATAGTCTATTGCTCAAGCTGTGTTTTCTGACTATGCAGCAATAATAGTGCTACGAACACACGAAGATTTTTCAAACTGGCATTGTATTCAGTTCCTTTTATGTTTCCACACATAATCTGCATAACATTATTAAATCTTTCCTGTACATTATTTAGCCTCTGGCATCAAATGAAATCATACATAACTGGAACTCTTCGGGCTTTGACAGATGTCCTCTGGCAGATTTTTTGCAGCGGTTTAAGTTGTTACTGCTCTCAGCTATTTTCTTGGCCTTTTCCTGGAACGGGACATATCTCAGCTGCTCTGGTGGAAAACACTAACCTCTTAGCTTTTAAAGATGATAAAAGGGGGTTTGAATTACTGCACCAGACTTTGAACTGAAATGGCTGAAGCAAAGGTACAGTCCTTTTCACCAGCTTACCTACAGGAAGAGTAAGCCTTCGCAGAGAGCTGTCGAAGGGGCTGGGAGTGTAACATGGAGGACTCACTTGCAATCTTGTGGAGGAATCAGCATCTTGCCTCTGGTCCGTTTTCCATGGGAGACCACAGGGAAGCTGGGTATTCTCTTAAAACAGTGAAGGTTGTGATAAAAATACTGAACTTTTGCAGCTCTTCTTTTGTAAGCGTATAGATTCTTGGGAAATCAATCTGCTTTGCAGGCTGTCTCCTACTGAAGACATTTGAAGTAGTATGGTACCTAGACAGTGCAGAGTTTGTTTCCTTTCATCTGTACACCTGCAGAAGGCTTTTTATGTGTGGGAGAGCTTTTTCTGCCTTGTGTATTTTGTAAATAACCACTTTAGTAAAGAGAACTCCGAGCTTATGATCTCTAAGTTACCACACTGTCTACAGATTTGGGCTGAATAAAAATAGTCATCCCAACATCCTTTTTTTTTAAAGCCTTTGTATCAACCATTTAATATGGCAAAAAACCCCACACCATCACATTTTAATGAGTTCAGGCGTTTTTGAACAACTGAGCATTTAAACCTGTGAATAAACTTAAGAATGTGTCACTGCCTTCAAGAAGCGTACTTTAGTTTTAAGAAACCACAGCTGCAACAATACGATGGAAATTTGACACACACTAGGTTGAAGGTGGCAAGGATTAAAGGTATGGAATTAGAAAAAAAAAGCCCTTGCACTGTTGAACAGAATATGGGACATAAATCAATGACTAACTTTGGCTAAGCTTTGCGTTATGGAAGTATGCAACGTTGCAGCTTCACAGTTATCAGTATTTGTCATCTTGAGTATCAGTACACATGCCAGATGCAAAAGAGGGGCCCAGAGAGAACATGGGGGATGAGGAAAAGAAAATTAATAATTTCGGTGACAATGTACACTATTTTGATGTGAAACAGAGCTTCTGTAATATTTCAAGGGACTTACACACACATATATATGTATGGAGAAAAGCTGTTGGAAATAAGCCTTTGACTTCAAAATGTGCCTGATTAAAAAGAATACCGATAAGAATTAAGACGAGAGCAGCTGGAACTTTGATTGCAGTTATGTTTTCTTCTGGATGTTTATTTCTAGATCACTTTTGCAGCTGCTTTTATCTACTCCTCAGAAGTTCTTGTAGATTTGAGGAACCATTAGCTGTAAAAGTAAACATCAGCTCTGGTCTGGTTTTATATATCTTCTTGAAACCATTGAGGGGGGGAAAGATAACATTAGACTAATGCTGAGCTAGATCAGACTTAAGAGATGTTTTGAACAGCCTTTTAGTATTTCAGGCTCCACCTGTAACTAACAGAAAGTCGAGTATTTCTAATCTTCTTCTTTAGCAAGCATATAAGAATGAAAATACTCTGAGAAACTTAAATTCATGTCTCACTGCTTCAAAAGACAGAATGCTTTCAAGTGTGCCTCCAGTATCTACGTTCAGGGATGGTCCTTAAAACCAGTTCTGCTGCCTTTCAGTATCTGTCATCTATAAATATTATGCTTTGAATAAAACAGATCTGCAGTTTTGACTCTGCTTGACTCTATTTTGTTATTGTAGTTGTTTAAGAGTTCTTTAATAACTGTGGTTTTGTATTTGCTCAAGAGCTGTCTGCTTGGAGACTGGAGAAAGGTCAGGGTTAACCCTGCTTAACCTTAGCTAATGACCTTTATCGGTGGTCTCCTTTTCAGATCTCAGGAGTGTCAGCGATGCTGCTGTGGCCACAGACTGACTCTCATACCAGCTCCCACTGAAATAAACACACTGTATTCTATTTACTTGACGTTTCTTTCCAATAGAAATTCTTACCACACCACACGGGGCAAAGCCCTCTGGCCAAAGTCACGGAGACTTCTCTATTTTCAGGTTTCACAAAAAGTTCAAGTGCAAGATACATTTTGTTCACAAATCCTTTCAGGTGGCTTCATGAGTCTTCTTGTGGGGCCTTTCTTGGATTCAGAAAATATTTTTTCACCTACTAGTATCAGCTTTGATTTCTCTGTCCTGAGCATTTCTGTTAACGATGGAGGCTTCCTTACAACGTTCCATAGGCATTGTCCTAGGCTCCCTGAAAGCCCCTACGCTTGCAGGCACCACTGATCCTTGCTTCCATCACAGCCGGGAAGGCTGTCATTCCAAAGCATGCCTTGTCCTGAGGTCTCTGCTGCTTCCCTCCATGCACACCCAGCCTCCCAAAACAGCAGAGTGCTGCACCTACGCAGGTGGCTTCCATCCAGCAGTTCAGAGACAGGCAGATTCACGACAACAGCAAAATTCAAAAGCTCCTGGTTGCATTTGAACATCCAGTAATCGTCAGGACAAATGAAGTGGAAAAGGGGAATATTTATTACATTTGAAAGTTTGTGGTGTGGCTGACTATCTCTTCCCTCTCTCCACTGATCTGAAAAGCTGAAAATAAGAGGCCTCGAGGCAACTCTGTTTCTGCTGCAGTGTAATGTCCTTGGCTTTCAGCACTTTGCGGGTGCTAAAAAGAGTTCCGGTGTCGAAATGAATGGGGTTTGTATTTTTCTTGGAAACAGTTCCCAAAAGGGCGTTTGAAAGAAGAGCATAGCCAACTAACAATTTTCACCAGCCTATCGTGAGTAAGCAGGTCAAATAAATTAAATAGTTAATGCAAACAAGGCAGAGCTGCAATAATCAGTGATACTCTTTATGAGATGGACCGTGCCATCTAGTATGGATGAAACAGGAAAAGTCCATTCACTACCTTTCATCCTACCATTTACCAGCCTGTGTAGGTCCCTCAAATACTTCTGAGGGGTCTTTGAAAAGGAACTAAGGAGAGCAAGTGCTCTGAGCAGGGATCTGCATCCCCATGGGAACAGAAAACAGGGGTCCATGAGCAAAGAAGGTGGAAAATCCACTGCTGGGGCTCAACTCAGAGTCATCCTGATCTTACATGCTTTCTGTCTGTTGCTGGCTCACCATGCCCAAAGACCAGAGACTGTCTCTGGGACAGGACGGGACGGGAAGGGAAGGGAGAAGAATATTTTTTACCAGAAAGTCTTCTAACTGGTCTCTGCCCAGCTCAGATACAGTCTTGAACTGATCCATTCCCATTCTTAGCCGTTGCTTTTACTGTGCAGCCTTTCTGTACTCCAAAGTGTTCTTGTCCTGATCTTTCTCCACAGTGGCTGTGGAGAGTTCATGGAGAAAAAGGTCTCTTTTTTCCATGCCACAAGCTGGATCCAAACTGTTCTGCTCTGAAAAGTCACCAAGGTGTATTAGCATCACATCCACAAGTTTCATGTTGGAGCAACTGTCCTTTCACCCAACCGGATGGTGCACACGGTGGTGCTATGAGGTGGCAGCAGGAGAAGCTGAGGGGAACACCAGCACTTAAGGCAGAAACAAGGTGGTCGTAACAGATGAGTGAGTACCAGCAACTTAACTCATGGAAAAGTACATGAAAGCAGGCAGGATGCAAAATCTTGCCTAGAATGGTAACTGCTCTTGGATTTTTCATAAACTTTTATTCATTTGTTTATTTTTATGAGGCAATCTGACAATAATGGCCCTGACTGAGGAGATCTTTTAAACCAGCGGTAAAACACACGCTCAGCAGGTGACTTTGGCATATAAAGAAATCGAAGCACCTGCTTAGGTACTGTCTGGGGTAGTGATGAACTTAAGCATGTGCTTAAGTGCTTTTTTTGGATCATACCCAGTAGAGACACAGGGTAGTGTTCAACCTTGCCAGTGTCTTTCAGAATTTTCAAACGCCTTACCGTGGTAAGTTTTCCCTCAATATCCTTATATTTCAGGAATCTTCAAAGATTCTTTAAAAGACCCTGATTTAATTAAGAAGTATGGGGTTTCATCAGTCAGGTTTGTCTGGACATCCTAGGGGTGAGTCTGCCTGGGAACAATAGGTATTTTTTCATAATATTCATTATTGTCCTCTTCTTTGAATTAGATGCCACAAACAACTGAAAAAACACGCAGAGATTAATACAGACATTGTGCACATCTGTAAGTGATGATTTGCATATGCTTGCACCATGCTTGTAATGCTCTGAAAATATCTGAAATGCTCTGTAGTATCCTGGTTTATAACATATCCTTCGCCACAGTTTACACATCGAGAATGCATGCTGAAAACAGGAAACACACATGCGGAGGGTAGGTAAAAGGGGATTACAGTATATATATATTTGACAGAATAGTCCCAGTTTAGGAGTATCATAAGCATCAGCCTTGCATAAACAAATCAGTGCTTAACCCACAGATGTATCTAATGACCATATGGATTCTGCATGTTTACAACTGGAAAAACCCCTCTGAGCTTTTCTATTGTTTGCTGACTTTCACCCTATTGTATTAATTTTATTTGTGAAAATCAAGTTATTCACTGGGACATAAAAAGTTCTTAAAAGGAAATGGAGTTATTTAGTATACGCCACAGGACAAGATGTATGGGCCCCATTCTCTGCTGCCTTGGAGTTCTCATGTCCTAGGTGAGTTACGAGGCATGTAACCAAACGTACAACTGCATTTCTTAAACCAATTTATTGCTTTTATACAATATTTCTCTTAGATTCCCCCCCCCCGCCAACAGTTGGCTCGGAGATTGCAAACTTCACGATCTTTCCAGCCTGAGGCAGCTGCAGAACTTCATCGGTGCATGAAATTCCCCTCTCCCCAGGAGCGAAGCGTATGAGCCCACGTCTGTGCAGCAAGCAGGCGGCCCTGAAGCCCCACCGACTTCCACCTTGCGGGCTCAGTTACTTCGCACGTCAGCAAAGCGTGGTAAAATGCCACCACCAGAGAGTAAGCAAAGCCTGCCAGCCTGGGGACCCTCTGCAGTCCACGGGCGCAGCTCGGGGGGGGGGGGAGGCTGAAATGATGAGGAAGGGGCCCACTCGTGTGCAGCCCTGCTCAGTGTTTCAGTGCTGATGGCAGGGAAGACGTTAGCCAAATGGTTGCTTAAACTAACTATAGTAAGGTACGGCACGTTGTATTTCTTTATGCCTTGACAACTGCTCATTTCAGGCACCGCAAAAACATCTCATTGCCGATGGAAGGGGATGGAATGCTTTACGCTAGAAAAGTCCAGGTATCGAGGGCTCTTCTCCCCCTCTTCCCTGCGGAGATCAGCAGGCTGGGACGAGCCGGAGAAAGCAGCCGGCGTTGGGCTCTGCTGGGTAGGCTCGCCTCGGGGCAGGACGTCTGCAAGGAGAGAGGTTCTCCCGGCAGGAGACGGACATCCCCGTCCCCAGGGCCGGGGCAGACCATCCCCTCCGGCGCAGGCCGGCTGTGCCAGTCTCTGCCCCCGGCCCCGGAGCCTTTGCTCCATGGAGACCCGCGGGGCCGCCCCGGCTCTCCCGGGCTCGAGGCCCGCCGTCGGGGCAAGGCGGCAGCACCGCAGCGAGCAGCGTCCTCGCCCCGGTCCCCGCGGTACCGGTGGCCGCCTCCGCATCCTCCTTTGCCCCATCCGCACCGTGCAATTGCAACGCGGCACAGCGCGCAAGTTCTGCGGGACGATGGGTCCCCACCACCGTGCACACGGCAAAGCCGGCCTCGGCCAAGGGCGGTTTGACACTTCTCCCGGTGTGCCCGGGAGCCCCGTGATCTCGCGACGTGGGCCCAGGAGCTCCCCGGAGAAGGGAGCCGGGACACGGCGGCGGCTGAAGAGCAAAACTCCCCCCCGGGGCTCGGTGCTCCCTAGCGAGGGGAAGGCGAGGAGGAGGCACCCGTGGGGGCGGGCAGCCGGCGGTGCCGCGGGCAGGGCAGTTCGCCCCGCTCCCTGCTGCCCGGGGGCAGCCCCGCGGCCGGGGACCGCGGACAAGGGCCGCGGGCGAGGGGATGGCGGGGGCTGCACGCCGGGGGGAGACGCGGGCGAGATCCAGCCCGCTGAGGTCGTTGTGTGCTTAATTGCTTTCTTCTTTTATGGAAATTAATCGCGGCGATGTTTTATGGGGATCCGAGTCTGGGGGTGTGGGGGTGGGGGTGGGAAAGGGAGACGCTGAGCGGGAGTTGCATCCGCGATGTCCCCCGGAGCCTGCCTAGCGCTTCGCCTCCGGCCGCCTACGCCTGTTTGTTAAACCTTGGCATTTCCTGACTGGTACGTTTAAAAGAAAACAAAAAATCCCACACCAATAAATCTGAGTGAAGTAGGTGATGATTTAGTCACCAAGAAATACCAGCGGAATCAGATGCCAGATCGACGGGCGGCCACTGTTTTCCTTTAAAAAAAAATTAAATAAGTCCTCAGCGTGTGCAGCCCGAGTCGTTTGCAGCACCGGCCTGTGGGTCGGCGAGCGGCAGCCCGGGGCTGGGACCCGGCCCGCGGGTGCTTTCGCCGCCGAGCGGCACCTCTACCCTGCCGCCCCGGCAGCACTCCCCGAGGCAGCGGCCGTCGGGAGCCGTCGGGGCGTTTCCATAACCAGAGTCCGGGGAACTGCACCGGGCACTCTGCTCCCGGCCCCTTCCCTCGGTAGAGCTCCTGCCATGAGCCAGAGTCGGCCCGGGTACCCCCGCGGGACGGTGCTGCAACAGCACCGGCTGCGCCGACTCCGCTCCCGGCCTCCCCTTCTCCCTCCGCTCCCGGATCTGGGCGCTTTCCTGGCTCCCGCTGAATTCCCCCCTCCCATTCATTTTAAGGGGGGTGGGGGGGTGAGTCCCCCAGCGACCGCAGCCGCCCACTGCTGACAGCGGCGGTTTGCTCAGGTCTGAGCCACTTCGTACGTGCATCGCGCACCGCAGCCGCGCACAATGCTCCGCAGGAGGGCCGGCCAACTCCGCCACGGGGCCTCGCTGCCGCCGAGCTGCGGTGCCCCCCCCCCCCCCCGCCCCCCGCGGGCGCATTTCTGTGTTTAGGACGGGGCGGGTGGTCAAGGTTTGCCCCGGCTGCACTGCCAGCGAAAGAACAGCTTTGAACAGCTTTAATCTGTTCCTCGCAGCGAGGACAAACACCGCCTATCTCCCCGCTCCCCTGGACGGAGTCCAGCCCTCGGGATGTATTTCGGAGGGGCGAAAAAGAGAGGGCGGGGGGGAAGGCTGAGGTGATCGCGGCGGTGTCGGCACGGGCGGGACGCGCGGATGGGAGCCGGCGGCACGAGGTGCGCGCTCGGGCGCCCGCGAAGAGCTCCGCTGCCTTCCCCCCCCTCCCCGGGACACCGCGGCTCCCGTTTCCCGGGTGGGTGCGGAGCAGGACGGAGCCGGCGCCGGCGGCGGGCGGAGCGGGCAGGGCACCACGCCGGCCTCCAGGGGGCACTGCAGCACCGCGGGCCGCCGCCGCCTGACGCGGTGCTCTCGGCGGCCCCCCCACCCCCCCAGCCCAAGCCCCGTCCCGTCCAGGGCACAGCGGGGCGGCGGGCTCTGCCGAGGCGAAGCAGGGCACCTGCCCGGGCTGGGAGTGTCCGTGCCCCGCAGGCTGCGGGGTGGCCGTCGGTGCCGGCCCCGCGCACCGGGCAGTGAGGAAAGGCCCATGGGGGCTGGAGGAGCCTGCCCGGGGTGGACGCGGAAAGGTGACACGGAAGCGCGGAGCTCCGGCGGGACCCAGTGGCCCGTGCCCCCGTAGTGTCACCCCTGCTCGACGGGTACCCGCTGCCGTGGAGCCCCCCCGACGTCCGAGCGATCCCGGGCTCCGGCGGGTGCGGATACGCCGGGCGGCGCGGAGGTATCGGCCGGGTCTCGCCGCCAGCTCTTGCCGCGCACCTGCTGGCCGGGCTGGGCCGGGCGGTGTCGTGCCGGGGTCAGCGGGCGCTCCCTGCCAGCGCAGACGTGCGGAGCTGCCGCTGCGCTGCCGATAACGGGAGAGCGCGGCTTACCCCGCTCCCGGCGTTGCCGAAACGCACCACGAGCGGCCGGGGAGCAAACTGCGCCGCTCCAGTCCCCTCCGCACTTCCCTCCGCTCTGAGGCTTTTTCGTTGCCTGGTCAGTTTGGGTTTTGGGGAGGTGGTGGTTGTTTTGGAGGGGGTTTTTTATTATTTTGTTGTGATTGTGGGGTTTTTTCCTTTTCTTTTCTTTTTTTTCTTTTTTTTCTTTTTTTTTTTTCTCTCCAGCAAGTTCGGCTTATTTTTCCTTGCTGTAAAGGGCAAGAAATTATGTTTCTCCCGAAACAACCCCCCCTCCGGTCCTTGTGTTGAGCGGGGGGTCATCCTTGACATTCGCAAGACAACAGTGCGAGGCGGAAAATGCCACTGCAAAGTCTTCTTTCCGCTTCGCTCTTGAA
The DNA here is from genome assembly GCF_028858705.1 of Grus americana. Taxonomy (NCBI): domain Eukaryota; kingdom Metazoa; phylum Chordata; class Aves; order Gruiformes; family Gruidae; genus Grus; species Grus americana. Next base: position 24,464,674 of record NC_072853.1, on the reverse strand, counting down.
GAAACCGGCCTCGCTCGAGAAAGCAAAACAACGAGGGCATGCGGCTCCCGGCCCCGCGTCCTGCCGCACGCCCCCCCCAGCCCGGCCGCGGCCAGTGAGCCCTCGCCCCGTGCGGGGTCCCGCGGCCACCCGCACCCACCTCGCACCCGGCCCGGGAGTATCGCTCCTTCTCCCAGAATTGTGAACCTCGGTGTCCTCACTGCCGAGGAGACGAAATACAATTTATTTAGGGTGATTGGGATTTAAAACATGGCATTTTCGAAGCAGGACTTTATGAAAACAAACGAAAAACAGTCCGAGCGCCCGGCGTCCGGCGGCAGCCGCGGGCTGCAACGAGCGCCAGCCTCGGCTGCGCTGCCCTGCGAGGGGACACCTCCAAACCTTCCTCTGCCGACTCCTATTCCCTCTCTTTGATTAATATTTTCTACTGACTGTACTAAAAGTAGAAAAATAATCCCGATGCAGCCGTCACTTGTGTCCTCTTCTCTTTCGCGGGCTCGAATTAACCGGCATAGAGTCTACCTTGAAACATTTTCAAAACTGTTTTAAAATGCCATTTCTTGTAACATGTTTTTATACTTCTCAAAGCCTACCTCCAATCTTCGGTCCAGATTATACAATAAATTCCCCATACATGTGATTTAAGTAATGCACAGAACAAGATAACGTTACAGATAAAAATTCAACCCAAATTAGCTGTATGCAACCAACCGTCTTGCAGCTAACGACGAAAATGAATACAGTGCTTTAATCGAGAAATTCGAAGAGGGTCACAGAGGCCCCATTTAGCAGTAAATTCCCCGGTAATAAATCGAAACTGCTTTCGAAACTATTTGTCTGTTCCAGGTAGGGATTGTGTGCTTAGTCACCGCGCACGGGGATGCCACCGCTTCGCTTCTCCTCTCCTTTTGAATGTGCTTTTAGGCGCCTAAATATCTGTGAAAGGGCAGAACCGAATGGCTGAAGTGTCGGTCCATCGGGCGACTCGACGCGACGGCCACGGAGCCATTCGGACGTGAGCGTTACCTTCACCTACAGGTCCCCTCGGAGACGTGGGCGCCCACAAAACCCCCACGCTCTGGGTTTGGGGAGTTATTTTAACTATTTAAGCAAGTCGCGCCGCGCGTAGTAGGCTGGACGGGGCACGACGGGCGGCCGAGGCGGGCGGTGTGGCACAGGGAGCGCGCAAATCCCCGCGGCAGCGGGGCGGGGTGCGACGGGCTGCTCTCGGAGGGAAAAGTCACCTTAGGTGACGCGGAGGTTGGGGGGGGGGGGGGGGGGGGGCGTCCTGCCCCTTTAAAACCTAGTTGCTACCCAAACACAAGTAAACAGTGGGGCCGGCGCGGCGGGGCGGGCCGGGGGCGGACCCGTCCCGTCCCGTCGGGGCGGAGCGGCGCGGCCCCGAGCGCGGGGCTGTGCGCGCCGCGGGGTGGGCCGGCGGCAGCGGGCGGGCGGGGACAGAGCTCCACGCCACTCACCGCTGAAATGTGATGGACCGGGCAGGGGGCGGCTCAGACTCGCGCCGAGCCTCGCCGGGGTCGAAGGCGGGGAGGCTGCGGGCGGGTGGCGGCGGTCTATGCCGGGGCGCCGGGACCGCCGCAGCCAGAGCTCCCAGCCGCCGCCCAGCCCTCCGCAACATGCCGGCCGCCGCCGGGCCCCGGCCCCGCTGAGCGCCCCCGCTGTGGATCTAATGTCTCCGTGAAGGTGCCGCGGCCGCCGCCTCGGCTTTACCCCGGGAGGAGCAGCCGGCTGCGGTAGGTAAGTGGCTCCCCCAGCCCGCCCTCCCCGCTGCCGTCGGCGGGAGCGGGACGGCGGGGCCGCGGCCGGGCCCCGGGAGGGGAACGTCCCCTTGGCGGGGAGCGCGGGGCCGCCGAGTTTACTTTCAGTTTGCAGCCCCGCGGCGTCTGGGCTGCGGGTCCCCCCCGCACGCCGCGGGCGCGTTGGTGCGAGGCCAGGGGCGGGGGCCTCCCGGAGTGCGCGGCCGATGTCCTTCGCGCGAAGTTCCTCGCGGGGAGGAGCCGGTCCGTGCGTGGACTGTGGGGCAGACCCGCGGGTCGCGCTGGAGAAGTCCTTGGTCCGTGGAAATATACCTGGTTGAGCGGGCGGCGGCGACCGCGGGTGAGGCTGGTGGCGAGCGGAGGCGCCCCGGGGCCCACCCGCTCCCCGGGAACGACCGCGGCGCGCTCGGGACACGGCCTCGGCCCCGCCGCGGAAGGAAGGGGAGCGCCGGCAGGTCAGCAGCAGGCAGGTAGAGAGGGGCGTATTGCCGAGATACCGGGCTTAATTTAATTAAGCGCTCTGAATGGAAAGGGAAAAGGAAGTGCCAAAGTTTAAGTAACATCCGTTTTTGGTTGACTTTACTCCCGCACCTTATTAGAAGTAGTCTTAAAGTCACGCACGAAGGCACTTTCTAGTCTTTTTTGATAGGTTTTAATAAAGTTACTTCCGAGTACAAATAGTAATAGATGTACCGTGGTTGCAGCAACGGTGTAGTTTTAAGAGTTTCTGCGTTAAAATACGGATTTCTTGTTCGGAATAGTTTTTAGGATTTGGTTCTTTGACACGAAATGAGCGCCCTGCAATGACATCCCCACGCATAGCCGCAAAACGCGGCTGTAAAAGACCAAGTTCTCCCCTACAGAAATCCCATATCTACCTCGGTCATTGCTCATAGCCGGTGGCTCCCTCCGAAATCCAGCCACAGCGAGCCGGGATGGAGGCAGGAGCCAGCGAAAAGCGATTTTATTGCCGCTGTGTCGGTTCCTGGAGGAAAGCGAATAGGAACTCACACTACGACATCTTTAAAAATAAGTATCTATATATAACCGCCCCCTTCTTCTCCCCCCCCCCCGCCAAAAAAAAAAAAAAAAAAAAGGTCGCCATATATAATAGGTCGTATCGATAACACCGTCCCCGGTCTCGATACAATCACAAACGAGAAAATCTGGGCAGCAGCGGAGGAAATCCGGGAGAGCCACGATTCAAGGAAAACGAAAACAGGGGTGGGTAACGCTGCAATTCACACCCGACCTCATTGCCGCATTTTTTCCCCGGAGGGCCAATTCAGTGCGGTGCCACAAACAGGGAGGAAAGGTATTTTAGGAAAAAAACATCGAAAATTCGCTTTCCACCCGGAGGCTGCACGGTGCCAGCGGAGCGGCCCGAACCGTGTGGCCGCGGCGAGGGCTGCGGGGCGGCAGCGGCCCGGAGGGGCAGGGACGTCGCTCCCGGAGCGCGGGCTCTGCGCTCGGAGGGTTTCCTTTAGTTTTATTGTTGCTTTGGGGGTTTTGGTTTGGGATTTTTTTCGAGGGAAAGAGTGTCTTTTTTATCTGGGAAACTACGCGTTACCAGTTCCTCCACCGAGGTGCTGGAGCACCCTCGGCCCTACCTCTTGTTTACAGGCCCGGAGAGACCCCAGCGCTTGCTTTCGCTGCGCTGGGGAAGAGACGCCGCTTTTCTGGGTCGTGGCAGCCGCTTGGCTGCTGGAAGTGAACCCGCAGAGAAAGCAAAAAAAAAAAAAAAAAAAGAGAGGGCAGGGGTTTGCCCCCCCGCGCCGATGCCCCCCTGCCCCGCGGGAGGGGAGCGTTTCCCCAGGGACGCCGAGAGGTCCCCCTGGGCGGCGGGAGAAGCGGGCCCGGCAGTTTTGGTTGAATGGGTTGAGTGAAACCCTCTGACAGTCACACACCGCTCGTTAGCTCACGGCCCCGCCGCTCCGGCGGAGCTCCCGGCCGGGGGACGGCGGAGGGGGTGCGGGGGGCTCGGCCGGACGGCTCCGTCCCGCCGGGGCTGCGCTCGCTGTTCCCGGCCCTGCGGGATGGAGCGAGCCGGCTGCGGAGCAGCGCCGGGCCGGGCAGCCCTCGGCGGGCCGGGGAGGCTTCTGGGCCGGCCGCTTTCTTCGCCGCCGATGGGATCGCCCGGGCCCGGGCGGGCTGCGTGGGGCGGCCCCGGCCATCTGGAAGGGATCTCAGCGCAAAGTGGATTTATTTAGGACCTGCGGCGCGGGGGGGCTGGGTAGGAGGTGTGCGTGCGGGGCAGGAGCTCCTTTTCTCTCCCTCGGCTATCTTGATAAATGAGTTGTTGTTGAAGGAAGAAAAATAAGCACCCGAACTGGGATAAACGCGGGGTTTATCCCACCCCACCACCCCCGCCGCCTCCCAGCCCTGCCTCAGCTCTCCATGAGCACCGTGATCCTCCCGGGGAGGCCCCAGCCAGGAGGGGTCGGGGTCGGGGCCTCCGCGCCCGCGGGAGGCCGGGCGGAGGGTGGGAGCGACGCCGGGGGCCAGGTCGGCGCGGGGGTCAGGAGGGAGCCGGCCCCGGGGGTCCCCGCGGTGGCCGCGGCCCGGGCTGGGCGCTGCGGGGGGACGGCGGCAAGGAGCGGAGCGGCCACGGCTTCGTTCCGGGTGCATTTTTCCACGATACGTTTAATTTGAATCTGCAGCGCCTTCGGTTGCCTTATTTTTATTTTAATTTCAGGTGGGTGTTTCTGGGCGTGATTTTTTTTTTTTTTTTTTTTTTTTTTTACGCTGTAGCTTCTCCGGTCGAAGCGATCGCGCCGATGGGTCGCTGCCGGTCGCCGGCCCCGGCAGAGGACGGGAACCGGGGCTGCGGCGGGGCTCTGGGGCCACAGCAAGGCAGCGCACCGGAGCTGTGCCTGGCCCTCCCTGGCTCCGCCGCTGCGCTCGCCTCGGCTAAAGGGGGACCACGCTGCTCTCAGTAAAACTCTTTCCCCTCCTTTTTTCCTCTTTCTTCCCAGGATTTTCTCCCTATCTCGAAAGCCCAGCAGAGGCACCAGCTGCACCGCCGGCCTGCGCCCGCCCCGGGAAGATGGGAAGCAAGGCTCTGCCAGCCCCCATCCCGCTGCACCCGTCCCTCCAGCTCACCAACTACTCCTTCCTCCAGGCTGTGAACACCTTCCCCGCAGCTGTGGACCAGTTGCAAGGTCTGTATGGACTCAGCGCCGTGCAAACCATGCACATGAACCACTGGACATTGGGCTACCCCAATGTGCATGAAATCACGCGCTCCACCATCACGGAGATGGCGGCCGCCCAGGGCTTGGTGGATTCCCGCTTCCCTTTCCCCGCGCTCCCCTTCGCCACGCACCTCTTCCACCCCAAGCAAGGGGCCATCGCCCACGTCCTCCCAGCCTTGCACAAGGACAGGCCCCGCTTTGACTTTGCCAACCTGGCCGTGGCCGCCACGCAGGAGGACCCCCCCAAGGTGGGGGAGCTCGCCAAGCTGAGCCCCGGACTGGCCTCGCCCCTGTCGGGCATCAGCAAGCTGTCCCCGGACAGGAAGCCCTCCCGCGGCCGCCTGCCCTCCAAGACGAAAAAGGAGTTCATCTGCAAGTTCTGCGGCAGGCACTTCACCAAGTCCTACAACCTCCTCATTCACGAGCGGACCCACACGGACGAGCGGCCCTACACCTGCGACATCTGCCACAAGGCTTTCCGGAGGCAGGACCACCTGCGGGACCACCGGTGAGGGACCACCGGGGCCGGGTCGTGGGGAGCCGGGGTGAGGGGAGCCGCTCGAAGGGGGGGTGCGGGGTGGGGAGGGAAGCTGAGCCGCTCCGGCAACTCTGGGCTGAGCCGGGAAGGCAGCAAAACCCCCTTTCCAACTCCGCGGCTGCGGAGGGGCCAGAGCTTCGCTCTGCGTGGGACGGGCACCCGCGTTGGGGGCTTGGGGTGAAGCCCTGGGGCTGTTGTGCTTCTGAAGCGCGGTCCTGGGGGTGCGGGGAGGAGGACGGGGCGCAGGTGGGCGCTTCCCGTCTCGCCCCCCTCCACCTCCGCACCCGGCGGCCGGTGCCGAGCGATGCCCGCGGCCGCCGTGCGGAGGATTCGCGCTGCCTTTGGGGGAGAGCGGGCTCGGGTCCCGCCGCCGGAGCAGATGCTGTCCCGATCTGTCACCAGAGAGGGCAATCACGCCTCGATACGAATTATTGCAAATGTTTTGAACCGATACAGGAGTTTAACCATAAATAGAATTATACGGGAGGGAGGGGGAGGAGGAGCGGGGTGGGGGCGTTTGGGGGGAGCGGGATTTGGGGGAGCGGGGCCCGGGGGCAGGTGGCCCCGCGCTCCCGGCAGCGCCGCTCACCCCTCGGGTTGCCTTCCAGGTACATCCATTCCAAAGAGAAACCCTTCAAGTGCCAGGAGTGCGGGAAGGGCTTCTGCCAGTCCAGGACCCTGGCGGTCCACAAAACCCTACACATGCAGGTGAGCCCGGCGCTCCCCGGCCTCCTCCGCGCGTGTGCCGCCGGCGTGGACCCGGCCTGGCCCGGCCCGGCTCGGCCCGCCGCGGGGCGGGGGCGGCGGCTGCCGGGGGGACGGGGCTCCGGTGCGGAGGGGAGCGAGTGGGCTCCGGCACTTGATGGCTCCGTGTCTCCCCGGGAGAGGGAAGCGGTCGGCGGTTACCTCCGCGGCCGCGGGAGTCCCGCGTGAAAACGGCGGCCGCGGGAGATGGACGTAAAGCCGGCAGGGACGCGGTTGGCGGCGGGGAGCGAGCCACGGGTTTGGTTTTGTCCACGCTGCCGTTTCGAGGCGTTTTTCGTTGAGGGCTCCAGCCCTGCCTCGGCGGCAGCAGGCGCGGGGCGGCGGGGAAGCCCGACTGCGCGGCGCGATGCGGAGAGGTGCGGAGCGGCGCGGAGCACCCTGTCCGCCCGCCGGGACAGCCGCGGCCGCCGGGCGGGCAGTGGGAGCCCCGGAGCGGGAGGACGGCGCGGCGGCCGCTTTCCCTTGCGCCCCAGGAGCGCGAAATGCCAGGAATCGAGAACTATAAAATAAACCTTTTGGGGAAGGACAGGGCGAGGTAGGCATTCTCCTGTCCGCCCGGGGCTGTTCTCGTTCGTGTTTAACCCCGATATTTCAAATTGTGCGTTGCGATAAAAAAAAGTGCAGTAATACGTTAAAAAAGGTAGTTTGTGAAGGATTAATCCTTTGCTTGCTTCAAATCTGAACAGGAATCTCCACACAAATGCCCCACATGTGGAAGAACCTTTAATCAAAGAAGTAATCTGAAAACTCACCTTCTTACCCATACAGACATCAAGCCCTACAACTGTGAGCAGTGCGGCAAAGTGTTCAGGCGAAACTGTGATCTACGGCGGCACAGTCTAACTCACACCCCGCGGCAGGACTTCTAGAGCAGCCAGGGACCCGCGCCCGCTCCGGCAGCTCCAACTTGCCCATTTTGCTCAAGGACTGTGTTGTAGGAACTCACAGACACGCACACACACACACACGGAGACACACACGCAGACTCGGGGCCAAGCTTTCCTACCACACGTCTGCGAAACTCGTTTAGAGAGTGCGGACTGCAGGATCGGGCCCCTCTCCAACCCACACCCAGGCGTAAAGCTCATGTTGTAGATACTCGCGGCTCATTTTAGAGCTCTGTACAGAATGTGGTTTTCTTCATTTGTTTCGTATCGTCGTGTCAGATGCACATCGATAATAAATCGGGGAGGCAAACTATCTCTTAAAAGTGTATTTCAAAATAAATCCTTTTTTTTTTCCAAATACCTCCTGCCTTGTTGTATTCTTCTCTGACCATTTGGGCTTTTTTTTCCCTGCTGTGTCAATGCAATGGTAAAGCATATTGAATAAATTTCCTAGCCGGGTAATTGTACTGTCACAACAATTTTGGTGATCGCTTTTGTTTTGGCCTCTCTCACTGTCGCTGTTGTGTTATATATTGTTAAGTAAAATGAAAGTGCCGTATTTGAGAGTTTATAGCTCTATTACTTAATACTATGAATGTCTAAATATTAACTTCTGTACTTTTTTATTTTCCCGAACATTTTTTTAAAGAAGAGAAAGAAAGAAATACTTGCAAATAAACAGATCTTAGGAAATAATGCATAGAGCCGTTCTTACACCAAAGCGGCTTATTAGTAACTTATTTGCAATCAGCCCATATATTGTAAAAGTCATCCCTCTCGCGGAGATTGCAGCAGGCAGCCTCCTGCCAGTAGACTTTGGACACGGGCAATTCACCCGCGTAGACAGGGACTTTATCCTGCAGAAGACGATTCATTCCCGACAGCTCTGGAAGCAAACAGCCAGGCGCAAATTCCGCCCCCCGCCCCGGGGCTCATCCGCGGGCCCCTCACAGAGCGGCGGCGCTGCCCAGCCCGGGCCCGCGGCTGCGCTGGCAGCGGGGAGCGCCCCCGCCCCCCCGGCCCCGCACGCGCCCATTTCTCCCCCCGCCTCATCCGCGCTGCGCCGCGCCCGCGGGAGCCGCCCGCTGCCGAGCACAGGTCACGGCCGGGGGGGGGCGGACGGAGGGGCGCTGAGAAGAGGGGCTGTTCCCCCCTCCCGAGAAACCCTCACCCCACCGTGGGGGCCCCCTGCCTTCTCCCTCCTTCCCTCGCCGCCCCTGTAAGCCCCCAGCCGTCCCCCGTCGGGGTGACTCTTGGCGGCCCGGCATGCCCACCCCATGGGCTGCACGCTCAGCGCTTGCACCCAATATGCAGGTAGGCACCATCTCCTCCCTTGTCACCCTTGGAAGCCCCTCACCAGTGACTCTGGTCTCCTCCGGGAACGCCTGGTGCCCGCACTGAGGCATTTTCCCTGATACGTTGGAAGGTGGCTTGCATGTGCATCCCCTCCTCTGCCACTCCGCTGCTCTTGTCACGCCTGGCACCCTCCTTGCAGCGTCTTGCGTAGTTTGAGGCCCCAAAAGTTGTTCTTTCCCAAGCTGGGGACACCCATCCTGCCCTATTCCTCTCCCAAACTGAGGACCAGGTTAGAATGGCAGGGAGAAATCTTTCCCCCTTGCTCAGGGAACCTTGTTTGGGAGGGAGTGATTTCCCTCGCACCCAGCTCAGTGCTACCCACCTAGCAGGATGCCAGGGTTTGGGGATGGTCCATCCACAGGGGAGGTCCCAGGTCCCAGCAGGCCCATGAGGAGCAGATGCTGGCAGGATTTGCGTGGCTGCAGCATCCCCAGCCCTTGCTGGTCCTGTGGCAGGGAACCATACTGCCTGAACCCTGTTAATGAGTAGCAAGTCAAAACCAGCAGCACCTGGGCTGCAGTCAGGCCAGCGGTGCCTAAAGGGCTGCATTACTGCCTGCGGCTGCTTGTTATCGCTGTCTGCTGCCTCTGTAGAGGACTACCGTGTCCACCCCGGGCCCAGGGGCAGGGACGCCCGAACCAGCCCCGCTTTGCCCCAGCCCACTGATGGGGCAGACACGGCAGTCTCAAACTCAGCCAAAAGGTCTTAGACGGTCAAGGCCTATCTCTCCATCTGTTCCTGTCCAGCAAGACATGGAAGGAAAAAAGAGTTTCTGCAGTCAGAAATACTGGTCTGCTGGCTGAAGAACAGCCTCCCTAAGTCAAAGTTTATTTAAGGGCCATCTGCTTTCTTCCTCTTTGCCCCCTGTGACTTGCATCCCTTCCCTCACTGGGGTGCTGCACCCCTGTGACTGCTTTCCTCCCTCTCGTGCTGTCAGCCCCTGTCCTCCCTCTCCAAACTGCTCCTCTCTCCACACTGCTCCTCTCAAAACCTCTCTCCATGGGCATCTCTCGCTCTCTCTCCGTGGGCATCTTCTCAATATCTGATTTCTTCCTGTCTGACTGATTTTTCTATTCCCAGTAGGTTATTTCCTCTAAGCTTCTCTATCCTTATTGTTCTCCGAGTTCCTGTCCCCAGGCCCTTTTGCGTCCCCAAGTACGCACAGCAAGGCTGGGATAACTCCGTTTGAGTAAACACCCCTGTCAGGATACATATGGGCTTAGTCCGCTCGTCCTAGGCCAAGCTCTGTGTGCAGTTTGTTTGGAAAGAACTTAATCAGATGAACAATATCAAAGGACTAAATTAAAATTATTGCATATAGCTAAGGTTTTATTTAATTGTTTGGGGCTGCTTGTTTAATAATCTTCCCCCTGAGCAGACACAGACCGTAAATTTATCTTCTGATGATTTCAAAAGTTCAGCGGCCAGAACAAAGCCCAAATTGCCGAAGAGCGGCAATGAGAAGTATCTCTAACAGTTGGTCCCTGGACTGGTTTTTAAATTTAAACCGGTAGCTATCATCTTAGAATGTCAGAGGATGATTTAGTATTTCTCTACTATCAATACACTTGCCGATGGCACTGACATGCTCCATTCACTTTTTAAAAGATTATCTCTCCCTGGGAAAATTCAGAGGCAGTTGTAAAGAACATGTTAAAATATACATACGGTTCATTGATTTCAGACCTGTTGGGAATAGAAACAAGTTCTGTAAAGCTATCTTTTGGGCAGGGCTAGGGTTTTTATAGCCATAAAGTGCCATCCTGACTTTCACAATGCAAACACTAAATACACTAATATCCCTGTCACTGCTGTTTGTGTGAAGTATCCTCCTTTCCTCCGGAGCTTAGTCTGAGCACACAGCTCTGTGCTTCCACAGTCTCCTGGAGCTTCCCAAACCACCTGCCTCCCGCTTCCCTGTGTTCCTCTCTCTCCTGTTGCACCTTTTTTTTTGGCACTGCTTTTTTTTTCTCCTGTGCTGGCATCATTTGTTCTGCACCTTTTGCTGTCTTACGGGCAGCAGCCACAGCAGGGTAGCTGTGCTACATCCCAGGGAGAAAAAACAGCAGATAATAAGATATACTCTGGCCATCATCTCCATTTTTGGGGAGGCAAATCAGTTAAAAAAATCAAAGTTCTTTAGGTTGCATCTGAAAACTGAGCTCTTTGTACATTAGCTGCTGAAATGGATGCTGTCTACAGCCGAGGGCAGAGTGGCTCAGCCCAGCTATGTGTGCATAACGCTTTTTTATGAGGTCATCTATTACAAAGCAAGAGCACACCATGCTATCCCAGACCAGCATGCCCAATGTCAGTGCAGCTTTGCTGGCAAAGCCCAACTTTGTCCTGGTACCACCTCAGGAGCTGGCCCAGCCCAGATTTAAATGGGAAACCACCCAGCAGCGACCCAGGAATGTGGCATGGTCGTGTCTGCCTGGGCTTAAGGGCTGGTGCCGAGGGCCCCACTATTTGAATAAATCCAAGCCATTTGAGTAAAATGTGAAAATCCATTATTTACTGAGCTTCCCCACACACCCCCCTTTCCTTTTTCCTCTTCCTTTCCTCTCACTGCCCTACTTCTGGATGTTTGCTTCAGGAGCTGCTTCTGTCATCCCAGCCTCATCCTGTAGACACCCTGCCTCCTGCCGAGTCTCCCCTCCATCTCCTTCCCTACTTTTTTCCTCGTGTTTCTTTTTTTGCCTTCCCATGTCTCACCCTGTATTTCAACCTCTCTTCTCCTAAGCACATTCCCTCACTCAGTCTTTTTGGTTCTCTATTTTTGAACTATCCCAGGTTCCACTTGTTGCCTCAATCTGTCCTGCAGCTACCAGCTCATGCAAGCTCCCCTCTCTTCACTAACTCAGACCTTCTTTTTCCTGCCTGGGGTTTCCTATGTGCTGCCAGTCTTCCCTTGCCCTTTCCATTAATCGATGCCACGTCCTCATGGCACTCAGGAGGCATCAGTGCAGGTGCCATAGAGGTGCTCAGAGCACTTTAAGCACGCTGGGTCTGGCACAAAGCCAGGAGCGCGGTCCCAGGAGGAGTGCTGGTGGCTCAGAGCCTCTAATCACTCTGTGCTCCTAGTATTGTAACTGCAAACTTTGTTTACCAAGCCACATTACACAAGGATTTAGGCATACATTGCTTTTACGTTAATAATGTACTGTGTTTCCAGTGTATCTTTCCCTCCTCACAGCATCTCTTTTCCTCCCAATTTACAGAAGCTTTTATTAGTTCTTTTTCCTACTTATAATGGTGCAATTCTGGCAAAAATAAGGTAGCTACTAGCAAAAAATGTTATTTTCCTGGAAGTTATTAAAGAGAGGAATACTTAGATTTAAAAATATTTATTTACATTTAAAAAAAGGCATGACATCTGTATAAAACATTCATTTTAATCTCTATTTCCAAAAATCCACATGCAGCTGTTTGTGAAACTTTTTCTAGAGGCTTCTAGTCTATCAAACAAGCGATGCAAAAACATTTATGCTGAGAACACTAAACATCTTTTCTCAGTCTGTAGGCAGAGTGGAGTGTAGACTCCCCCTCTTTCAAGCCTCCCCCACGAGCCTGAGCACCCTTTCCCAGGCGCGACTTTCAAACACTGCCTGGAATTGATGATGAGTGAGGCAGGACTCAAAAACATTTAATCCCGGGCACAGTGGCCTCACACCTTCATCCCCACGTGGCTGAGCCAGAACCACACACGGCTGCCTTCCTCCAGGCTTCTTCCTCTGTCAGCACTGGGGCAAAACTTTGCAGTGTAGACTGACTTAAAAAAATTATTTTAAAATTTACTGATATGGAAAACGCTGAGCTCAGCCTGAAGGCAGTGGTCTATGCAGCAGGGCCCTGTCAGCACGGCTGTACCAGTGGGGAGGGCAGCAGGTCCAGTCTCCAGCAGATGGGTGGGCAGGGGTACAGACAGGCGTGCAGGTGGCATGGCCTCCGCGGAGACCCCATGTGCTGTGCTGGGAGATGTGGCTGCCCCAGGAGATGGACAGATGTCTCCTCTGAGACCTGGCTGTGCTGGTTGAAGGCAACCTCTCTGCCAGCTGCGGGCTACCTCCAGCACCAGTAGCCAGGTCTGGTGGCCATCATGGGGCTGGTTTGGATTTTGGGAGTTGGGGTAGTGCTCCCACAAACCATCTTGCCAGCATCTTGGGGTGGCAGCAGAAGGGGGTCAAGGAGGGTGCGGGGCAGCCCTGCACTGCTCAGGAGTGGTGGAGTGAATCTCCAGGCCTTCGGGGTCCATCTGCCTTCGCCCTCCTCCCGGCAGGAGAAGGGGAGCAGCAGGACTTTTGCTTCCCTGAAATTCTCGTAGGATCCAGAGAGTGGCTCCATCGCCTCACAGGGCTGAGGGCCGCAGCTGGGAGAAGATTACAAACCCCTGCTCTTTCGGCTTTCCCTCTCTGCAGAAATCCCCCAGACTTTTGGCTTTGCAAGGAGCAAACTTCACCTTCGCTGTGCAGATCAGCAGGAAATCTGCTGGCGCAGGCGGTGCTGGTGGTACCTTGCCGTAGGCAGCGCTGCGAGACTCCCACTCCTCTGGCAGTGCCTTGACCTGGGGCTCCCCTGCTGCACGCTCGTGAGGGATCACATAGGTGCCAGGGCATTTTGGAGACCTATTTGTTCGTCTGGAGGAAGGAAATTGATTGATTGATTGCTTTTCTTTTTTCAAGCATAAGAGGAAGTAAAACCTTTTTTGCTTTTTTTTCCCTCAGAGATTATTTACAAGGCATTGTCTCTGATATTGCCAGCTGACATCCTTTGGCGTCACTACCACTCAGTGCACTGAAGATGCCTCAAGGTGTGTCAGTTGTGCTTCACGTCAGTATGCCTTGATGTATCTCTTTGGCGGGGATTGAAAGGTACAGTTTCTAAATCTCCCGGTGACCCATTTTGCACGGATCACTGGTGTGCTAGAATGTAGCTGCTCCTTCCCATCGTGTTAATGCAAGTTTGCCCACGTTCAAAGCAGCCTGCGCTCCACGTGCCATGCTGAGCACACGGGGAGAGCTTGTGCTTGAGCCTCTGTGTGAAATGGGCACAGCTGCTTCAGGATTGATATCTGCCGCACAAGTTATGTGCTTTAGGTGCTTTTGTTGCTATATCACGGTCCTTTTATTTAAACCTTGTAAATTCTTTGGCTTGACAAACACAGGCAGACAGCTGGATTATGTTAATCTGGGGCTCGCAGTTAACAAGCACAGAGAATGCTCCCAGGTCGTGGAGGCACCCTCTCCTCCCTGGGTCCCATGGGCCCCACCAGGCTAAGCTGGGTGACGATGCTCAGCACTCGGTGTGTCAGCAGGAAAAGGACCAAAGCTCCTGCGAGGGAGCAGCTCAGCACCACCTATGGTCACAGGCTGCCTGCTGGAGTGCCCTTGAAGCCAGTCCTGAGGACGGCCATAATTAATAACTTCCAGAGCAACCCTGTGGCTCCCCGTGCCGTGCCAGCTGCATGCTGCCCCGTCTGCCTGCGCGCTGGGCTGGCAAGGAGGGTGGCGGGTAGGCAGACCCTCAGGGGACTTTCTAGAAGGGCCCGAGGCCCAGCTGCGATGGCAGATGGGATTTCTGGGCAGCTCCAGCCCCAGGTGTGCTCAGGCTGCCCGCGAGGGCAATGCAAATGTGGCGCACCTGCCTGCGGGGCACCCTGGCCTTCAGAACCCTTCTGAGGCCGCCTGGCTGCGTACGATGTAAACTTGGCCCTGATTTAGTGTAGGAGCTGGTTCTGCTGGGATGAATCATTTAACCACGCAAGCACCCCATGACTCTGCCTCTCATTTCCCTGTTGCGGCCTCTTTTTCCCACTCTGCAGTGGAAATGACTGCCTGATCCTGTCCTGGAGATGCATGGTCATGGACAGCAACAGAGAAATGCTAGGAAAACAAGGCAGCCTTCGAGGGGATTTCAGTCACATAGATGACAGAATGGATCAAGGTGAATGGGTCAGATCCTCTCTGTCTTCTTTTGTCATGCAACCAATCATGGTCTAATTTTCTTTCACGGAAAAGTGGGTCTTGAAATAAATGCTACATTAAGAGGCATGTGGCAGCTCATACCATTGCATGTCATGTTCTTGCCAAGCTACAACCATATCTTTGCCATGATTCATATTTTCAAACTACCATTAAAAAATGAAAAACCATCTAACTGTTTTTCAGTAGTTCAGCTGTGGGCAACTCACACATTTCTGAGTCTTGCTTTCCTCGTTAAAACAAAATATAAACTCTAGACACACAAAGTTTTTAATGAAAAAATAAGACTGCAATGCAGTTGTATGGTCCTGTCCTTTCCTGGGGGCACAACAGGCTCAGTTCCCTAAAATCACCCAATAAATCCAAATGAGCTGGGATTACAGCACAGGAGCAAGGGCTGTAGGTGGGGACCTCGCTGCCTTCGCCCCAGTCTAGCCCTCCAGAGGCAGCATTTGTTTGTTTGCTTCAACGAAGTTTTCCAACTGGGAAGTGAGGATATGGGCAGATGAACAAGTTACTGCAGGGAAAACAGGGGGTGTGAAAGTTCAGCATCTCAGCTACTGCCAAGAAACTGCTCTTATGTATTCTTTAACCCCCTAATAAATGCAAATTCACTTCCCCTCTCCCACGAGAGATGAGAAACCTGCTTTTTGCTACAAGGTACCGCTGGGTAAGAGAGTGCATGTGGACACTTGCCACCAAAAAGCTGCCAAACTGTAGGTTGACACTACCTTGTCCTGCAGTCAGTTGGTTGGCTCCCTAAACTCTGGGACACAACAGGTTAATTTCCCTAAAGGCCCCACGGGGGAAGTCCTGATTCAGGTGCGGGAATGTCATGGGAGCTTCCCTGCTCACCAGCCTTTGCCCCACAGTCACTTGCAGGCAGCAACCTGGTTTGACTGAAATTCTTCAGGTTTCAGCAACAGGAAATTGCAGATGAGAGAACGCGCTGTAAAGTGCACTTACACAGATTCAGTCGCAAGCTGTGAAAAGTAGCAGCTCCTTGAGCTCTCAACTTTAACATTGCTATTAATACTGTTTTTTCTAATAGCATCAAGATCAATGGAGGATCAGGGCCTCGTAGTAGACAACTTCCCAATGATGCTCAAGAAACCCCCATCCTACTGTCACACAGTTTGCCATCTAAGTATCCCAGCAAACCCCCAAGCACATTACAGTGTCCCAGCCACAATAAAGAGGGTTAGGAAGGTGATTTTATTTTATAACGTAGTTTTCAGGGGCTTCCTCTGCCAGGCAGCAGCAGAGGTGCCCAGAAATGCTCCTCATGGCAATGATAGATACTGTTCAGGGGCCATGAGAGGAGAAATTGGGGTTTGGGCCAGTGCATTATTCCTTCTCCTTGGGAAGCCCCAGGGACTGTTCTCATGTAGGTGTGGGTTAGAGTGCTGGTGGGGAGAAGATCCCTGCCCCAAAATCAGGTGGGCTTTGTAAACTGCCCCCAAGGACTTAACACCACTCCGGTTTGCACACTGCGGTCACCGGTAATTTAGACTGTGGCAACACAAAGGCTGGTCAATATGGTTGAATGAACTCCCAGGACTCCCTGCAGCACTGGAGCCTGAAAATCCATTCCCCCCAAAGCAGCCAGGAGAGGGGTGGGTGCGTGGCCAGGAGGAGCAAGGTTGGCTGGTTTCTGCCCCGTGGCGAGGCAGGGACCCTTCCCGCTCCCCCGGGGGCGATCGGCCCCGTCCTGTGAGAGGACTGGTTTCAATATGGAGCTCTCCATCTTGATCCAGTTTGGATGGGTCAAGACATGTTGAGACATGCCCTTTCAATATGCTGCATTTTATTAAAAACAAAGTAGCTGTGGGCCAGATTGTAAAACTAGGTGGGCCTCATTTGTCTGTCCCTACTGTAAGCCAATGAAACCTTCAACATATCCAAACTCTCACCTTTTTACCCATTTGAATGAAAAAGCATCACTAATAAAAGAAAATGACTCACCTAATGCTAAACCTGAGCTCTGTAGATCAGCTTTGATCAAATTCACTGACATTTGGATAACTGCATTATTATAACTAAAACATCTTTTAAAGTTTTTTTTTCCAGACGCTCATTCTTTAAACTTTGCTTTGATCACTGCGCATATCCTTTTCAGCAGAAATTTGTCCACAGAGGGTGAATTTTTTTCATTTGTTTTTCATATGGATTCTCTTTCCTTTGTTCATATTTTAAATCAGTGAAGCTACCCTTCGAGCTAACCCTTGTAATAAAAATGCAGCTACTGTGTGGCTTTTAACAAGTCATTTAACCCATCTGTGTCTCAGTATTCTTGTTAGCAACCCAAGGAAAATAACACTTATTTATGCATGAGGCTGATCGTGAGGCTTAATTAGATGGGGTTTTTTTGTACGATAAAGCAAACAGTTCATAAGGGCAGAGGAGGGAAATGGTAGTCTCTGTTATGGTGGTCTAACACCACCAATTTGTAATATTTTACAACAGTAGTGTTACAAAATGCTGCATAAAAGACTATTTCTTTCAGAAAGTACTTTTGAATTAGTCCAAGTGCTCCAGTTTCCAAATAAGAGTCACAATGTGAGATGATTAAAATAAATGGAAGCAGGAATGTGTCAGGACAATTACAAATGAAAAGATTGAAGTCACTGGAGCTGGAAGGTCAAAAATCCGCCTGTGTATAAATATGTGTCTGTGTATGAAGCTCAGCTTTAAGTGCTGAGGAGGGTAAAGTTTGACTTTTCTTTTTCTATGGAAAAAATCCACACATCTATGATGCAATAAAACTTAGTTTAGCATTAGAAAAATGCATTTATAGGCAATTTCCCCCTTTCAAGCAAGCAGGAAGTCTATTTAAGTTTTAATTTGCTAATTATCATTTATTGTAATTTGACCATCCAGCTGGGGAAGGTAGATGTCAATCACTCATTCCAAAGCGGGCGGCTATCAGGCTCTAGAGTCAAGGTAGTTCTTATTAGTGTTTTTTTACAGCACCGGCAGAGTTCTCGTTATAGTTTGTAACAGCGGTGGGTTAACCACAAATAATCTTCAAAACTTGGAAGTCTAAAGCCGTAGCACCTTTTACCGTATTCTAGAAAAAAGTGAATGTGTTCAAATAACCTTTGCTGGTGTGATTCTTGCCCTGTCTCGTACCAAAGTGCAGTCTTTAAGACTCGTATGACTGCCTGCGCGGCCATTTTGCAAACACGTATGCGTGTCATCTGACAGAGCGAGCCCTTAAACTCTGTACGGCTTCTGTCACGAATAAAACTATTTATGAGCGCATGCATTTGCAAAGATCAGGCCCCGCGAACATTAGCTCCACATCAAGCTTCTTAGGGATGGTTTGTTTTCCCAAAACACTTTAGGCTGAGGATCCCTATTAATATAAATCTGCTTTAAACAGGAGATAGTCATTTTTTAATGCAGACATCCTCTAATACTTTCATGATGTGGCTCATACCTTAATAGATAGCAGTTGCGATGCAGATCTAGCCATGCAGCCCACAGTTGCATAGCATATTTGTGGTAATGAGAAGCCTTGCCGACATGGAAAATTAATATTAAGAAAATTAATAGAAGGAAAACCTTTAATAGGTTTTTGTCTGTGTCTAATGTAATTTAGCAGTTAGCAGAAGGAAGGAATTTAGTACCAGGTGAGTAGCCAGCTCTTCAGAAATCATACTTTGTTGACCACGTTTTAAGACCTGCTGTTTTGACTTAGCGCATCAGGAGGAATATCTGCTTCGTAAACAACAGCACGAAGCATCTCACTCAGGATCCCGCCTGGCAATCTCAGCTGTCAGAACCTTACCTACAAGAAAGAGTCCCTTGGCACAAATGCTTTTCATGTTGGTGCCCTTTCTGCTCAGGAAAGTGTTTTAAAAGCTCCAAAACTTCCGCAGGGCAGGAGAGCAGATTCCTGCTCTGACCCACCTACCAGTGACGGGGTGAAAAGAAAAGTTATCTTTTCGTTAGCAGCATCTTTCAAGTCCTCTGGCAAAACAGAAATAGCAGTTATCCCAATAAGAAAGGCTGCTCTGCTTATTTATTGCATTTTCAAAAAGCGTAGTGTCATAGCACCAGTTTGCCGTGCAGACGCTGCTCGGCACAATGGGGGAAGACATCCCGGATGGGCACCCACCTTCTCTGCCTCCCACCCCAGCCTCTCGCGTCTGCCGCCCCCACAGCGCACAACTGCCACCCCGTCAGATAATGCCGATGTTGGTATCAGCTTTTGTTCAAGGTGATCTGGAAAAGGCAGAGTGGTTTAAATGTTAGAGTCTTTTTGTCTGGTACCTTGATTTCTCTCGAATCATGTGTGAAGGAAGTTTGGCATATTTTTCCCCTTTTTGCTGCTGGGAAGGGAGGTAATTACCCCCCTTTATTTCCTGGGGATTGTGGATGTTAGAGATGATGGAAGTACAAGATATCTGAGATGACATGACAGAAATCAAGGGGGCAAAGAATTATTGGAAGAAAAGCCTTTTTTTTTCAATATAGACAGCATGAAATTGTTGTTTTGTTTAGCTCCTACCTAAATTCCTTGAAAACAATACTTAGCGAGAGGGAGGGATTATCTTGGTAAACATTGTATATTGTCTGCTATTTTTCAAGGACTGGGCAGACTTCTAACAGCCTTCTGAGTCCTCCTCGAGAGACACCAATGGCGAGAGGAAGGGTTGTATTTGATTGATAAGAAACGTGTGTGTGTGTGCGTGCAAATTAAAAGAGCAGCAAATCCAACTCCCTTACCTCCCTTCCTTCTTGCACGCCAGATCGCCTTTAGCATCAGGCCCAGTTCTGCAGCTGCTGCTTTCGAGTGGGTCTCATGGCCACCAGCCGTGGCTGCTGACCTGCTCTGCGTACAGAATCAGGCCCGTCTCTCCAAATCCCCTCCCTTCACCCTTTCATTCCCACAGCCCAAGGGAAGTGGAAAATGAAAGTCAATTGTTTTCTGCACTTGTTCAAAATAAAACTGAAACAGATGCCAGAAGTCCTCTGAAAGTGAAAGATAGTAATTATTTTCTAAAACACTGACTTTGTCTTGTCGGGTTTTTTTTGGTTTTGGGGTTTTTTTTAGAAAATCTCTGCTGCTCATCCCTTCGTTACTGAGAGTGTGTGTAGGCACAGAGGACAAGGCTTATTTTATCACAGAACTGACTGTCTTCCTGGAAATCCCAATGGACACATCAAGAAATGTTGTTAAGATGAAGGATCTTTCAGGACTTGGATAGCTAGTTTTACCCAAATCAGAAATAATGTATTCTCCATAACTAATTCAGAGAATCTTTAAACCAGATTGACTACAAATGTGCTAATATACATAATCATCTCAAATATTGGCAGTAGCTTGATCACATTGTTCAGAAACAATATATTTATAAAACATGCTTATAAAACATAAATATTCCATTCTGTGCTGTGCATGCCCATCTCGTTCATTTACATTCCCAAATATTTAAGATAACTTCATTTGCAGCATGTGGATGATTAATTCATAATTAGTTCATATATAAAAAGAAACAGAGTAATGCAAAATACTTAATTTTTTTTTTCCCCTGGAAAACTGTTATAATTAAAATCAACTTTTTTTAGTTGTCTATGGTTTTTAACATAGAGTAAACAACATATATATATATTTGGACACATATACATTAACCCCCCCAAATATATATGTTGTTTTCTGACTAAAACAGTTGCATTTGAGAAATGCATTAATAGCAAAACATGGACACAATCCAGTCGCTTTACAGTTTTCTCTCACATAAATGCAGTAAAGATATATTAAAATCATATATCATTATACTCACCATACTACAGCAGAAAGTTTTCTGTCTAGATTTTGAACTCTATATTCATCTCCACTAGAAAGCACCTTTTTATCTTGCTTTATCATATTCCTTTCTCATTAGAAAATTACTGCTTATATTCTCATAAAACAATCAGCAGACTCATAAAAATCAAAACATGTACAAAGAATAGATGACAAACATTTATATCAAACAAACATATCAAAGAGAAGATACCTCCACCTTTATATTTTAACATTACTTAAATCATTACTACATCATTGCTAGTAGCTACAAATGGCTTGTATTAATTAATTTCTTCTCATTCAGAATTATTTGTTACTAAACCCTTAACCATCATTATATCAAAATAATATGCTAATAAACATTTTAAAAAGTTGATAAAGTAGAATACTTGAACTTTTAGTCTTTTAGTTCTTGTTAGGTGGACTCAAAACCAAAAACACATCAAAAGAGAGGAAATCTAAAATTTCAATTAATGCTAACCAGAAGCTCAAGCAATGACAATATCGAAGAGACTTTGTAATACCTAATATTCCCTGAAAATATTTAAAATCCACATTTGAATATAAAATAACTTCTCGCTTGACTTTGTTGACCCAGAACTGTCAGTGGAATAAAAAGTTTGGTAATTCCTAAAGGTAGCAAAGTGTAATTTGCTCTGATTTCAGCTTAAATTATCTGTTTATCTATATCTGCCTTTTCTCTCTTTCAGAAAGCAGAGAGGATTTGTTCGTTCATGGTCTTTAAAAACACTGTCTTATTTTCATTAAACTAAGCCCACTGCTGATGTAATTCTTGCATTACAAAGGTCTTAATTTAAACCATGACATAAATGCTTTTCATCAGTTGATTTTTTGTTCTTTGTGCCAAATTTCTTGCATTTTTAAAATAAAGAATATGGTGTATAATAACTGCTGCGGGACAGGCTGCTTTATTCTTCAATATGAAAGACAAATGGGGTGTGACATGCATACGTTTCAACATGCAGCACTTACTTCTTCAGGACCTTTACTTTTTCCACTGTTTTCTCAGTAGACTATTTGACTTCCTTTGAATCGGGCCTAACGATAACACTGGATTTGAAGCACGGTTCTCGGCGTTGAGCGCTCTGACGGGACCAAGAGGTGAAAAGTGCTTCTAATCTCTCTCCTCTCTCTCTCTCTTTCTCCCCCCCTCCGCTGCTCCCTCTGCCGCTCCCTGCCTCCCTCTCCTTCCTTACCCCCTCCACTCAAGGATTTGGGGTCTGCAGATGATAATTTGCAGAGCGTTTTGGAAGAAGGGTGGGGATGCATTCCTAACACCCCAAATCCTGGTTTGCATTACACATTAGGGATTTCAAAGCACACCAAGATTTAATCATAATCAGAAAGTAGAGAAATTGTTTCTACAACATTCTGCAACATCTAGTCCTTTTTTTCCTTCTTTTCTTTTTTTTTTCCCTTTACTTCGGTGTCACTGTAACTAATATAGCAAAATTGTATCATCATCATGTCATACTATCATCGCAACGATCGATGAACTATGCTAAAGCATCTGGGAAAACTGCATAACTTGTTTAGATTGGGCATTATTTCGAGTTTAGGAGCTTGGTTAATTTTTAGATGGAGTCAAAAGATACCAGCTGTTTCTCTCCTTAAATTTGAAAGTACAGAATAAATTTTTCTTGATTAACATTACTAGAAATGAATGAAGATCACAATGGGAAGGATGCAAATATTTTATTTAAGCAGAAGTTTCGGTGTGATCTAGCTGTAGTACGCTAACACCAAACCACAGTGTTACCACAAGACAATATTGTCAGATACAGAACAGATTTAGAAAATCTCAAATTAATTTTTAGAAAGAATAAAATCTTTTCATGAACTCTGCATCTGCCGCATTTTAGATGTTGACCTGATGCTTCTATACTTGCCCTGGCTTTGTACTTTGTCCTTAAACAAATGCTCCTAAAAATTCCTGAAGATAGGATACAGCGATAGATTCACTTTTAGTCTGTCAATTTTCTTGTAATATGCAAGACATTAAATGAAATGGAAAAAGTATCTTTTTAAATTCAGATTAAGTATATGTAATTAATTACTTTAAATTGATGTAAAGTAATTTAAATGGATTAATTTTCTTTCCTGAATATTGGGCATCTCAATATAAAATTGAAGCTGGGGAAATAAATATTTTTACTATTAAATACTCAGGACTACAATACATCACCTATTTCTAAATTGCAGACTATATCCATAAGGTTGGATATTATTCGACTTGTTATTTTATGTTTCCTCCTTTATTCATGTTATTGTCTGTGCAAAATTCTTTTGTGTGGACCTGAGCAGAAGAGGAGAGCAGAGCTATTCTTTAAGGGTGTGTTCATCTTTACATTTTTTAAACCTATTTTGATAGATTTATATCAAGGCTGAAGTAATTCACTCTGGGACAAAACTTGGCATCAAAACTTTTAAATACAAGCACATTTTTCTTTTGATTTTTTTTTTTTTTAAAGAAAATTTAAAAATCAGTCGGCATGTTCTTAAAGGCAAAGGTTTAAGTCCTGATCCATTTGAAGTCAATGGGAGTTTTGCCATTGACTTCAGTGGAGCCAGGACTTCCTTCAAATGACAGAAAACAATTACATTTAGTATTTTCAGATGGAAAATTTGTGCTTGTATAAATTAAGATTGTCTCTTTTGGGGGGGGGGGCTACATATTGTATAATCCATAGCGTGAACTCATCTCTGGATATCTTTCTGTTAAGTGACTATATTTTTTTCATTAAGATAAGTAACAGTTCAACATATGTGGTTACTTAAGAAATTCCTCAGGATCTTTAGTGGAGTCTTTTGGGATAAGATGTGAAATCAGCCGTTGTCATTCATGATCCCACATAATTTTTCCAAAGAATTTGGCATGCCAATGGGAGTGGATAAGCATGGGTGAATGCATTTTGCCCATGCACTTTCCATCTGAGGTTTGGATCTGAGGTGGGACTTTTGGTTTTCCTGCCCTCAGCTGCTATCGGGTATCGCTTTGCATTTAGTAACGTACATCTCTAGGCAGGCCAGGAGAGACGTGAACTTAATTAACTTGCTTTACTTCACAGAACGACGAGGTTATTGTTGGCAAAATCCTGATCGCCTTAATCAAAGGACAAAACCCAATCCCTGGAGAAGCTGTTAAGGATTGCTTGTGTGAGGTACCTGCAGGATGAGACCTGAGATCCAGCCTCCCTCTCTCCCAGGTAATGCTTTTCAGAAGCTTTTTATCATACCGCAAACCTGTTCTCCCCTTTCACCCGGCAGTACAGCTCCAGTTGTGTTTAAATATTAGTGACACTAAAGCAATCCGAGGTAGATGACACAATTTCTCTATGAGAGATGAATAGTTCAGCCAGGCTTACCCCAAACTCCCTGCCTCAGACTCTCTGCCCCCTGATGCTCCCTTCTCTGGGGCTCTAACCCCGCATGTGGGGCCGAGCCAGGCTGCTGTAGGAAGGGCAGCTCCTTCCCCATGTTGGCAAGATGGAACAGTGTCCGGCTCTGCAAGTTAGTACCGGTATCCTGCAAACATTTCAGGATGTTAGAAACTGGACCAGCTGTATTGCTGTAGTCTGGTCTGAGAGGTGAGCCAGCATTTGAGGCTTTTTTGGGTGTTTCCTTTGGATGAGAGATCGATGATAATTCTCTGGTGCAATCCTGTTTATTTACAAAGAATAAACAGAGTCTGCTTTCCCAAACCCAAGGAGGGACCGGCAGCAGCACGCAACGTCTTTGCCCAGAATCCCTGGCCAGCCCTTCCAGAGAGTTTTCTGCTGAAAGGGAGCTCTGCTCTCTGCTTTCCTCCCTGGCTCTGCCATCAGCACTCGCTCAGCTTCACCCCGGCTGCTGTGTCTCCTAACACACAGATTTTGTGGACCTTTCTCTCTGTTGCCTGTGCACCTCATGTCATCTGCACCAAGGAAGCCAGGGCTCCCACGTGCCGCAGGTGCACGGGCCGCGCAACCTGGAGAGACCAGAGCTTCCATGTGTCTCCCTCCTCCACAAAATGCTGTGAACCTGAACAAACTGGGTCAGAGCCACCAGGTTATGGTCATGCCCTCCCGTCCCAGACACAGGTATGACAGAGCTGCCCTTGGCATGTGTACCCTGGCAGCCCGCCCTTCCCAAACACTCAGCAGAAAGCTGAGTGACAAGCGTCACCTAATTGTCCGAATAAACAGCTCCTTCTACTAGATACACATGTACCACGGCCTTTTGCTCTTGTGTGTGTATCCTGCCGTGCTCATGATGAACAGGCAATATCGCAAAGGGTTGAAAATGCGACTGCTGACGGTAAGCACTGAGGCAAGGCTGAGCACTAAGTCAGACTCAGCTAAAGTCAGCGATTGCTCTGTGAGCAAAGGTGGAAACAGAGCCAAGAAAGTGAAATGCTCAGCTTGTATTCCTTCCTCCACATATAATATTCTCTCTCTGCAAAGCTTTCTGCAAATGGAGACCCTGTATGTCTGGGCCATTCTCCCTATGTAAATGTACTATTGCAGTGTGTAGCTAACTCCACGCATACACTTTCATCATTATATTCCTTTCATCCTTTTTTTGGGGAACAACTATGTTACATGTTACTATTATCAATAGTTTGCACTGTTAACATTTTATTATACCCCACAAAATCTAATCATCATTTCATATTTATCATATATAGCTCTACGCCCCCAATCTGAATACATATGTATGACCAAACACCATTGTTTTGCTGCATAGCTGAAGCATTTTCTAAGATTTTAGAAGGCTGGTTTTTTTACATCAGCATGCTGTACAAAGCCTAGATCCCACAGCAGCTAGATGTTGCAGGGACTGCCAGGCAGCCCTATGGCAATAGGATATTGCCTCGTGCTGCTGTCTTTTGTGATGCAGTGTTAATACTACCTGGTTCTTCACTGGCACAGTCCTTCCACATGTGCCTCAGGAGAGGGCTATCTTCTGTCCTTCTGTCTCCACATTGGTCAGCTGTTGTGTTATGGCTATGCCCAAATACATCTGGTTGAAGTATTTTCAGTTTCACTTAAATATATAAGGCGTTTCACAGTGTGATGAGAACTTGTCATTTCAATTTGTGTAGCTTTTGGTGTATGCAGAACTAACATGCTTATGCATGGATCTCCTGTTTTTTAAATATTGTGGCCTTTTTAGTTTGTTGTTCAGAGTAAACACTAGCCTCTGTATATCTATCCTTTTCTCCATCTGCTATTCTGAGACTGCAAGCAGTAGTAAAGGTGAGGCTATAGACATCAAAGATACTCATACGTCTTGAAACTAAGCACTGTGCTAAACTCCCTATAATGCTTCTGTGGGAAAGTGTCTCCATATGTCATCCCATGTATTTTCTTTGCTATTTAAAGTATTGCTTAATAGTACACTAAGCTGGTGGAAAACTATTTGCTTTGTTGGGTTAGTTCTACTCTGGCTTAACGCAGGGCTGGGTAAGCACCAGAGCCGGCGCACGGGAGCGAGTGGGACCAGGAGCAGCTGGGGTGGGAGACGGAGGGACCGGGGCACCCGGCAGGCAGTGGGGCTTCCATTGCTGGGAAGCGGCTATCAGCCCAGCCGAGGGGAGAAATCCTTGGCTGGATGGGCGGTGTAGAGGTAGGGATGTAGCTGGACTTGCACTTCATCAACTCCACGAATTCCCTGTGAGTAAGTGGGGTCTGTATCTGGGAAGTATTTTCAGACCTCTCCCACCCCCATCTCCTTAGCTTGAGACCTGGTCCTTTTGGACTGTTCTTCCCAACTTCCTGCTTTCTCTCTCCCCCCCCCTTAAAGCCTCTTCCTGCAATCCTGTCCTCTCATTTCTTGTCTCCTCTCTGTCTTCTTGTGGTTCTCCCAGCTCTGTAATCACTCTTTTAACAAGTCCTTTGGAAGCTTCTCCTTATGCTCCCCTGCAGATTATCAAAGGGCTCTTTCAGGTTTTGACTTTGATCTCCTTCCCTGGTTTCTCTAGGCTTCATCTCTGGACCACCTCCTCCAGAAACAGAAATGTAGAAGTCATTATTGCGCTAACGATTCATAGACCCACTGTACACCTCCTGCCTCGTCCTCCTGCCTTTCACTTCCATTGTCTGCTTTCAAGCACAAAAGCCCATTCCTTCCTGTTTCTTAAGTCTGGGCTGCCACACAGCTAGGAATGGGGAAGTCACGAGACCAGAAGGAGAGTCACTCCTTTAGTCCAGTTGTTTCTCTGGAGTTTTAAGTCAACTTCCTTTAGAACCTCAATTTTTTAAATTTGGGGTTACTGTTTTCCCTCATTTATAGCTACAAATCAAATGTCTTGTAAGATTTTGTCCTTCTTAGAGCTGTTATTTCTTTTCCACTCCAGCAAATGGTGACATTTGTTGTGTCTTTCCAGTTTTTGCAGCTTTGGAGATGCAGTGTCCAACAGATTCCCTCCTGGTTGTTCTTTGACACCATTTGAGCTACTGTGTTTTCTTGGCTGTCGTCCTACTCCTGCAAGACACCCTGAGCAAGAAATCTGGTTGGGAGGTGGGTCCTTCAAAAGGAATGTGATAAGACTGACAAGACTGTCTTTCAACTCACAGTCTAGTTATCACTAATTATTTTACCTGTGTTATTGCAGTGGTCAGGAGCCCTACTCTTGCACTAGGACTTCCCTTGTATGAGAGAAGGTTACATTAGTGAAAGTCTTTGTGGGCAATCTATTCAGTTCAGCCCTAAATCTCTCCTCTATGCTTTCTTCTCTGTCTTCCTGCAAGATGTGATCGGAGTGCATGAGGCTGTTCGCACGAACACCCCAGGTACACCCTTGCCCGCATGTTGCACAGTTACGTCCTTTATGTCAGTGGCTGCACTCAACCCCACGTGCATTTTTTTATTACAGCATCCCAGGAGGAAAAGTTAGCAGCCTTCAAATACAATGGTTTTATGGGAATAAGGGTGATTTTTTCAAAGTTGACTTTCAAATAGAAGGTAGAAAATTTCAAGGCTTCTGCTAGTGTTTAATTGTAACATGGCATTGATATGGAGGCTACATTATCAAATGGCAATGAACTCCAGTCCTGGGGGGGATGGTGTGGCCAGCAGTTGCAGTTATTCTGAGGGCTTTTTCTAAATCTTTCTCTTTATGAACTATGCGTGACTCAAGCATGCCATATAGGAAAACTTTTTTCTCCATAGCCAGTTATATTATTTATAATATAAAATATATATTATAGTATATTTTAATATAAAACTATAATTGTATTTTCCAAAGACTTGCACTTATGGAAAAATACTTTTGACCATACAGAAACTGAGGGCCCACTATCTGTTATCCAAAGTATCTCATAGCATTTGAGTCTGAAAAACTCCAGTCTCGCACCTCCTCTTGAGCCAACCTGGTACTGCGATACGAGAACTGTTTTGCATTTAGGAAGGTTGCAGAATAAGCGAGTTGAGCAAGCTGGCTCTCTGCATTCAGGACTAGAAAAACGCTAGTCTGTAAATTAAAACTTTTGAGAGAAATCAAATTCTACTCACTTTGTTGGAAGTGCAATTTTCTTTCTAGCCAAAGGAATGAGTGCGGTCGATCCTCCTACACTTAGCTTTCTGAGAGAAAGTCTCTCTCTCACTCTTCTATTGAGGGACCTGTTTTCCTGCACTGATTTGAGCGGGGCTGTACCAGCATAAGTGAGGATAGCACTTGACTTGACCCTGTGTTCGTGCTTATATTATTGCCCCTATTCACAGAGTGGAAACTTGCTGGATTTTTTCCATTAGGAGGAGAAATTGATGATAGGAGTCAGGAATGTCTTTGGTTTATTTACAAAGCATGTACTCAGAATCTTGTTTCTCTGAATGCAGTAGAAACAAACAACAGGCACTTTTCTTACTCAAAGTTTCCAAGCTTGCTTCTGTAGCGGAGCATGTTCCCCGTAGAGCCGTGTCGCTCCTGTTCGGGCCCCTCGCAGGACTGCTTCTCTGGCTGCTGTTCCTTATGGACAGCGAGACACACACATGCGCACCCCCCCACCATCTAACCAACCTAACCTCCACATGCCATAGTGAATTCTGGTCGAGCTCAGCCTACTTCAGATCAGCCGCTGTCACGGCTCAGGTGGCATCCTTGGTTGTCTCCATCCTCAGATTTCTGAAGGGACTAAATTACTCTTTTCACTTAGCTCAAAGGACAGACAACTGCATTGGCTTTACTGAGGTATGTGACTGCAGATTAAAAAAATCTACTGCCGTGAAATTTCCATATAGATACGACCCACACGTGCACACGTACATGCATTCACACACCCAGCTTCCAAGCCTTTGGAACAGCCGAGTAACTTGTAGTATAACAGAATTACAGAAATGTTTCATAGTTGTCTAAATAATTTACAATTCTCAGTCCCTGTATTGTAGGCAAGCTTTTACACTAGTTTTACAGCAGCACAGTTTATCTCAGACCTGTGGCCTGAACTTTTGTCAAAGGAAAATTAAATAAATGACGGTAAAAAATCTTGACAGTTAACTATCATTTCTGAATGCCTGCAACAAGACAAAGTTCTCACATTTCAAACAAGTGCTAATTTTTCCAGTATTGAGCCAGTCACTCTTTAGCTCTGCTAATCACATTTTGCTAGGAAGGTGCAGTGTATAATGCCAGAAAGAGATTTTTCCTCCCACAAAAAGAAATTCCCCAAGCATTTCAAACTGAAAAGGTGGAGACTAAGGGCAGGTGCAGTTACGCTGCACTGTATTTCTCAGCTCACAGTCCTAAAGCTCTTTTCCACTTTGAGTAATATTTACTTGTAGCAAAGAACATTGGAATAGTTTTAACTGTGAGTGAAGCTAAAAGCAGTCTCTTGTCAGAACCCACTATGCAAAAACTGGAGAGCTGATGGCAGCAAAGTATTGTCATGGAGTTGTAGCTTTGCAGTGTTTCCACACTTTCTTCCCAGGACAAACTGGTTATAACTTTAAGTGCATGAAGGTTCACTTTTTCTCTGATCTCTGCATTTGCCTGATCTCTGTAATTTCTGTATTTTCATATGGAATATTGGTCACATCAATTCCATTTTAGGTACATATACGCTATTAGTAGGATGTGATAAGCAATGCATTTATCACATTTACATCAAATAAGATAATAGCTAATAATTTATGAGATGGATTCTTTGAACCTGATGTTGGGCCAATAAGAAAGGGATGTTTTCAGTGATTTGTTTCATATGTTTATTGGATGCACACATTGCTTGTATTTGTCAATAGCATTGAATGCTATGACTAGATAGGACAAAATAAACATTTTTAAACATGAACAGACTGCATTAGTAGCAGTGGAATGCATCTAGTTAACTGAAGACATTGTCCTCAGGCATTAAAGAGATCATAATTACAGTTGCAACTCCACCTTCTGGCTTATTTTGCTCTGAGGAGTCCAAGAGTTTGGATTCTTTATTTTGAATAAATGTGGATACTTCCTTCAGGGTCTGAAAAAGGAAAAATTGACAGCTACATTCCAAAGAAAGCTTAGCTGGATGGAAAATGACTGCTTGCAATACTAATGTGCTCTTTGTTTAGTGGTGCAAATCAGTATCATCTCTTGAAAAGTGTGTAACTAGGATAAATATTGGATATGAGACCAAAGAGTTCTCTTCATGTCATGCGTTAAAGATTTCCATATGAATATAAGTGTATATGTGTGAAATCTTTTTTTGAACAACCTTCAACAAATTTGTGGGAAAAATACAGTGGAAAGCTCTTCTAGCCAGTGGCGTTTGGGCTACTTCAAAGAAACATTGTGGGAACACTAAGATAAATGAATCAGATGGAGATGAAGAGTGAAAAACCAGCTACATCCTCGACTAATTTTGTTCTGTAATATCAAAGAGTCTCAAGTTTTCCATAGTTCTCTTCTTATTTGTAAAGCTAGGGCACTGCCACAGACACTCTTTTATACTAAAGACAGTACAGAAAGATAAGAAGTGTTCAAGGCCAGGTTGGATGGGGCTTTGGGCAGCGTGGTCTAGTGGAGGGTGTCCCTGCCCATGGCAGGGGGGTTGGAACTAGAGGATCTTTAAGGCCCCTTCCAACCCAAACCATTCTATGACTTTTAATGTTTAGTATTCCTCTTCACCACACCTATCTGTACCAATTAATTTTCCATTTACTCTCAACGGCCTCAGAACACCATCCAAACCCTTATGTTCTTGGTCAGAAGGATTTTAAGCAGGTAGCTCTCTTTTGAAACAAGAATCATATGCAGATTTGGTTATAAACATCTTTCTGCATCCTTAGAAATTAATAGGGACTGAGAGTCAGACACAGAATTTAATGGAAAAAGTTATAACCCTGTTTAAAGACAAGCACCAGCAGTAGAACAGTGATAAATGAAGCTGTTCAGGCTCGCTGGCCCGCCGATTCTGTGGAGTACATTTTACTGAAACAGTTTCCATATCATGTTTGGCCTCATGAATGTTCAGTGGTAGAGGCCAAATCCTGTCCTCAATCCAGTCTCTGCAATTCCCTTCAACCACGTTGCAGCTTTCATCTGTTTTCTTGCATCAGATTCTTTCACGGGAGTTCAGCCGTGCCAAGCATCTTGAAGTTGTATTACCAAGAATGTTTTGAGCACAAATCTCTTAGCCTCATCACCGAAGGCAAGCGCCTTTGCCCAAGTGCAGAAAAGGTTGCTTTGCCCTAAATCCAAGGAAAAAAATGGCAGTTTTGCACCACTTTGAGCTGAGATCTTGGCCTTTAAAGCTATGGCATAAACATAGGTGTTGAACTGAAATAGGGTTTAGACTTTGGGAGAGGAATCAGGGTCAGTAGGAATCTGTGAAACGTTTCTAGGTGAAGAGAATATTCTCCAGTGTGTGTCCTCAGACTGGCCTGTTTGCAGGGCTTGGGAAAGGCAGCATCTTAATTTTCTCCGTTATAACCCACATTCACAGACTGAAATTATAGCTGTGCCTTGGTCTGATCGTTGTTTCCACCCCCTCCCTCCCCAGGGTGTCTACCCTTCCTTCCTTCCTTCTGAGCAGAAATGAATGGGAGAGCAGGGAAGCTTTTGTCAGTCTCGGCTCAGGGGTGGCTGGGGCATTAATGGGCCAACCAAAGTGTCAAGACCTCCTTGGAGGAGAAAGGACGAAAGGAAGAAAAACTGTGGGCAGCAAAGGCAAAAAAGGGCAGGAGAGCAAGGGTTGAGGGCTCACAAGTAGATCAGGAAGGTATCAGGGGCCCACACTGAGCAGAGGACCCCCCAAAATGCCCACCAGGCTGCAAGTATTTGGGTTGCCACTCAGTCCTTCATATTTCCCTAGCTAGCATGCTGCACCTTGACAAAAAGCCTCTCCTGCCACTGTCCCCCACACTCCTCTGCTTCACCGTGCCAGTCACAAACCCTCTGCTCCGGTCCTGCTGCCCCGGCAAAGTGCCTGGTTCGGCTCCAGGGAGGGCTACTTTCCTCTCCCAGCTAGCCCCTGGGCAGCTCGCATCTAAAAATGACCCTGGATGACAGTAAGAGGAGAGAAGGTGTGTTTTTGCAGTGCTACCACGTCATAAATCCTAGTGTAGACAAACTGATGCGAGAACACTGCCTTGCCAGTGCTGAGACATTTACAAGGGCATGGGTTGGCTTTTGGGGTGCTCAAGCATGTTCCTAGCCAAAATCTCGTCTATGAGAAGCTTCAGGCTAGAGATGGAAGTGGGTGTAGGACGGAAGGAGAGAAGGTTCAGAGAAAAAGCAGCTGATGGCCAACAGCGAGGAAATGAGGAAGGTATTGTCTCTTTCCCTACGGAGAATGGGACCATTTCATTTGAAGAAGAAACGTGAGAAATAATTTTAAAATACTGTCTCAAAACAGCTAGGACTAGCAGACATCATTCAGGGGAAATCTGTCTTTAAATTCCAGGCATTGGAACTGTATTTCTATTGTGTTTGAACCAACTCAGTCAACCCCACTTAATTTCCATTGTTGAGGGAGTCTAAAAGAGGCAGGAAAGAAAGAAAAAACCAAAATCTATTGGAGAGATATGCTGAGAAAGAAAAGAACGTTTTGAGAGAAGGAAAAAAAAAGTGGAGAATTGACAGGAAGAATAGAAAATGTAGCTAGTGAAGTAATTTTTTTGGTAATTTTTTTCTGTAGAGATTTTGTCCGCAGACTATTGTAACCATCCACCTGTATAGTAACTATAAAATACACACTGGATACAACAAGCTAATCTTCTGACTTTTCTTTGCGTCACCTCTATGGGGAAAATGCCACAAGAGAAATTTATCTGACATGTTGTCATATCTCTTTGTGTTTTAAACCTGTCCAAAACGAAAAAGTGAAGCAGTTTGTTTGAGTTGCAGAAGGGGTTTTGGCTTACTCCCCATGAAAATATGATTATAAATTCCTCCTGCATTTACTGTTGGCATATTATAAACAATTGAGTCCACTGATTACTGGGTTATATAAGAATTCTTGTGTTATTTGAGACTTAATACATCAGGCGCTGTATAAAAGTGACATACCTATTTTTTAACATCTAAAATCTAAACTAAAAGGAACTTTTTCTGTTCTGTGGGATTTTTATTGCTGGCTGGGGGAGGAGGAAAGCAAGCTGTGGGAGTTCTTGCCTCACACTCCCAAGCTGATTGCTTTCAGTGCAATTTTTACCCATTTGCAGCTGGGCTGTGAGTATTCCTGCTCTGTGACAGTGATGTCCCCATCCAGATACTCAAAAATGTCAGTGTCCTTATTTAAACCTCTGGGGTTCAGCCTCTGCATTTGATTCAAGATTTTGAAAGTCCTGGCATCTATCCTGAAGCTTCTTGATGAATTGTAGGGCATGAAAGAAACGGCATTTTGACCATCCCATTTTACCTTAGTTGTGGCACGCCACATTATCTGTCACAGATGGGAAAAAAACATGTGAATGAATGTAATCCGTTTATTGGTTTATGGTCACAAAGTCCTCAAGGGAGTGTTCCAAATCCAGAACACTGGATTTGGTATTTCAGTGAGTTAGCAGAAAGACATAGCTTCCTATTAACTATGTGCCCAGCAGCGTTTAAATTTTTGGTAACGCGATCAAAGGTGCGGAGCAGTCACATATAAAAGTATTCTTATCAGACATTTTTACAAAAAATTGATTTTTTTGAGGAAAAAGCTTTCTGAGATCTTCAAAATGCAACTGCGGAAGAGATTATCTGTATGGGGAAGACCCAACTGAAGAACTTGTTTTCAGAAAACAATACTATCCCATCCTGTGGAATACCTAGCTCTATGCATTCTATTGCATTCTATTGGTGTTCTATAGCATTTGTCCTATTCTGATGTATTCTTACAAACTGTATATTTTTGCCTATTACTAACATACCAGGGCAAACCTGAACCTTAGGTGTTTGGGTGAGAGTGAAGGTGTTGTAAATTTGCTTTTTCTGCAAGTTGCTCATAGGTTAAAAGCTTTCCTTAAAGAAAAAGTAGCGCACGGGCAGTTACAGCAAAACGGACTCACGTTGTCCCTTAAGTTTGCTTTGGCTTGATCGTGAAAGGAACCTTGATATTAGTAAGAGACATAATCTGAGAGAACTAGCAGTCTTCATTCTTTCAGTTTGGCTTGTCAATTGTGGAACCAGTTTTTCTGATACAGGGACATTTTCCTAGTCAGAAAGCTGTGGAGACCATCACATTCATTTGCTGGAGTCCTGGGGCATCCAGCAGTGTTTGGATCACTCCAGGTCACACTGGATTCCCAACAAACTCCAAGTGCATAAGGTGTTTAGAATGGATCATAGATCCCATTTGAT
Source organism: Grus americana (assembly GCF_028858705.1). Classification (NCBI taxonomy): domain Eukaryota; kingdom Metazoa; phylum Chordata; class Aves; order Gruiformes; family Gruidae; genus Grus; species Grus americana. The sequence goes on along the minus strand of NC_072853.1, from coordinate 24,430,613 downwards.
AAAATGTGCTAGTGAGGCATAATGTGTAACTTATTAAACTGATAGCTCAGGAATCGATTACTCATTGGAAAGAGGCTCATACAGCAAAGTAAGAACATACCGAAGAAGAACGCTATTAATGGATTTCTACAAGCAGGCTGTGTGGTCCCCAATGTTAAAAGAAGAAGCAGAAAATCCTGTGTTTCACCTTTTATTGCACTATCAGCTATTTAAGGGCATTGTTTATTAATATAATCATTATTTGTACAACAATGTCACTTAGAAGCTTTAAATACGGGACCCCAGCTGAGTCATTTCATCTCCTGGGTTCAGTTTCCCTATCTCATAGTAAAATTTTAGACCCATGTTGTTAGAAAGCCTTAGCAATGTTTGCTGAGCACTTTGAAGAAATGAAGCAACCTATTAAGGTATAAGGAGGGTTGTTATTTAAAAAAAAATCTTCATTATTTTTCAAAAGCAAACAATTTTGGCAAGATGATAAAAGGAAGAAAGAAAGAGGGAGTGTAGGACTGAAGACAGTATGTTCATTTTCTTCTCTCTAAACAGTAAACTCTTTAAGGAACACTATATTCTTTCATTCGCATTGTTCTATCACCCAACCTCTTGCACTCAAGAGCAATCATTTCATATCTGTATTTACACTTCTCCGCGCTCGTGCTTTTCAGCACTTTATACATTTATTTAAGGATCAACTCGGAGCACTTATTCCTCTTATTAGGAAAACACATCACATTCACACATCACAGCCTGCAACTGCAAAGCTATTATAAATCATAAGATATCACTGACACCCCCCTTTCATCTTCTCAAAGATGCAATGCTCTTTTCAGGGGTTTTGCTTTCATTTAGGTTGCTTTGCTACTTCTTCCTTGGGATTGAAATAAATAGTCTTTCATTTCTTTTCCCAGCAAATAGATTTTTTTTCCTCCTGACAGTGCGCAACAGCGTGATTTTTAGTTGTCGGTGTATGCAAGTCAATCCACGCATCTTTGGCAATCAAAAGCTATACCGCAAAGGCAACTCCTTTACCAAAAGGCAGTGGTCATATCAAACCCGTTAATCTAATCTTCTTGTGCTCAAATTATTGCATTACATTTATCCATGATATATTTACGGTACATTTTCTTTGTCTAAGTACCAGTTTGGGGATGAAAACCAAGGAAGTACAACTCAAGTCATGACATTTGTGTGCTATGAAGAATAGGATAAAATGTTGACCTTGCTTTCAGTGGTTTTAAGCTGAATTCAAGTAGTATAAGTTAGTGAAAGAAATAAGTAATCCAAGCTAACAAAATAGATGTAGCACAGAAGAGACAATGTCAGGAATGGAAGGAGGATGTGCAGAGGAGAGGGCAGTGGCAAAGCGTCACAGGCAGCCAGAAGAGGGATAAAATGTGGAGGATGTGACTGTAAAGATGCAGTCAAGACTATGCAAAAATAACAAAACCAAAGAAGACACTATCCATTTTGAGCCCTGCTGGTAATTCTGTAGCGTACTTAAACTTCATCCACAAGTTGCTGCTTGTCAGCTCATTAAGTCAATCCATTTGCTTTTTTAATCGCCTGATTGGTGATGATAAGCATGTAAATGTTTTGTGGCAATATTATGTGACATCTACTTACCATCATTTAAAATACAATCTAGCTCTGAAGAAAAGGTGATTAATGAGATTCCACAGCTCTTTTGAAATTTCTTTTGTTATGATTATGAAAAATAGAATTGTAATTTTTAAAGAGATGTTAATTCCTCATGAACTTTAAACAAATAAGCAACAAACAGCCTGTTCTGGACAGTTCAGACAAATTTAGCTGGTGTGAATCAGTGGCTAAAATGTGACACAACTAGCTACATGGTATTTTGACAAATTTCTTTGTATTTTCCCTTTAAAAATCACCGTTAAGTCCACTGCTTATTCTTAGCTATCTGATTTTTTAAAATTGCACATTAGTTAAAAAGTCAGATGTGTTCTGTGAAGCCAGTCACAAGGTACTGCCTTGATTGTGCATGAAAAACATGCTGGAGATAAGCTGTTTGTTGGTCTTTCTGCCTAATAATGAAAGGTCCAATTCTGTTAATTTAGTTAAGCCAATGTATCTGGAATAGGAATTCAGTTTGGTTTAAAAGTCACTTTCAGAGAAGATTAATTTCCTAACCTATAAAGGGGAAATGGGCTCTTTTTTGGATTAGAAAACATTATCTTCTTCAGGGTTTGCAGGATTATGTCTCCACCGCGTGAACCCAGTATTCACACAGGATTGTGTAATGGTAAAAGTATTTGGCTGGAACAGCCAGCTTTATGATTGACTGATGATATTCTACTGAAGAAGATCTAAGTGAAGATAACATTTTCAAAAGAAAAATATTGCTGGCACTTGACTACCTGTTCTGTACAGCATTTATTCGCACTTGTCAACTAACCAAAATAAAACCTTTAATGCTGCCAATTTGTGACCTTCTTTGCTGTAAAATATTCTGTTACTAAATCAGCACTTCTCTGCTGTCTGTGTTTGTCTTAAACCTTTTTGTGAAACAGTATCTACCTCCTTAGAGCCATTTACTGCTCTTGCTGTGTACGCAATGAGAGTTCTGTGCAAAGATCAAGGGGACGTTAGGTGTAGTTACATCCAGGTGATAGTGATGCAGGGTTTACTTTAGGGTTGCTCATTTATTAGGATACATTTTGTGTGTTCTTACTGAAGGACAACTCAGCGGTATTGGAGCCTGAACTCATTGTTCTCAACATTGAAATGCTTTTTACGCTGAATAGTTAGGATGAGCTGGGTAAATGTTTTGAGGTTTTTTAAGGTAATGAGTTAAAGGCACATGAAACTACAGTTATGTTTTACCAGCTTCATACAGCCATAAACTGTAATGCCTGATTTATCCTGATGAAATAATGAGAAGATGCTAACATTTCTCAGAATAATCTGTAATGAATAGGAAACGTTTTTGCCTATGGCTATATTGTGTTAGGGTCTGATTATATCAGAGCTCATAAATTATAAAGTCATAAGGGACCACTGTGATCATCTGGTTTGGCCTCTTTTATAATACAAGCCATGGGACTTCCCTGAATTAATTCCTGTTTGAACCAGAGCACAAAGTTTAGAGAAGCAGCCAATCCCAATTAAAATATTTCCACTGATGGAGAGCCCACAGCAACCCTCAGTGAATTGTTTCAAGGAACAACTATTCTTGCCCTTACATTTTTGTGCCTTATTTTTATTTTGAATTTGCCTTGATTCAGCTTCCAGCAATTAAATCTTATTATGCCTTTGTCTGCTAGACTAACTCTCATTTATCAAAATCATATCCCTGCCATAGATACTTATGGCCTGTGATCATCTCATCTCTTAGCCTCCTCTTTCTTAAAACAACAGATTAAACTATTTTGCTATAAAGTCTACTGTTATAAAACATGTTTTCTGATTCTTTAATGAGTCTCATGTCTCTTCTCCATAGTCTGTGTAAGATATTAGCATCCTCTGGATTGTAAACATCAGGAATGGACTGTAGTCCATCACGAGTCCTACCAAAGCTAAGTGTAGCTGTCACATCATCTTTCTCACTCTTCGTAGGTGCTCCTGGATCCCCTGGATCCCTCTTGGCTGCAGTGCCCATTGAGAGGTTACATTCAGCAGGTTAAGACAAATTTTTAAATGTTATGAGTAATTTAGATGTAAAACCCATCTATGTCAGAAGAGATTTTAGCTTCTTTAAATAGAACCAAATTATATCCAGACTGAACATAGCTGGAAATGGGTGCAGGAGAGAATTCCCCTCACTGCCTGACTCTCTCATATATGTCTGCATAGGTGGTCATCTGCAACGGCTTTAGTGCTTAGTGGAGCAAAAGGGTTGACCTTCAGGTGTTCCACTCCAGAGCAAATCAACTGGTGAAGGGAAGAGAAAAGAGAAAGCGGTGGCTCCACCCACACCAGAACTTGCTCCCCACCTTTCCACAGTGCTGCGGAGCTGGGCCAGGGGGAGGGATGTCCTCTGGCATCTCCTCCCTTAGCATCACTGGTCCCAGGAGATTGTAAGGACAAGCACATGTGGAGGCAAAGGGATGCCTGGAGGCAGATTTCTCCAAATCTCCAAATCTACATGACAGCAAAAGCCTGGGATCATTCAGTATTTAAGCAAGGGTAGAGAGAGAGTCAAGACAATTCAATAGCCTGGCAGTATTCCTTCAGCCTTGCACCCTGTCTTCTCTGACCAAGCACCTCCTCAAAGTCACTTTACGCTTCATTTTGGAGAATGAGTAAGCATCCTCACATCTTCACACCGCTTCAGACAACATCAGTAATTTGTGACTTGCACAGGCACCTCTGTAAACCAGCCACTCGCCCCTGCGAGATTAGTGAAGCTTGTGCTAAACCTTGTTGCTGTGCATAGTCACGGTTGTTGCATGAAATATTTAGATTAAAGCTGATGTAGGTATCGCTGCTGATACTGGCATTGCGTATACTGTGGCAGCACAGATGGGCCGTCGGTTCATAGATGTTATTGATATCAGCCAACAGTACAAAGTAAGGATGGACGTTTTATACAGTAAATTATGCTGTGACAATGTCTCCATAGGGAATATATTTATACTAATGTCCCATTTACTGCATTTATTTAAGATACCAAAATTAAGTGCAAATACCATGGCTAATTTATGTGCTTAGCATTCTGTTACACACCCTTGAATTCTTAAATTCATTAGCATCATACATATTTTAACACACTATCTCTCTCTCTTTTCTTAACTGTGTGTAGGATCTAAGATATTTTCCTCAGGGCTTGGAGAGGTGTTGCTCCACACTATGCTGTAGCACAGGGTCTTGGATATACCCTGTAGGAGTTTAATGAGTGTTTATCTTCTGATAATGCCAAAAGGCTGTCTCGCGCTCAGTCCTTCCGGTGGCTGTAGTTTCTCAATGTAGTGCTGATCATATCTCGGTGGAGGTAGATTTTACCATTCTTCATAGCAATGCTAATGTCCCCGTGTTGTCTCAGAGAAACACATGCTTGCCTATTGCCATATTATATTAACAAGAATTTACTTCTTCAATGCCCTGAGTTTTTTCAAAATCACAGTTTGTCCTGGGGAGATCCTCAGTTACAACAAGGTCTCCTGTTCAGAAGGCAGTTAGGTCTTTGATGGTAGTGAGTTCTCATCTTTTCATACACACCGTTCTTCCTCATCCTCTCATCACCACTAGTGACAGTGATGCTGGGGCTATGGATGCAGAAATATGCAGATGACATTGTGTGTGGCCTCAAGATGCTGTTCAGGCTCTTGGTACACGTATTTCTTCATTCAGGAATGGCTGACTACATATTTTCTTTGCTTTTTGCAGAGATACAGTCTCATACTGTGTTCAGGTGATTGCAACCACCAAAGTTAACCACACTCTTGGGTTAAGTTATTATCTCAATTTATAACATGCAGCATGAAGACAAAGTAAGATGGGCTAAGTTTATGCTCAACTGTGAAATGCTTTAACTTTGCATTTGCATTTGCAAGAGATGTATGAATACTTACTGTGTAAGTGACTTCTAGCTCAAAATTATAGCTTCTTGTGGTGCATTTTCTCAAAAGGTCCATTCCTACTATGCTCCAAGGCCTGCTAGGGATGCTGCAGTTTTTCATAGTCTCTTTTGCTGTTTGGACCACATTTCTCCACATGTCTCACATCTGCTCACCAGGTTCCTGGATATCCTTGATATAGTTTGGCCAGTTTGCTGTGCCTCTGGCTCTCCAGATACAGAATTCTCTTCCAAAATGGCTCTGCTTTATTCTCGAGAGTTTCTATTTTCAGTCATCCAGCTGCCCTTCCATACACTACCTTCTATGCCCAATTCATCTTGATAGCTGCAATATTCCTGAGAGGCAAGCAAAGTTTTTCCCTGATGTCTGGCTACCCTATCAGAAAGCTAGACACAAGCACTTGTAAATCTTTGTCTTGCAAAGTTTGTTTTCAGATATTTTCCAAATCCCTGCCTTGAAACCAGCTGTATAAGAATAAAAAAAAGGAAAACCAGCCACTTTGCACAAATATTGGACCGAGGCTCTTTTTTTTTTTTGTCCCTGGTTAAAAATGGTACATAGTTGGATTTTCTATCTGTTGGAGTACTTCTTGCTCATTTTCTCTGTTTTCACGCTGCAGGACTGCTCTGGCTAAAAATTATTTCTGTGTATACAGAAGTAGTCTAGTTTTGAACTGTCAGAAGCTTTTGTTAAAAGTTGTTTATGACTTTCTGCCCTTAAACATACAGATGCAACTGTATAGTGAGACACTCTTCCCAGTGAATATTTTTATTCTGTTGGTAGAAGTAACTTTGACATAAAAGCTATGGAATATTTCTGTCTTCAGTGCAATGCCTCAATTCTGTTTCAATGGCTTCGTATTATATGCTTGTCTATTGGTTATAGTCTTTACATCTAAAGATGTGAGATATGTTCCCTGGTACATAGGTGTGATGTAGGTGTGACGGCAGCATCATGCTAAAGTTGTTTTCTTCCTATAGCATCTTTCTTTGGTAGCTCCACCAAGACTTTCCCACACATTCAAGAGTCTTGGAAGAAATATCAATAGATATTTCTCATAATCTAATAAGAGAAAGGAGAGAAAATAGTATGTAAAAGCATAAACATAAGTAGTAAAAATATATGTAAATAAGATGATGAGAATATAAAATGAGAATGACATGGAAAAAAGCCTTCCTTCCCTCTTCTGCATCTCCTCCTCCTGCCCACCACCACTCCCTGGGAGTCAGATACTCGTTAGCATTGTCTCCACATTGAGCCCAGCAGTGATCCCTCAGCTCGCAGTGAGCCACGTCAGCAAGCTGGCATGGCACAGATCACTGCTGTGCAAATGAGCTAGACAGGGTCTGGCAGCAGGATGGCGTAAGGCAGAACTCGTTCGTTCAGGCACATTTCTACTGCTTATCAACCCACGCCGGCTCAGGCAGGAGTTTCTTCATCAGCAGTATAGACATGTCCTAGGCTCCTGGACATTATTTAACGCATGAGACTAAACAATGTTCTTGTGGGGCTTTCTGTGAGTTCAGACTTCAGGGACATTGTGTGTACTTGCTTTTTCACACACATAATACAGGAGGAAGCTGCTACTATGCAGGTTTTAAACCAAAGCAACATCAAGCTTTCAAGGAAACCCACTGAACGAGGGTCTGTCCTGTGGCATAATTGGCACACAGGTGAACCAGCCTGGAAACTGCTTACCATAAGAGAAATTAGGTTACTGTAAAAAGGATGTGACATCATTTTATGCAAATAATAACTAGGTGTTTAGAAGGTGGCTAGTATTTCATTCTGAAATGATACAAACATTTAATTGATGGTTTAGTACGATTGTTACCAAGGACTGGCCGTAGTTGGCTGTAAGACAAGCACTGGGTCTCAGAGTTGGTATCTAAGTCTATCCTACTTCCTACTCCTAATTTATTTGTAAGACAGAAAACACTCTGAGGTTCCTGGGGCACAAGTAAGGCACAAGTCTTTCAATATTGCTTGCTGATGGGCATTGACAGCTTCCCTGGCTGGCATGATGAGCTAAGGCTACCTCTAAACTGGAGGCCCTGGAAACATTTTGGAGTTCCTGAAATTAAGCAAGCAACATATCCACATAGGAACTGCATGGTAAGTTGGGCTCTCACTACGTATCACTTTCCTCTTCAGCTCCATTGCACTTGGGTTTCCATCAGAAATAAACTTAGGTACCCTGTCCAAAGAGAGTTGGCTTGTGTTTTAACCAGATCCCCAGTTTTAATCTGAGGAACCAAAACCCTGGGGCACACCAAACACACACCCACCAGGATGTCTAAATGCAGTCTGAAGAGCTGAATAGTTCTTTTTGCCTTGTAAAAATTTCCCAATGAAGCCGAGGAGTAAGCTAGAATGGTTGAGTGGAGAGCCTGAGAACACGTTGAAGCTGAAGGCGGCATGTGTGGATTGGATCATACGGTTTTGCTGTGTGGAGGAGGCATTGAACAGAGAAAGCACAGGGCAACAGACAGGCCCAATAACCTTTAGTCAAGATCCTGCTTTTAAGTGCATCAGTGATCAACAAGGGAAAGTCTCATGCAAGCTGAGAGGGTGTTGGCAAAGGGAATATTGCAGAGGCCAAGACTCGCAATTCTGAAGGGCTGTTGGCAAAGTACACTTTGAAACACTTCCTCTGTATCTTCACTGAGTAGCTGGTGCGTGCCACATGCTGAGGCTCTTGCTCACTGGTCATGTAGACTAAGGGTCCAGCTGGACTGAATCATGACATCTGCAAGTGCCTGCCTTTCCTTCCCGTGTGAGGTAGACTGGAGATGTAGATGCAGTGACAAGAGTGTTCTGCTGACCTTCAGTACATTTGGTAGACTGCAAAAAACTGTTCCAGCACAAAGGCTGGAAGTCTCATCTCCGTTTTGTCCTTAGCTGGGTGGGCAAGAGGAGATTACCTGAAGAAGTGTTGTAAAATATTTTTCCCCAAGTCCCGACAAAATCAGACTCTTTGAGGAGCACGTGAGCCTTTCTGTGCCACCTTGCCAGCCCTGAGAGGGATTGGTAGCATTGTACCGGTTACACCTTGGTCATTAGTCACGTAAGAATCAATAGTTAGGGTTGTCCTTCCTTGCACTGCTTTGAGGAACCTCACTTCTGTCATGAAACTGCTCTTATCTTTGTTTTTCATTTCTTCTCTGATATGCCTGAGGGCAAGCACAAAAGCCTAAAACCAAGTGTGACAAAAGCGTACTGTAAATACTGTCCTCCGAAAAGTCAAATGAGCTTTCTCCCTAAGGTAAGTAAGGATACTGGTCCAGGCCAGTTGCTCAGCAAGTTGCTACCAAAATTCTACTTTTCAAAACAAAGCTACGCCTTGTTCCTTTTAGGAACAAGCACCTTAAAAACCCTCTCCTGAGAAAAGCAGGAGAGTTTTTCCAAACTGGAGGAGCAAACCTGTCCTCCACGACACTCGCCCCACTACTTTCAGTCTAGCTGATACCTTATCACTCAAAACCTGAACCTCTTTATTTAAGAGTCATCTGAGGGTGGATCGATCGGTAAAGGAGAAAAGATGTGAGAAGGGGGTTCTGTGCATATCTGCAAAAGTGACGTAGAAGAAAGCGGGGTACATGTGCTGGAGAGAGGTTGGGCATGTGTTTCAGTAGGAGGTTGTATTACAATTCCCACATAAATTGGGTCTGGCATGGAGCCAGAATAGAATAGATTCATGGAGCCTGCATGTACAAACACGTATTGGGGAAATCTTCATGTATCTACATATTTGTTTTAGTTTTGAAGTGCTGGTGCAATGCATGTGCATAGGAGAGAATGAGAGCGCGTGCGAGCGAAAGGAGAGAGAGGCAGTTTCTGTGGCCATGCCAGCGGAGCATAAATATATAATCTGTAGCGTGGGAAGAAGCTAGCACAGAAGACCTCTACGGTGATGAAAGTACGATGCAACATCTGGGTTAAAAGATGAATACAAAGAGAGCGCAGAAAGAGTCAGACTGAGGAACACAGGAAGGAGAAAGAGCGAGAGGAGCGATCCAGAGAGACAGAGAGAGACAGCACACAAAAGGCAGAGGAGAAAAGCGGGGGAAACCAACTGTTGCATGTTGTAAGAGGAAACATCTTAAAAGAGAAAAAGATAAGAAAGTTAAAAGGGAAGAAATAGTGCGAAAACACTGAAGAAATACAAAGAACATAGAGCCAATTTTTATAATTGCTTTTGGTAAGTTGGATTTTTCTAGGGTGAGGACTCTCTGTTTGGGAGTTATTGCTCTTTTCGTGTAAACTGTGCTGCAGAGCAAGAAAAGTGCTTACAGTCAGTCCCGGTTGCTTGCTGCCTCTCTCGTTATTTTGTCTTTTTTTTTTTTTTCAGTTTGGACAAAATTTTTCTTCATTGCCTTGACAAGCCCCCTCAAAAAGTGGCTTTTTCTAGCTGTACCTATGCCTCCCTCTTACTGGCTGGTGTTCAAACTGTCCCATTTACAGAGATTCCCATCTCTTAAAAGTTTCACAGATTTTGCCATGTTAAAGGAAATTCTCTGCCGTTCCTCATGCAGTTAAATCTCATCACACACATTGCAGGGAAACCTGATAAGAGAAGCTTCCCTCTTGGGCTTGCCTGAGTTATTTCCATACAGTACAGGTGGGATATAAACAAGTACAGGTGGGATATAAACATAAATGGTGCAGCGAAGGGGAGCACCAGCTAGAAAAAGGGAGTAGAGAGCAAGGGAGAAGGAGGATGTGGAGATGAATAAAACCAACCAAGGGCAGTCAGGAGAGAGGCTACAAGAAGTGGAACAAAAGATAAGCAGAACATAGAATAATAAGGACTTGCTAGGTAGAGGAAATGAAGTGACGCGCAAACTGAAAATAGAGTGACAAACAGTTTAAAAGGAGAAAATTAGTAGGGAAATGGGAGTACAACAAAATTTGTACAAGAAATCTAGAATGGTGGGAAGAAACTAAAGGAAACTGTAGGGCAAGGTAGAGAAAAGTAGAAACAACAAAATAAGTAGAAGAAAAGCAGAATAATAAGCCAGTGAGTAATTTTCTAAAGAGTAAAAATTGACTTAAGTCGGTGTCCATTTATTTATAGGTATTGTTAAGGAAGAGATGCACTATATTTTTATGTAAAACCTGGGAGGTTGGAAACAAATGTTTAGACAGGCGCTCCTGCTGGAAGACAGATTTTTGTTTTCCTTAGGCCCTTTATTAACACGCAGTTAGTTCTCTGTAGCTAATTACACTGCTGCATTACTGATCATGTTATGTAGAGTATATTGACATTGAGAGAGGGTGGACAGGAGGCACAATAGGTTCAGTGATGTGTATATAAACATTTCTAGCTACACCCTCACAGGAAAATGTTCCAGCTCTCTCCATGCAGAAAACAAGCCAAGACCTTCAAGCAAGTAAGCAATAGAGATAGGCCTAAGCTGCAAGATTTTTAATCCTGCAACAAGATAGAAAGGGATGCTATGGAAATTAGAAACTGGGCTTAGTTTCTCAAACCCAGCTTCTATGTATGCTCCCCTCCCCAGTTATTTTACTGCAGTGGTTCAGATCTTTGGGCTTTTCTTGGATTAATTTCTAATCAGAACCATGTCCAGTTATTCTATATACTTTTGACCCCAGTTTTGCAGCATTATCTGCATTAGTAAGCACTTAATCATGTGCATACGGCCACTAACTTTGCTTGTATGTGTAAGTGCTCACCGTTGTGAATAAGACCTTCTAAAGGTTTTAATTCACAGAATAAATTGTTCTTTTGGTGTGAAACCCTACTTTGTATTGGTTAAACACAAGCAGCTGGATGGACTTTTTATGCTTTTTAATAAGGACAACAAAACTGCCCTTTTGTGTTACATTTTCTTGTGCTTAGATTGCACCCTCATTTCTTGTATTTCCTATTTACAGTATTTAATGCAGATAGTTTAAAATGCTTATGAGAGTGAGGCAGGGAACAGTTTAACCTCTGACAAGGGGCAGCATTTTTAAATTCAACTGTAAGCACTTAGTTAAGAAAAATCTGTTTCCACTTTCCTGATGGGATCCCTTTAAACAAAATGCAGGTTACTACATACAGCAAAGCCATGATTTTGGCCTCGCCAGAAAAGGCCAAATCCTGCAGATCCCTATTCACATGAGCAGTCCTTCAAATCATGAATCTTTTTCAAGCAGAAAGAAATACTCATGCGATTTTAGGATTTGCAGAATTTGGCTTCCAGCTAACTACTTGGCAAAACTTGTGCCTCCACAATACTTGTAGTCCCAAGTAAAACCTCCTAAGTGGTTTTTGATTCCTTTTCAGTATTAAATACCTTCAGAAAAAAAGACTGCCAGGTGATGAACTTTCCTGGGATTCAGAATGTTTGCTAAAATGATAACAAAACAAGTCCCTAAAAGCTGAGTCATGGAATTTAGAAAAACAAATTTTTACAACAGTGTAACCTAGGGACTAATGACTTCATCTTACTTCCTCTATGGATTTACATGAATGTAAATAAGAAAAAGAATTTGGCTTGGAAAAGCTGATTGAAAATTGAAGGATAATCTAGTCACTTCAATGGGCCAAATTCTGTAGCCTTACTAGAGCAAAATTCCCAATGTTGTCATTTGACATCGAGGGAGTGTTGCCTGACTCAGGGCTATAGCTCTGTAACAGGAGATGCACATCCACTAGAGTCATTCTTTTAATTCCCTTCCCTAAATATTTTCAGAAGTGAAGCAAAGGTTTTCCTTTCCTCTATTGAAAGCAGACAGGGGGTTCCTTTTATTCATCTTATTTGATAAGAAGTGCTCCACCACTGTCTCTTCTTGCCTGGTGCAACGAGAATGTCTCCTCCTGCTTCAACCTACTTTGTTCAGCAGATATTTGAGGGCAATATGTGTGCTAATCTCTCCAGCAATCCTCCCGTGGCCACTAATGTCACTTCATATGGCTTCATTACATTGCAAGCCAGCACGGAATCGAACCATATTCAGTAATCCTAGCGGGAAGGAAAAGATAAAATCCACAGAGCAGGCATTCCTCAAGCAAGGTTCACAGTGGGAAAAAATAAAACAGCAACTATAGGTTCACAGCAGAAACACAACTGTTCACAACTCCATGGCATCTCTATCTGATTATCCAAAAGGATTTGGCAAATGTCCAAAAGGAATGATATGGTTGTCTACTTTTGTGGGAAGTAACAAACTGGATAAAGTTGATTTCATTCGGTGACAGACATCTGTGATTTTTTACTGGGTTTGCCAATGAAACTAGCTCCAAAATGCTGGAGGTAACAATATAGTCCTGAAGACTGTAAAATATTACTTTATTCTGAATATATTTTCACTGTCTTCTAAAACCAGGTTATTGATTTTGCATGAGTTGAATTTAAGAATCCTCTAAAATGACCCCAAAATAGCTGCTCTGTGTTTCATAATGCCATAATTTTGCATTCTGCTATCTCTAGAGCTCTCCCTCTCCTGCACTGCTCCTCCCACTGAATCTATCCCAGATGCAGCACTAAGTACCACTTTATCCAAGACCAATCCTTGTTCCACCTCTGAAGAGGAGAGGAAACCTTTCTCTGCCTATTTGTATTTTTGGTTATTTGGTTCTTAACATATTTCAGGCTCCTTCAGATAAATTTCAGAGGCCTAGATGGAACACAGAGCAGAAGGCAGGTGAGACAGTTCATGATAAATGAAATTTATCTCATGAATATCAGCACCTCATTTGTGTACATGTGTGTTTTCTCCGTTGCCGAGTTAATTATTCTTGGTAATAATACTGAGTCAGACACCTGAATGTATCATTGCAGACAAACCCATGTTATTTATGCATTTTCACTAAACTAATCCTTGCCACAGGCAAGATTTTAACCTTGTAAGGGGTTGCAAGCTGCTCATGCATGTAGTTGCTCTTCCCCAGGAACAGACTGTGAACAAACGTAGACTCGTAGTCCCGGTTCATGCCTCGTTCTCCCTCTCCTGTGGCGCGGAATAAGAGACAGAGCAGCAACCATTTAAAAACGTCATGAGATTCTTTGATAAAGATGAAGTTGTACGTGAAGATCATTCAAGATCTTTCTTAAAGTGACTGTAATTTCTTTATTAGGGACAGGAAGAAAGAAAAATACCAGCTCTTGTTCACGATGGAGATAATCCCAGCCGTCACTCAGCTGCCCTGGAGAGCCGACTCCCGTTTGCTCCAGTGCCTAATTCCAACTGAGCAGATCGCATCTTGTCTCCACTGGCATTTCCATTTAAAGGACCTTACCACCCAAAACCTGGTAGCCTGGTTTGGGTTTTTTTTTTTTTCCCTTTCCCTGCAGCCTGGTGATGCTGAGTGGCCGGCGCTGCACCTCTGCGGGCAGGCAGAGCCGCTGGAACCCAACGCTGCCCCGGTGCCGAGTGCCGGCAGCTTACAGCAGAGTTATGGGCAGCACAGTGACTACATTAAAGCACACATTCTTACTCAACAGAAACGTTCCCTGCGTACCCTGGAATTAGAGCTGCTTACTTTTCTGCCCCAAAGCCTGTTTTTACTATTGTTAGCACTGCAGAGCTGTGGAGCTCTGGGAGGGTGAGCTGGCTTCTATTCTGTTTTGCACATCATCAACAAAATTGTCAGCTAATTTCCTATTGCAGAATCTTTATTACCAGCAATGACCTATGAGGCAGAATGAATATTTTTTACTTTTAAATCTCAGGTGGAAGCTGCATGTCAGCAGCTGGAAAAAACAGACTTTTGACCTGTAAACTCAGCAAATATGATACGGAAGTCATCAAAAATGAAAAATAAGGATTTTAATTTTGTCCCTGTTAAAGAACAATTGAATTACAAACACATTAAAAAACATTTGCTTGGTTGGTTTTTCTTTTATTTCTTTGTTTTGTTTTGGTTTGGTTTTGTCAGCTGTTCTTTAAGGCTCAGTTAAGTCCCTTGGTTTTAAACTCATGTTGTAACATAGTTTTGCTAACCCTAAAACTGGTGTCCTACAGGCATCAAAAATAATGACAGTGGCTTAAAAATCTTAAGTTCCAGAAAAAATAAGGTGGAATTTTTAAACTTCTAACCTTTTAGCAAATTTGTGTTTGTATTTTCAGATGTTACAAATGTGAGGGGTAGAAACACACTTAAAGAAAAAGAAGCTTAAAACGGTCATGGGTTCATTCACGTCCAAGAATGGCAGTTATAAGGGAAGAAGCAAATATTGAAACTCAAGATAAAATCTTGAGACTTTTCAAAACTGAACACCACCATCCCCCCAGACCAAAAGCAGCTCTTATTCTGTAAATCTCTACTAAAAAGGTAGAGCAAAAATACAGCAGAATAGTGTCATTTTTTTAAAACAAAACAAAACAAAACTTTAAAATATCCTGAAAGTAAAGCCACTTCCAGCTCAGCAGCTGGTATGAGAAATAAACCCCGAAGCACTGAAAGACTTGCAAGTGCAAATTAAGGTATACTTCTCCTAGCTGTTCCTAAAGTGAAGCAATTTTTTCTCTGGTCCTCTTTGCCCAGTGAATACCCTTTTTGAGGCGAAGACAGTTAAAACCAGACTATCTCCTTATGGTTTGTTGAGGTCAACAGGAGTTTTAAATGTGAAAGGACTGCAGCACTTAGTCCTTGTCTAGTTAGCCATTATAGCAAGACCTGTTGACCCTATAGCCTCCTTACCCTACGCTGATATTTTAGGAAGTCCACAAACCAGTTTAAATTATTTGGACATTAAGAAAACCATAAAGAAGAAAAGCATGTAACTGGAAAGCATCAGTCCTCGCGGAGAGTGGACTAAATCAAACTTACGCTGGGAAGGTTTTCAACTATGCTGTCAAAAAAAACCCCAACCCCCAAAACTGGGAGACATTTGTGCAGTTTGTACCCTACAGCACAAAACCCATCCCAGGTGAGGGTCCAGTGGCAGGAAATGTAGTGCAATTAGAATTTGGAAGGAGGAATACAGAGGGGTTGAATTCAATTTCTATTAGAAAGCTCATTGTAGCTCCGATGCGACAGAAACGACAGCCACTCGACATGATAAACAGCCTACAGGTGGAGATCCTAGTGCAACTTCAAAAAGAACAAGAAAAGTGGAGATCATATGAACGACCCCTCTACCCCCATTAAAAAAACCCACCGACAATAAGTCACTGGTGTAATGTGGAGTAGGTGTTCGCTCAAAGAAAATCTGAGAAATTTATATATAGATCTACAGGGGATAAGGTTTTCCTTACTGTAACGCTTCTCCAAGGTGTAAAATATGTTTTAAAGAACTACTTATCCTATTGTTCAAAAATGAGCTACTTTTGCTGATACAGAAGCTCATGACACACAATTTTATCAAAGGTTTGGCTGAAATCCAAATAAATTGTTCTGTGTGAACTTCTGTGTTTTTATCAGCTTTGCAAAACTCTAAAAAGATAAAGTCAAGCTAGAAGACTAATCAATCAGAGGGAGCTTTTCTTGCCATCCCTAAAGGCAGTGAGCTAACACAAAGTTAGTAAAACTAACATGGGTGGAAGCAGTTTGCATGAAATTGTTGTCAGCAACAGCTCTCAAAACACAAAGTAAAACTTCCCTGCGATTCGAAGTGCCTGTTACACTTCTGAGAATGATTTTATTCCTTTACTATCCCATTTGCTCCACTTAGTTTTGGCTGGGGCCCGAACGTACGGAATGGCTGACTTTCTCGTGTGCTGAGTGCGACCTTAAGCCAGATCAGTCATAACCTTTTTCGACAGCTGTTCCCTTGAGTTTTCGAGCCCAGATCTTCATACTCACAAGAACCTGAGAACTAGGAAAACTTTTAGATTGCCGAGTGTTCTTCCAGGCTGAACTCCTGAAAAATCATCGCAGGGAAAACAAAATTAACATGCTGCATTCATTTTATTTCAGAATACACAACTTTCCTGAAAAAGGAGAATGGAAAAAGGTGACAACATAGCCCATGTTGGAAAACCTTTGGATTTGTGATGCCTTTATTGCGTACTGTACCTTTAACTTGATAAGAAATTATCTGTCTCCTGAGGCAGAGGCCATTTTGTTTGCAGCTGCTGTCAGGCGAGAGAGGTGCGCTCCGTTTCCTCCAAGAAACTTTTATTTAGTGGTTTTCACCTTGAAATTAAAAGACAAGCAACTTAAAGACTGACAGAGAAGTGGAATGGTTTTGTGTACATACACAGATACATACATATATACATAAATCCAAATATATACATATGATTATAATTTGTATATATATTACACACAAATATATACATATATTTGTACATATATATAAAAATTAAATAAACATAATCTATAACCTTAGATAAACTTATTGTTTGGTACTTGCCTCCGTTTTCATACACATTTTGTTGGAAAGAAAATAAGAAGCCCTGCGCTAACAGACGTTGCAGAGCTGCAGCGTGGTGTCCGCAGCACCCTTCTCCAGAAGCGGCCAAACACACGGACATTCCAGGCTCGATCCCTTGTAATCACATCAGGTGTTATCACTGGCTTGCAAATCATCAATGCACATAATCTTAGTGTTAATCGAACATCCAGCTTTAGGCTTCACTAACAAAACGACTCAAATTTTGAGTAAAAAATTCGGAATTCAACTGCCAGCGCAAACCTACATTTTCTGGGCCAACTGCTGACTTCCGCAAGTGCACTAAGGGAACCTCCAGAAGCTGTAGAAAAGCCCCTTCCTCGGTATCCCTATCGAGCGAGCCCGTTTTGTCCTTTGGAATAATGCATTGTATGGTATTTTCTACCTTGTTTGGTATTTAGAGTTGGAATTTATTGCCAGGCTTCCTGGCAGCAAGCTGTGCAGGTTGCAGGCGGAGGCTGATGGAGGTGAGTGAATTAATGTGGTGGCTGTTTGGAATGTCGTCCAGCTGCCAGGGAGAATTATGTTTGTTTGCCTTTGGCACAAGTGTGAAAGGAACAGCCGTAGATTTCAGAAGTGTGAGTCTACATTTTTATATCTCACACTAATGAATACATTTTTTTGTATCCTATGCATTTGGGGAAATAGTAGAATTTATTTGTAGATTTTATTTACCACTTGTGTGGTACAGAGGGAATGTTTCCTCAGAGACCGAAGTTGTGCTTTAGAAAAGAAAAAGGAAAAAAAAAAGAAAAAAAAAAAAAAAAAGAAAAAAAAAAAAAAAAGAAAGGACCTGACTAATCCAAAACGGTGTCAGTAGAAGTTACCCTTATTTCACTATTTTTGCAACGATATCTAAGGTCAGATCAAAGGACAGTGAATTTTATCAAGGTTTGGAAAGTTCATGTAACATTTTTTTGGGGGGGAAATGTCCCTGAAAGCCATACTTTTATATTTGCTTTCTGCTGGAATTTTATTTCTTCCAGCCAAATCTTTCCTTTACCTATAACCTGTCAGTTATCCCTACACCAACCTCCTGTGCTATCAACAAGGGGGATGATAATGCTATTTGTAATGTGCTCTGATGTGAAAAGTGCTATAGAAGATTGAATTGTTGCTGCTGATAGGACCAGAAATTTCCCCAACTAGATCCGTCAATAGCTGACACTAAAACAACAAGGTACAAAGTGCATTTGAAGACTGTCAGAAACCATTGCTTTTTTGTTTTCTCTAGCAAACTATTCCTTAGATAGCTGACTTGACCTAGAGTTGTTTAAAAAGATCAAGGGCTCAGTGGCTCAGAAAGAAAAAAAAAAAGATGGAAAAGAATAATATTAGTTACTCTATGCTATGTATAGCCTAATGGTCTCTTGTCCCATAATAGTATGTAAATAAAACTGTCACTTATTTCTCTTCTGTTGGTCTTAATAATATAGAAATGAAAAAAAGCTTTCTGGTTTTGGTTCAGTAATGAACCAAAATAATAATTTGCAAAATTATTTTTTGGTAATTATTTTAAATAATTATTTGCAAAAAGTCACATTATAGGACAGATTTTAAAAAAGAAAATAATGAATACTTACACCTAGCTTCTTAGTTTCTGTGTGCAGACATGTAACTTACACACGATCAGGAAAGTTGCAAACGAAAATAAGCGTTGCAATTTCATTTTAATGATTCTAACTGTATTGTTTATACGTTAATTGATTGCTGTTAAGACTGTAATATGCTACAACATAATTCAATGACTACTTGAGGAGAAGCAAATATATTAAACATTAATGAGAAAGTAATTTGTTGAATTAATATTCCTCAAACCCTTGTTTCGTTCTAACCATTTAAAAAATATTTGCAACCTTAATCACAGCCTATTCCCCTCAAGGAAGGAAAGATGTATTAAGTGTTGTGACTAGCAGGAGAAAGATAAATAGATGTGAGTTTGTAAGCAGGACTGTTTTCTGGTAGGATGAAGATGTAAGATATCACTTTGGAGACGGGATTAGGGGCAAAGAGGCAGGGACAAGAATAAAAAAGATGGAAAATGGGGAGGGGGAGGCAGCTAAAGGAAACAAGAATAAAAAGAACAATAGAAAATAGGGAATGGAGGGTAAAGAATGTGACAAAGAACGAAAAATAAGTATCAGTGGCAGAGAAAGAGCTTCAAGAGCAAAGGGAAGAGAAAATAGGAGAGAACTATATAAAATAAGGGCTGAGTGAAAAAACTAAAAAGGGAAGAGAAGAAACCTCCCCAAATGAGCGCTACACTGAAGGGAGAACGATAGGTCCCTCTTGGCGCAGTCAGTGCTTCCCAGTTACCCACCCGCAACCCCTTGGAGGTGCCCTATGGACAGAGCCGTCCAGCCTTGATGTCAAGGTGACAACTGGGAGCTGTGGTCCAGCGTCAGAGGAGCAGGAAAAGATGGCAGAAGGAATCCTGTGGCAGCGAAACCTCACCTCACCTCTCCCGGAGCTGAGCGCTCCTGCCAACAGACCCAGCTGCAGCCAGCTGTGGCCAGAGTCGCTTGGTACTTGGTCCGCAAGCAGGGTGAGCCGCGCAAGAGCACCGGGGGCATCGCAGGCAGCCAGACCTCTGCAGCTTCCCATCTTCTTTGTACACCGGTGCCTAAGGGGGTGCGGGGAGAAGGACAGCGGGAGAACAGAGCAGCAGGAGAGAAGGAAAAGCAAAACCTATTGTAAAATGGGTCACAAAAGAGGGCAAAAGAGAGTACAAGAGAAAAGCAGTTAATGGTCATGGCCTCTTTACAGGAAGAAATGACTCTTACTAACATACATAAGCAATCCCTATGCAAGCTATACATAAGAGAGGCACAGCAAGCAGCCTGCTGGTGCTCTCTTGAGCCGAGTGATGTACATGAAAGCACAAAAGTGACACATTTCTGTCTCAAACCCAGCCACTCGTGAATGCGGAAATACTTCTGCTAGGGCAGTTCAATGGAGTACGTAAGTATCAGTTCCTTTCTGCTCAGCTTTGCCCTTTTCCAGAAGGCAAGCCTGGATTTATCTTCTTTATTTATTTTGCCAACATGGCTGTATTCGTCAGCAGAATAATTAGTTGAGTCAGTAGAGCTCTGGGAAGAGGCTTCCAGTTGACATGTGCTCCCTCTTCTGGTTGGCATTTGCCTCTACACACCAAGATAAAGAGAAATTTTGTTCCTCTAGCTCTTTAAAAGAAAGAGGATTAAAACATTCTGCTTGTTCTATTTTTATATGGCTGTGAGACCACTGCTGCTCATACCAACCTTGGTGGACCAACAGCACATGAAGATTGACGCCTTCTGTCTCTCGGATGAGAGGTATTAGAGTCGATGAAGTCCATTCACGGATTTGTTCGTTAAAATGGTATTTCTACTGTTTCACTGGTACGAGTGTGCATTTGTGTCACTGTTTTCTCCCCCACAAGGACAAGTCGCTCCTGCTCCCTCCCACAGCCATTCCCAGCTGAGCTCTGGAACACAGGGCAACCAAAGCTTGGTTTTGGGGAGATCTGATACATGATCAGCTGGGCGTTACTGCAGGTAGTTTTGCCGGTTCACTTTATCTGAATGCATAGACAGTGGGGAGGTGCAATGCTAAAATATATCCTGGGTGAAACAGCTCGATCTGAGAGTTATTCTTCGCTTTGGCTGTGACCTGTTACAGCGTGACCGTGTGAGCAACTACCCACACCTGGTAACACAGCAGATCAGTTCAGAGCACCGAAAAATGCTGCGTTAAGAGCGATGGTCGTTAGGGCTGGGTGGCCTCTGGTGTGACCACCAGCCACAAGAGCACCAGATATCTAGTAGCCTTGCCTCGCACTTTCAGTTAATGAACTAAACTCGACAGCAATCGACTCCTGAATCCTAATCCTGTCTTTAACACTGAGTCCTGGTCTAAATCTAGATATGATCTTCCTGATTTGCTTCCACATCTACAAAGTGGGAATTACCCATACTTATAATACTTACCAGGCACGCTGAAGCAGATCTTCAGCTTTTACACTTCATATCATCTGTTAAGCTGCCTCTGCCTTACTAGGTCATGCCTCTTTGGTGCTACCACATAAACGTTAAACTTGCCATCATCTGATCTTTGAAAAGGGCAGCTCCAGTTCCCTGCCTTTCTTTCAGAAAATTACCCTTTGAAATACTGTTTTAATAAAAAAGAACAGAAGAAAAGTGTACTTGGCCAATTCTTATGTCAAGATCTAGGACAGATTGCTGGATAGTGTTTTACATTCAGACTGAAATTATTACTTTGGCCCTTAGGCAAAATGTACCAGAAACTTGTCTTGGGTCATGCTAGGAATGAATGATGAAGAAAGCAAACTTTTTTTTTTTTTTTAAATAATATAGTCTGTGAGTTTTTTTCAAACATAGAGACTAAATTTAGACAATTGTCTTGGAAAAAAACTTGGAGAAAATTTAGATTTTGTTTCTGTTCATCAATTTTCTAACTTTTCAAATTTAAAATAAGCAGTATCAGTCAATTGCTATTTCCTCTTTTAGAAACTTTTCTTTCCTGGTTTTAACTGTTTCCTATCATTATCACAGTTCAGTGCTTGCAGAGAGTAAAACAGATGAACAAAATAGGCACCCACTAATATTTCCAGGACGTTTTCAACCCACAGGCAAAGCTATATTCTATTCGTCCATAAGAATTTCACTCAAGGTTGTTGAGATCTGAGTTTTTATTGCATGAAATAAATATTCAAATATATATTAAGTTGAATTAAATTATCAGCTAATGTTTGCTAGAGCTTATAGCTAACCTGGAAAACTGAATTTTTATAGTATAATCCACATGGAAATGTAACTTGTATGACAACTCCTTTATTATCATTATCTACAACATCACTGCAGAAAAGTCAGCATAATGTTATGATGCTATTTTGAGGACACAAAATGCTCAAAGTACACTTAAAAATTTGCTGATATTGCTATTGCAGTGATACAGGTATGGCTCAAATGCATACGTATCTCAAAGTAATTTATCAACACTGTATTGTTTTGAAGGAACAAATCAAATCATGTTAACTTTTGTTTGAGAGGAAATAAAGCAGAGCTGATGGGGTTCATACTCATTCAGCATTTCTTTTCTAACCAAACACCATTTACCAAAAAGAAAATTTGCTCCCTTGGATACTCAATTCCTTGTAAACCAGAGACAAGCTGACACTTTAGAGATGTACATCTTGGACAAACATTTTGCAGCTATAACACACAAACAACTCCAGGGACAGGAATTCCTGTGGCACATTATAAGAACTCGAGATATACAACCATCATGCCCAGCCCTTTTGCTTTCATCATTGGTCCCCAAACTCTGCTTCATGAGTACCTGCGGAGTAGATTGTGGCCGCTCAGGGAATACCACCGGGCGTAGGTTTAGCGACTCCTGCTAGGTAGCAGAGTACAGCACCATGGCCCGTCACCTGCCTCGTGACAAAATGCACCACATGGGTCCCCTGGCATACGACCCATCTTGTGCTTGCTCCACAAGCAAAAAGCTCAGCGATCGGTGCTGCCTGTCCTGCTGAGAGAGGACCGGAGCTGCCCACCTCAAAGCCAGAACGGAATTTCAGGCAAAGTGAGGAGGAAGGGCTTCACTTGCCTATGGACACCAACTAATGCAGTAGTGAGGAAATTCACCTTGCCCAGGGCACATCCAGGCTTAAATCATTGCTGTCAGGTTTGGAGCAGTGTCTGAAATGGGTATTCACCACGACAGGTAACTTCTTAGCCCCAACAGTCTGTCTGTCTGTCTCCTTCTCAGACTGTCTTGCTTTCAAAACATTCTGAAAAGTCTTCATTTCACTCTGCATCAGAACGAAACCAAATGCCAAAACCTCAGAATTTTTCACGAAACAGAATCCTTGTTTCCTGGCCAGCCCTATTATTGAACCTTAATATGATACAACATGTGTCCATATTTGCACACATGGTCCACAGCCCTTACACATGTGTAAATCCTACTGAAGTCATGTATAAAGGATCAGGCTCTAAGGCTGTTATAGAAAAAGTTCATGTTTCACTGACTTTTTGGTATTCTTTGAAGATGTTACATTAAGAGTAAATATAGAGAAGTACATGTTATATGCGAGATTTTCAGAGAACATTTAACTTCCACACCAGAAGGTCACATCTAAGGCAATATGGTCTTGGAACAAGTTCAAAGTTGTCACACTTGATAAAAATAGCTTAAAGGGCACATAACTGTGCTGGAATACGGGAAAACAGTGGAACATGAGAGGGAGAATGATTGAAGGCCCCATTACTAATTATGCACATACTTTGCTGCTATTGAAAGCTAGGTTTCCAAGCATGTACATGGCACTTAAGTTAAATAGAAGTGCAGGCAATTAAAAGAATATAAATGCTTTTGCATCGCTATATCTAAGGAAATAACATTTCAGAAATATGATTTTCTAGAATAATGGAAAATCTTTTACCAATAAACAAATGGAGGATAAATGAACTTTGTTTCTGGTTACAAAATTATGTTTGTACGCTTACAGTTTCACATCAGTCATTAATCTTGTTTGTAATCCTTTCTTGAAAAACAAAACCTATATATTTATTTCATTAATATAAGAAAACTGCATTCACTTTTTTATGTTTCACTGGAAATTGTTGCAATTATTTTGTAAGGAAAAATAATTAATAGTTTCTCCTAACATCCTGAAAGAGGGACAGATGTACACAACAGGGAGCTGAACTTTAGGAACATTTAAATTATACTGGAAGTTCTGATGGGCTGTTAGAGCACAATATGTGGTACATGATAAAAAAACCCCACTTTACTTTTAATTGTCTCTTGAAAGACATATTGTATCAGCATGGCTGTCATTAGCCCTTAGGATTGTGTTCTGTGTATTGGATACCTGTCAAGCTGCAGTCAAACCTCCTGACGATGCTTCAGCCACACATTTAAGTGAGCACACAATGAGATCCTATAGCCCTTCTGCAAACTGATTCACTCGTGTCAAAGTCCCACGAAAGGGGAGGTTGTTTCATAACTATCAGGACACTCAGTAAGTCATGGGTCATATGTGTCCTACATGGAAAGCAACACCATACATCCTCCAGTTTAATGTTTTGATTTATTGTACTGTATTGTCGTCTTAATTTTGTCTCTGTAAAGAACATGTCATGCAGAGGTATCTTTTGCTTTGCTTTTAATTGAGACATTTGCTATATTTTGCACATACCTTTTAATGATTAAGTACAGTGCAATCTTTGTGCCAAAACTTAAAAAAAAAAAGAATGATGATTTTGTAATGCAATACTTTTGACTCAGTTCTGCCGAGAATTACTACATGCAGGGCTAAGTCATGTCCTGATCCTATTTATCTCAGCGAGGATCTTAATGGTGAGAAAATGAAATTGCTATCTTCCATGCTTGGAAACAAATTATTTTTTCATCCACATTCTTCCCTGCAGAAAAACTGCCTCAGGTACAGGGTTTTTTGGCCAGGTTTCCTTTCAGGAAAGGAGATATGAAAGGTAATTTATTTTACTGCATCAGTCTGCAAAAAGTATGTTTTGTGACAGTGACACTGTTTTTGCCATAGCAATGAAGTACTTCAGAACTGAAGGTATCCCTTCAAAAGCAGAGGTATTTCATGCCTCCCGTGACAGAAATAGCTAACAGGAAGATTTTACCTTTGATGATTAGGAAGTAAATGATAGCAAAAGTGTTTGAAAGCCACCCCGACTGGCGACAGAGAATAACCAAAATCCAGGAGGTGCACTGGACACACAGAACTCTCTACACCACCCTCTGAAAATGTATAACCCAGGGAAAAGGTTACATTATATTACAGCAGAGAAACAACAATGTAATTTATGCTGCTCAGTTTAAAAGCATCACATTTTTATACAATAACAAAAAAGCAGAGAGTCTGAGTCATTAGAAAAATACTTGCACAGCTGGTAAATTGTATTTTCTATGGACCTTATACATGTGATTCTAAGCACTAAGTATACACATTATTAGGGTCAATCCAAATCCAGGCTGTTGAAAAATCCAAAGTGTTGGAGGATTTAGGATCTTCCTGTGGATTTTGTCGTAGCCTCCACAATCTATGCTTTCATTAAAATAATATATGTTCTAACTTTCCAGGTTCTGAAAGGAGCCTTTACAATGTTAACCAGCGCACTGTCTCACAGACCGGACAGCTGCCAGGTTGAAACAATACTACCAGGATATGTAGAATAATAACAATATTTATTCTGTACTTTTGTCTTCTTAGAACGGATTGACCACTGATTCAGAAGCAAAGAACTACTGTGATATGGCCCTGGCTTCTCCCTCAGTTGGAGAAGGCAATGTTTTAGTGGTTTTAGTGCTAACCATCTATGAAAGAGCACAAAAGGTAGCACGCCCCCGGAGAGCAAGACGATCAGGGCCTGCGTGTCTGTTACAACCTCGTTAGGAGGGATCGTACTGCTCTGTTCTTCCCTCTTTGTAAAGTGAGAGTGCAACAGTCCATCAGAAGTTTGCTTAGCTGGGAAAAATGACACATCTGCTGCCCATTCTTTCTTTGCCTCGGTGTCTGGAAAGAAGTGCTTCATTTCTTGTTGCATCTGGACAAAGACAGACCTACTGGAGGTGCTCCCAGCTCCCTGAAGTTTCTAGGATGTTTTGGTTTAAACTCCCGCTCTACCCAGACTTGGGTTCACCTACTTTCCCAGTCATATTTACACACAGCATTTCTTTTGGCTGTATTTCCCTGCGGTCACTACATCCCTCTCTTTATCTAGTGTACAATTCTGAGAACTGCAGCGAACAGGAAGGCTTTTAGTCCTGTTGCCAGTTCACATAGTCTGCTGCTGGGAAGCCCTTGAGCTGGAAGAGATTAGAAGCCATATAATTCTTCATGAGCCAATGCCCATTGCTTTTAACTCAAGCGGTTTTAAAGGCCATCCAAGTAATGCAAACTGCATTTGCATGACTCCAGTCCAATGGATTTGATCTCATTTAAAGGATTTTGCTACCAAGATTATTTGCATTGCAGCAGAGCTGAAAGCTGCGGGCAGGAATCGAAGTTGTATTTTACAAGACATTCTACAAACCCAGAACAAAAAGATGGCCCTGTCCAAAAAATATACAGCGTAAAGGTGTCATCTGGCTTCATGCTTTCCCCAGATGTAACAGTTGGCATGTTTTGTACATCAGCTTTGCCACAGGAAAAAATATTGCACCTAATTACATCCTGAGGTAACAGATAACATGGAGATATGACTGATGGATGGGGAGCCCAAGGACGTAATGGTATGACAGTGATCCACCAGACAGGGAGGATATCAGTTCCCTTGCTCCTAGCTGTTGTCATTTTGGTAGACATCCTGGTGACAGTGAGTTTTAAGAAAGGAGATGACGAAGTATAGTGAGGGACTTTGTAGATGTTTAGAACACGTTGTCTCCATGTGTGAAAGACTGCTTAGGTGATAACATACGCAGGGTGAAAAACTTGGTGTCAGGATGGTGATTTGCATCACTGCCAGAGCAGAAGTGAGTATGGATCTGCTGCAAGAGTAAAGGAGGGAGGGTAAAGGTAATGTGCTTGAAAGAAATGCAAAGCATTGAAAATGAAATCCTTTATACCTGTTGTGATAAACTCAGACAACTTCATGGAGGGCTGCAAGGAGGAGGCTGATACTTTCTAGAGAAGAGAAACACTGCAGATTTGCCATTGTCAAGTGCTTTAGAAAAGGATGCTGTGGTACCTCAGACATGAGATGATGAGAACATGAACTTTACCTTTGCTAATTAATAGCAGCTGCTCCACTTTCAGAAGTCTGCCATTATGAAAGTTTATGTTACCTTGATAATTATTTTGTCCAGCTTCCTTAAAACAGGTATCAAATTTGTATGTCTGAAAGACATACAAAGACACTCTCCTATGAAATACAACTATTTTTCCCTTTTCACACAGGTTTATTTCTTGTTGAAGAAGAAACGATGTGAAACATGAGAGAAAGCAGAGGTACGAAGAGAAAATAGCCTAAAATGGCTTTTTCCAGGTAATTTGTGACCAGAGTTAAAATCAGCAGCAGCGTTCTGTTGGGAAGAGAACGTCTTTTCAGTACACTAAATTGTCAGGCCTAATTTGCTTTTCTAGAAATGTCATGTGCTTGTTTGAAAACACAATAAAGGTGATGACAAAACATCTGGATGTAAGGGTATGACATCCATTACCATAAACCAGGTGATTCATGTGGTGTCAGTCTTCAAAATAAAAAAAATAAGAATTCATTTCTGAGAGTACTTTCCATCTCATAGACTCGTACATATTTGTTCTTAGGCATGAGATATCTATGTAAAGCTTGCAACAAGCTTTCAGAAACCCAGTGTCTGGATGTCAGCAAGCTTTGTTTTTGCAGTCTGTGTCACAAGTGTAAGTTACTAATAGATTGGATTAGTGATATTTTCTTCATTTAGAAGAAAATTAAGAATTTCCAGTATGGAGCAAGATTCAGAAAAGAGTGAGAGCCATTCACTAATAAAATTCTTTGCAATATGTCATACAACATTATAATAATCTGTCACTTAAATCATGCTATAAACATTTGGGTACTTTATAAAACAGTCTCTCAAATTCTGGCTACCATTAATAATCTGGGGTAAGTCAACACTCTTCCCATCCTTCCAAGTTTTAGAGTATCCAGAGAAAAGAATAGGTGCATATCATATAATTGAAATGGCATCAAGAACACTGATTCGAACTAAAACTCAGAAAAGTGTAAATTAAGTGGTCTAATTATTCATCTTCGGACTAATGAATGGTATTTATCTGTACATAAAGAACTGTATTGTGGTTGGATGACATGAAAAGCATAACAAGTATAACAAGAAGTTCTTGTGCATCACATCAATGCGTGTTGGATACGGCACACTGGAAATCAATACCAATTGCTCGTGAGTGGGTTATGTAAAAGTGTGGACTGAAAAAAAAGAGCAAGCCCTTGGAATAAAACACAAGGTATGCAATGCTGCCTACTCAGTGAACTTAAGATTGAAGGGAGAAGTTTCTAGTTTCTCTAACTTCCATTCCATACCTAGATTAATGTTGTTAGCAAGACGGAATTTAAAATGTGGACAGAAAATTACTTGAATGAAAAGAAAAAACCCAGGAAAGTGAGTAATTAATAATGGCTGCCCAGACAGTAAGAAGCACTTGTTTAAAAGCAAGAACAAATCCACAGTGTCTCAAAACTTCGAAACAAACCAAAAATGCCTCAAGACTGCAATCTGATGAATAGATGGTCTGCCTCCTAATCACCTTTCCCAAGTCTCTTCTACATCCTCTGTGTTGTACTTATCTGTTCTGTCTTCTTCTCAGTTTAAAATTCAATTGAATCATTAGGCTTCCGGCTTTGAGCATTGGTGCAGTCTCCTTTCTGGTGTCAGGGGATGGTCACTCGTTGCCCATCCTTTCACGCTGTCACTTCCTCCAAACCTCCTGCTGTCTGCAGATATTTTTCCCAGTCTCTACATCTTGTTTTTCAGGAGCAGAGGGAATGCTGAGCAGTTGTCCCCTTGGAAGTGGATTCCTTACAGAGGTTTTATATCCATTTGAAGTGGTGTGAAACAGCTACTTAATTTAATGACAGAATACATCAGAAAATCATTTAATACTAACCTCTGTAAATTTTTGGAGAGACAAAGGTAAGCCCACCTAAAGCCTGTAACTTATATACTAGTATGAACAGCTCAAAAATTACCAAAAGTTCCAGAAATGACAAAAAGCCTCCCTCACGTAAAAGATCCAAGTATCCCAATTGTATGCTTTACATGTTTTCTCTTTAGCCCTTTGTCTCTTTCATAGTCTGATTTCAATTTATATAGTCTGATTTCAGTGTTAGGACCCATGTTTACTTATCTATAAAGTCCAAGAAACCCAGGAGATCACGGCTAAAATAATGAAGATTTTATTTGCACAGAGCTGTGGCTGCGAATGGGGTTCCAAGGGTGGCTTTTTGGAGCTGACACACATTTTCTTGGCTTTGCAGCTCTTGTAGCTGTTCAACATGTCTGATATTCATTAATATCAGCTCTACAATATGCAAATCAAATCAAATTTTCATTTACATTAAGAAGAAACTTTAGAAGAGACTTCAGCTCCTGTAGAAATGCTCCTGGTTCCAGTTGCAGGACAAACCAAAGAAAGGGCATCATGGAGTGTTATAGCTTCACTGAGAAACTCATTTTGCTCATAAACAACAAAGGGAACTGGATTCTAGCATAATTCAAGCAAAAACATTCCCCAGCTTTGCCATTTCTGTCTTCATCCTCTAAAGAACCAACCAATGACACAGAAAGAAGCTGTCAGTTACTTTTTATCTGTTGATAACATAGAATATTTTTAAAATCGGGAAAAATTGTAATAGCAGAGTGGTATTTATAAATATTTATTTGAAATCTATTTAAATTATATTTATGTATTTCATATTTATTGAAAAGTACTTATAAGTAAAAATACATATAAAATTATATACTTGTGGGGTTTTGTAAATATAAGTATATAAATATCAGAGAAAAGTGATCATTAACTCTTGAAAAGCAGGACTATTTTAAAAGAATGTCTGCTAGAAGTTGTCATTAGAAATACATATGTTTTGCATGAACAGTACAGCAACAGTCAAGCAAAAACTTGTGTGAAACTTTTAGCACATAAATCTCCTCATGCCTGGAGGCAGTAAGAAATTACATGTTCCTTTACATATACATTTTAAAATTGTCAAACATACATTTCATGTATTGGAACCAGAAATAATATCTTCTTGGCTGACTTTTTTTGATGTATTCCATAATTAGGTGTAGAAGTCAAAGATACCTCTTTATACCCAAAGGATACATAAACCCTTTAAGCATATAGGAACAGGTGAAATATCTTTATATATCCTAAAATTTCACTACCGCAAGGCAGGTAATTATTCTCCTTTGTTACCAATTCAACAAAAACTTGGAAAATACTTTCAAGTTTTAACTTTCCTGGTGTAGATGGGCACGCATGCCTCTCGTGATTTAACCTGGAAATCACACGTCTAGAAGACCAAAACTGTGCTGCTTGTACATTCCCACTCTGCTCCATACAAGTTTCCTATCTTGTCTTTCATTCATTCTGGTGTGTGAATAAAAGTTCAGGTATTCTGAAGACACAATATAGCCTCTATATTGGACGTCTAATAATTCCCAAAGCAATCTGAACATATGTAAAAAGAATTGACGCCTGCAGCCTGCATTTTAAAACACCAGTTACTGTAGTTAAATCCTGACATTTGAGCGGACCGTCGCTGTCTGGACCAGACCCTTTCCAACCCGACCCTGCTCACTCTGGTCAAGCTGGTTGTCAGTCCATTGTATATCCTTCTGAAGAAGGGGTTCATCAGACGTTTGTCCCGTTCGCTCGGAGCAAACACTGTCTGATAGAGGAAACACTGGGGGAAGGCGGCAAAGCCCCTCAGCCGGGTTAGCACCTGAATGCGCGTAAAGGTGCCTCGCTCCCCAGCGCCTCAGCGTTCTGTCCCCAACCTGCTACAGGGATTTACGTTTACCAGAGATTTAGAAAGTGTTGGGAAAAGCGATTTCCTAAAAAGCCAGATGAGGCACCAATGAGCTGGGATCGTATAGCAAAAGCTACTTCCTTCGAGAACTCTGTGACCTTCGTTCACGACAGTAATACTTTTCAGTCTTACTTCGTTTGAATGTAACTGTTTCAACTGACTCTTGCTCATATTCATAGTTACAAACGTTAAATTTAATTTTCTTTCTTTTGAACACTGAGTTTCCATTTTAAAAGTGCCACAATTCAATCTATTTTCCTTTACACTTGAAAAAAAATTACTTCAAGACTACAGCTAAAGATTTTTTTTTTTTCAAAATTTAGGGAATAGAAGAACAAACAAAACTTACAATAGACAGTTATTTGCAACTTTAAATCTAGAATATACCCAACATTCAGATTACAATGAAAGCGTCTGTGCAAAGGGTTGTAAAATTTTTGTGTTTGTATTTTCCAAATTTCAAAACTGTGTGCATTTTGGTGAACTTTAAAATAACCCCATAGTAATAGAAGTGGCATTGCAATTTTTGTTACCCATTTTCTGATGGCTGTATACGATCAGATAAATGACATAAGCTATGTAATTCTAATAGCAAAACAGATTGACTTAAAAATTGCTTGCTTTCATTGATGTAATTTTTAAATGTTTGAAAATATTAGAAGATACATAATTTTAGTCAGTTTAGTCATCAGCTCAGGAAATTCCTAGTAAAACAGAGGGGCAAATCTTAACATGTTTATAATCTATTTTTATATAATATATATGCAATTATATGCATATATGTAATACATAATATACAATATAATTTACTACAAATAATAATAATTTAAAAAAAAAACCAACAGAAAAAGGAACCACTAAGAAACATTAAAAATTAACCAGTCCAAGTTTTAGCACCTAGAATAGGAGAGGAGGAAGAAGCCCAAGTCATTTTTATTCCCCTCACAGATGTTTCTAAAGTATCTCCTTTAGTATTGCTTATTTAGGATCACCAACTCTTTCATGCTGTCAGTCTCATACTGTCTACAGGGCACCTCAACAGGCTATAAAGAATCACAAAATAGCAAAGTCTTCTCCTGCCACTGTACTCGGAGGCATCGGAGCAGGACAGGCAGAATTGGAGCAGGACAAACACGGACAGCAGTTTGCCCAGTAGATAATCCGGTTAAAGTATCCATGTTAGCTAAAAGACATAGTGAAGGAGAAGTTTAGAGGATTGGAAACCTTCTTCCATTGAAAAAAGGAGTTCCTCACAGGTCGTCTCCCAACCCTCCTTGTCAGTAACTTCAGATTCTCTCACGTCCTGCAAACAGCCTGGGCCAACCTACCTCCAAACCCCTCTGCTCCCACGACTGCCCGGGCTGCCTGATGTACAGGAGGCAGGAGACTCGAGTTCTGATGTTAGAAGCACAACAGCTGTCAAACACCAGCATCAGTACAGGGGTCTTTCCAAAGCAGTGCTCAAAAGAAAGGGTTGGTTTAAGTTAATGAACAAAATAGGTAGAAATGAACTAATATGGCTATAGAGTTTTTTTTAAAAAATATATTTAAATTTCTAATTTCCTTGGTTTTCCCCTTGACTGCAGCCTCAGGTAGTGGGATACGCATTTAATCATCTTCTACTTTTTCTCGAGTTTCCTCATTTTTATGAATTCTATTTTTCCTTTCCATTTTTGCTTCATTGATCCTGCTTCTGTTGCAGAAAATGGCAAATCACCCATAGCAGCAACAACACTGAAGCTAGAAACACACCGAGAGTCTCCTTTATCAAGATGCAGTCCTGTGCAGGTAGATACATTTCCCAAGGACGTCCTTGAAGTCCTGTTCCCTTTTCACTTCCGGCCAAATGTTACACAATCTTGTGTACACTTTCCCAGTCTCCAGGTTGAACTATATCTATTTTAGCTAGCTTTAAAGGGATTCAGAATTACTCAAGTTACATAAACAAACAGATGTGCATACCACTAGATCTGCACTTTTTGGTTCTATCTATTCTGCACATTTCACTGAATTGCTGAAATATCGAATAAATCGGACTAGCTCAGGCAGCTGATGTTTCCAGCAGACATGCCTTCACTGCTTTAGTATGCCCAAGCTCATTACTACACACCATCTGCCTGTTACCTGCAAATTCCCCATGCACTCTGCTCTCTCTCTCATCCCTTTGTACGTCAGGGACCTCTTGTAACCCTCTCAGCTACTTCCATTTCATGCCACCCATTTCCTTTCTGTCAACAACTGCTTCCTGCATGATCCCTTCCTCTCATTTTTTGGATTCTTTTTTTTTTTTCTTCTGTAGGAAATAAATTATTCAGGGCGTCAACATACTTGAACTGGAACTGAGATGGAGGTAGTTATAATGAAATGCTAATAACTGCCAGGAAAATTACAGAGCTGTTCAGAGCTGCTGGGTCTGCCAAGCAGCTGCCAGGAGCACTACGTGTCTCCCCTACTCTTCTTCTATTTTACTGATTTTCACCAAAATAGGACATTGTTCTTCAATTCCAAACTTTCAGAAAACATTCCAGCGTTGATTGGATGTGTCATTCAAAAGTAATCACACAATGGACAAAGAAACAGAGGAATGTTTTTCTGTTGAAACAAGGGCTTTTGATGCATGCTTAGGGTGTGCTTCAACATTACACTTATCTGTTGGCACATCCCTCTGTTGTGTCAATGCAACTCTACAGGGAGGCCGTCTATAAACGAGATTGCTTCCATTAACACAGATTATTTCACTGAGCTGGCTTGCAGTGCAGACTCCCAAAGTTTTACCAGTAAAATTCACCACTCCCACAACTCTTAGCAGAGGCACAGAAACGTGTAGCAGTTGTGTAAAGGAACTCTTCTAGAACGTTAGCACGAGAGAAATGTCAGATGCACATCCTTAATTAAAGATCACCGCTGCTGTCAAAATGTTTCTGTCCCTCACCTGCCTGCTACCACCTCTTAGCCACAGGTTAACATGCCACAGCTGCCGCAGAATGGTCAAACGCTATGCTCCACTATGAGCTGTGGGAGTGGTGACCTTCATCATAAGAGGAAACGCAGTCCAAGCTGCTTCACCTGTTTCTGAGGTGAATACTGTCTCACAGGCAGTGATTCATCAGCGAAGATGGCAGAGCAAGTGAGACAATGGTGTATTTAAAACCAGGGTAGATTCATGATTAACTCAGCGTGTGTATACCAGAGGCAGCGTAGACAGTTAACCCATCAGGAGCTGGAGCCTTCAGACCTTGAGCAGCTCAGCCAGCTTTCAACATACGTACAGCTACAGAAGGTAGACTCCTACCCCAGAGCTCAGGGTTTGGGCCCCGCTTCACACAGACCTACCCCACGTGCCATACGCTGCTTTCTTTTGTGTTTTCAGCCATGTAACCACATTGCACAGATTAAACACATAGGATTTCAAATTTCCAGGAGGAATATAAAACTCAAGAGGCTTATCCCAGGCTTTTCTTTAAAACTCAGATCAGAGGCCTTTGTAAAAGGTTATTCATTATCTCCATCAAAGCTGTGCCTGCAGGCACTGCCTACTGCACTTCACCCTGAAAAAAATGAGCCCACTGTTTTCCAGATCATCCACATGCCAACCCACGAGGAGTCCATTAAATCAGGATCTTCCAAATGTGGGCCCAGTGCATTTGCTTGCTGCCAGGAGCAACCCCAAAAGGACTCGGGGCCATTGGGGAGGGCTTTTCTCTACAATCAACATATTGAGAAGAGCTATGGACACAGAAAATTGAAGGCATTTCTGAGCAACTTTTTTACAAGTCTAAGTAGTGACAGGACAAGAGGTAATGGCTTTAAACTAAAAGAAGGTAGATTTGGATTAGGTATTAGGAAGAAATTCTTTACTGTGCACTGGCACAGGTTGCCCAGAGAGGTTGTGGATGCCCCTCCCTGGAAGTGTTCAAGGCCAGGTTGGATGGGGCTTTGGGCAACCTGGTCTAGTGGAGGGTGTCCCTGCCCATGGCAGGGGGGTTGGAACTAGATGGTCTTTGAGGTTCCTTCCAACCCAAACCATTCTATGATTCCATGACTAACATTCTTCTCACATTCAAAATGGTGAAATTCACGATGTAGGCAAAACTTTACTCAAAAGCAAAAATGGAAAAATAATAAAGATCTTTATTAAACACACCCAAAACAACCAACATGTTTACCATCACCGAGATTTGCCCCAAATGGTCACTCATCAATATAACGTGAATCAAATTTTGGTGTCGGAGTTGGCTGAAGCCACACAGCCAACAGTAACACATCTCAGGGATTCACGGTGCTGCGGGTTAAAGGCCGCCCTCGTCACCAAAGAGGCCTTCCTCAGGCTTCTCCGCGTCGGGAACATGCACCTGTGTGGAGGCAGGATCTCCGCCGCCGCCTGAGGAAACGGCGCCCGCAGATGCCGGACCCGGTGAGCCTTTCCCGCCCCACCACCTCTCGCTCGCGGAGAGCTACATCCGCGCCGCTCCCTCCCGACACCTCCCACCTCCCTAACGGCCACCACCGCCCCGCCCCGCCCACAGCAAACCCCGCCCCCTGCCCGGCGTAACGCCCGGCCGCCCCATCCCGCCCGGCCGCTCCTGGCAGAGCGCGTGACCTCCGTCGGCTTCAAGCCCGACTTCCGGTCCCGCCTCGGTGTTCTCGTCAAATTCTTTCGGCTGAGGACATCGAATGTGGCGGACGGTGGAGGAGCGCACACGCTCCGGAGAACCCGGAAGTGCCTGTGCGGCGGAGCCGGAGCGGCAGGAGCTGCCTGCGCGGGGCTCCCGCGGCTCGGCCGGCCCGGTGAGGGGCGGCGGCTGGGCGGGGGGCACGGAGCCTCGGAGGAGGTTGGAAGGGCAGGTAAAGGGGTCCTGTGAGGGCGTGAGGCTGGGGGAGGGAGGTGTGAGGGGTGTCCTGAAGGTATGGGCGGGGGTTCCCGCTGTTGTGGAGGTGCCCGGGGGAGGCTGCGGCGGTGATGGGGGCGGGGAGGGCTCTCCTCAGGGAGAGGAGCGGTGGCAAGCGTTAGCGTAACTTCGGCTTGGGTTTTGGAGGATGCTGGTTTGCTTAGAGTAAGGGTGGCACGAAGCTGGCGTTTTTGCCCTGTGCACCATACTCAAGATCGGTGAGGTGTGTCTTGGGTGATGCTTCAGTATGGGCTTTTACCAGTTAAAAGTGACAGGATTTCTGTTACTTAAATTTTATGTGAAAGCATGGTACACTGCTTCACTTCCTCCTTCTCTGTTTTTTTTTGTTTGCTTGTGTTGACTTCTCTTTGATAGTAAGCCAGTTATTAGTTTATATGTATATATCTGTTTATATAAAAGCTAGAAATTTGTAAATGCAAATAGATGTGCTTTCATCTTGGTCTATATTTCATCTTTATATGTATCTCTACATATAGACATATATGTTTAGAAAGCAGAACTGAAATGTAATTTTCCATATGTCCAAGCAGTGTGACTGTTGCTTTATTGAAAATTAGGCTGACAGATTTATAAATAGTATCTCATTGTCTTTTCTTTTTTCCTAGTGCTTGACCTGTAGTACAGACATCGTCCAGAATGCTGGAGTCCTATGTAACTCCTATTTTGATGAGTTATGTGAATCGCTACATAAAGAACTTGAAGCCTTCAGATCTGCAGTTGTCACTCTGGGGAGGTGATGTTGTACTTAGTAAACTTGAATTAAAGTTGGATGTACTTGAACAGGTATGTTATGTTTACAGTAGTTACAGTCTGTGTCTTTGATTTAAAAGAAGTTGACTAATATTTTATTTTATTTTTTTAATAATTTATTTTTTAATAATTTATTTTTTTATTTATTTTTATTTTTTAATAATTTATTTTGGTCTGCACAGATAAATGTTCATTTACTACTTGCTGGTTTTATATGCAAATCCTTTCCTCTCCCTGCATTTAGTTATTCTTGCATTAATTCTGTGCCATTTGTTTAGTAATGAATGGTAGTTCTTTGCGTATTCTTTAAGTTGGAAGATGTGTGTATGGTTTGAAGAGAAAGACTTTTTTGTGGACACGTTTCTTCTTTCAGTAATCATTGTTTTACACTACAAAGATTAACTAAATTGCTTTTCCAGGCATATTTACTAATTGCATACAGTAACTAATTAAAAATGTCACAAAATAAAGTAGGATCTCTTTTTAATTATGTGTACTGAACAGATTTGTGTTCTCTATATTGTTTTATAACTCCAATTTTCATACTTCAGTTGCATCCAAACTTAGGAGTAATTGAGGGACAGATTTGATCAGCTGGTTTGTGTGGATTAGATCAGAGGCTCTGTAAAACTTAGCCTTAAAAAGACAGATTTGACCAAGTAAAACAGTTGATAAAGAATTTGGAGCCTGCTGTTAATATGAACTGATTAAGTCTTAGCAGAAGGACTGTTTCTTTCTATGCTTATCTGAGTTGACAACTTAAGGAATTGAGTGTGTGAGACAGATAAAGCTGTTTTCTGTTTTGCATGGTGTAGTGAATCTTAGCTGGAGTCCTGTGTCCAGATGTAGTCCAACTGAAAGAGCTGAGAGAAATGCAGCAAAAAATAATGGGAGATTTAGACAATATGGCCTCTGAAACAAGAATAAAAGGCAGGGAATGTCTCTCTTAATTTTGAATAAAATAAGCTGAGACAAGATAGGCAAGAGTTATACGGGCAAGACAAGAAATAATGCAATAAATGCCATCCAGGGAGGCTTATGTTGGGCATCAGGGAAAAAATTTTCATGTTTTAATTGGAGGCCTTTTAAGTGTGAAACATTTGTGGTTAATTAAGGATCTCTGGTCCTATTCTGGAAGAGGAGAGAATCTTTCAAGGCATCCTGTCCTATTTTATGTGCTTCTGCAAAGTTGGTGGTGGCCTCTGTATTTTCTCTCAAGTCTTCTAGTTCCTCATTTTCTTGGTACAGCTTATCCATACAGCTGACGTGGATACTACACTTCAGTTGTGTAGGACATGTTCCTCCTGTGAATGTTCAAAGACTTTTTTTTAGTGTATATATTATGGAATCAAAGAAGGGTTGATCAGAAAGGAATTCTGGAGGTCATCTAGTCCAACCTCCTGTCTGAGCAGGGCTGTTGCCAGCATTATGTCAGATCAGCTTGTGGTTTTCTCCAGCTGAGTCTTAAAATCTCCTGTCTTGGTTGTGAAAACATCCTCTTTGAGTAAACTGTTCCAGTGCTATACCATGTAGAGAGAAACTTTGACCTAATAACAAATAGTGACTTGGGATGGGTATATCAAACTTTCTATTACCTGGTACTGTTAGAATTTTGCTGCTGTCATTTATGTTGTTCCCTTTCAAATAGCTGCAGTTTGCTGGACCCACACGCTGTATTTGAGGATGGTGCTTTATGCCTGCTCAGCAAAACTCTTTGAGTATGTGGTAATACAACATCCGCAAGCCTTTGCAGCTGACAGGGAGCTGCCTTGAAAAGCTAAAGTCTCTAAAAATTACCAATATGTGTTAATTTATTTGGGTTCTCTGCCTGGATGGATTCATAATATCCAAAATTAGTCACCTTAACTACTTTGCTCTTCCAACATCCTTTCTGTCCTGGGCTGCTATTCCCAGCCTGGTTCCCTGCTCCTTATCTGGCATGAATGCAGCCCTAATTTAATGCATTAGGCTTTGGAAGCAAATGCACATCCCAGGGATATCTTTGTCTGGAGCCTTAAACATTGTCAGAGAATTCCAGCTTTTGTGGAACTAACCATGATTATTTGGAAATATTAGCACAGGTGCCAAACTACCTGGACAAAAGTACTTCATAAGATTTAGGAACAAGTCTGTGCTTTCTCCCCTTGCTCATTGTACTTCAGCTGATGTTAGCATTCCCATGTCATGTTGTGCTCTTACGGGCCAAAGAACAGATGAGAGCAGAGTGTAAACTGCTGTCTTCTAGAAGATCTTACCTTATTTTTGGGACCAATTTGGAACCAGTACTTTTTGATATCAGATATAATATAGTTGTTGGCACAGAAGATTTCTCAAACCCAAACAGAACGTTTCAGTACCTGAAAATACTTTGCATCTTTTTATGTATGTTTTATATGCTCTCATTAAACTAAGCTGAATGTTATTGCAATAAGTCTTAGGGTTTGTCCTTTCCCTGTGCCCCTCTGCCTTTTTTTTTTTTTTTTTTTTTTTTTGACAATACCGGTCCTGTAGTGAAAGCTGAGTACTAGTTTGTACTCAGGTTCAACCTTCTAGGTACAGTGTAACTTTTGTATGTAATTATGTCACTCTTTGAATAGCCAGTTGATTTGATAATAATTATTTTTAGTTGAAGATTAAATGTAATAAAATTTTGATAATAGTTTTTTCCCCTATCCTGGATGATTCAATTACTTGAAGACTGAGCATTCCAAGAACTTTTCCATCTAGGCACAGTAACTGGCACATTGTACAAAAACTACTTCAAGAAAGTATTTTGTAATTAACCTTTAAAATTAATATTTAAATATTGTTTAATGGAAAAGCCTTTTATGCACTCTTGGCAACTTTTATGTGAAGTCACTATGATACCAGAGGTAACAGAACTACCTGTGTTCTTGGTAACTGGCTTGTGTGTAATATTTCTGTTGACACAGTGGTATCACAGAGATAATATACGTGGTGAGCTCTTTTTTGCTGCTTGTCTATATTTCCATAACATCGTAGCTTATTATGTAAGCTGTTTTACAAACCCAGAAGGGAAAGGTTAAATGGTTTTTGATTGGAAGACAAAGGAGAACTTGATCTAAAGATTATTGAATTTTATTGTAGTGTGGACTCTTCATATCTGAAAGAATTTAAAAAGAAATATGAAAATGCTAATGTACTTTAATTTTAAGGAAATAAAAATATCCTTACTGTAAGCGTCTTTGTTACGTGCCACTGGATTACTTGTGAAATACAGCCTTGAATGTGAAGAAAAGGTATTTGAGTTAATACTGATGTGGAGGAAACAGTACTTGCCTATCACCCCAAAGTTTGGGAGAGCCTTGTATTTTAGAGCAAGGGGAGATTTTAGGGCAAGGGGAATTCTGATCATCTGGTCTGCAGTCTCACATGACATTGGTCAGTTATTTATGTGTCAAGCCCAGGAGTTTATTTTCAGCCATATCATATTTTTTTGAAGGATTTATATGATGTAAATGTAAAATCTAAAATGTAAAGTCTAATCAGTTGTAAGTGTAAATGATATATTAAGAATTTCATGCAGTACTTAATGAAAAGAGAAAGACTGTGCAGGAATGGAGGAGGAATAAAAATGGTCTTTGTTATGTTGTCTTATGAACAAGTTACTAAATTTGGCACACATTTGTTTTGTATTGTCTACTGAAATAGCACAACAAAGATTTCTCTACAGTGCTTTATGGAAACTTGCTTGTGCAATTAGAGTAATGTCAGACAACATTTGCATCTAAATTACTTTGTAAAAGAAGAGCTACATCTTCTGAATATGTTGTGCATTTGGTTGTATTACCTCATTTTGAAAGAATTCCTACTTTCTGTTCAATTTCTTTCAATATCTTACAGTTAACTAGACAAAAATGAGAATGTGTTAAATCCGTCCAGCAAATAGTGGAAAAAGATCCCTTCTAGATTGCCTTTTGAGGTAAACTCATAACTTAAACTTGTGAACACAAGTCAGGATCTAAATAGACATTGCAGTATTGAGGAGTGACATAAAAACTATCTATCTGTGAGTCTGGAAAGGGAATTTATTTTTATTATCGTTAATAGTGATAGTTTGCTGTCTTGATTCATGAAAGCATTGTCTCTTAAGTTGTAATGTATTTTTAAATTGCATATTTCTTTGATCACTTATTTCTGCAGTTATGCCCATCCCCCGTTCCCCCCCCCAACCTGTGGGACGTAAGGTACTTTTTCATTTATTGTACGATCAGTGTAGCAACATCCGTAGCTAAACTGCCCAGTGCTTGTTTTTGGGTGGCTTAACTGAAACTGTCTGGATTTGTGTTGATTCTAAGCCTAAGGCTGAATTATTAGGAGAGAGGCTTTTACTAAAATCCTTCAGTGTATTAGTGAATGAGATGAAGAAAAAACACTTTGTAAAAACAAATTATGGACTTTCTCATAAAAACAGTTTGGAGAAAACCGTTCACTGTCCTCTTTTGGAATGAGGACTTGAAATGAGATGTGACTTTATGTAGGCATGACCGAGGTAGGAGTCAAGAGTTTCCCTGATATGAGATGGATGTGAGGTTTTTTTAAACTTCATTAATGAAAGCTCATTAGATCCCAAAAACTAATTCACAAACTGAAAGCAAAAAAAAAAAAAGCTATAATTTCTGTAGTTGTCTTCTCTGAAGATGTTGTCAGCAGTGAATATACTTCATCTACTCTTAGCTCTTGGATGCAAGATAAACTTTTCCATAGTACCAGTAGAAAGGCTGAGGAGATATCAGCTGCAGAATGGAGAGAGTGTTCCTTGAAATTGCTCCTTTTAGCAGTTGTTGTCACTGTGATGGTGCTAGGTATTTGTGGGTAAGAATAGTTGACTCCTCTTTTGGGTGACTAATGAGGGGCTATCTTGGGATGCTAAGCTGTCACAGTTGCAATAGTGGTTATTTCAGTTCTGAACTTATGACAGTAACTGCTTAAAAAAATCAAAATTTTTAGTGGGCTTTCAAAACATGTCACTAAGATTTGATTGTGGTTTCAAGATATTGGGCAAATAATGACACTAACTAGCTTCACTGAAATATTCTATAGGTAGACTTTATAATATATGGCAAGTACTAAATGCAAAATACACTTGTCCTCAAATTTTGTTCATATAGAAGTTCTATATGAACAGCGGGGATGAGTCTAGGGTCAAGCAGTGCAGGAAAATAGGCTTTCTGGATCCAATTCTAGATGTTTGTCTCAAATTCTCTAGCAACTTGCCTGCTTGACCTCAGAGTTTCACGGACCTTCTCTGTTTAACTCCTACTCATTGATAGGAGTACTGAGTGAAAGCACGTAAGTACCTAAACTGACCCGAGGTGCAAAGGTGCTTAAGCCCTGAGATGCCTAGTTTTACCAGGGAAATTCTCAAGTTCTGAACAAAGGTTTGTGTTCCTGAGTTTACTAAGAAACACAACAGTTAAGAACCTGGGGGTGCTGGTCAACAGCAGGGCCAATGTGAGTCAGCAGTGTGCCCTTGCAACTAAGATGAAGATGTAAACACCGGTCTATAAGCAACTACAAGTGAAGACATCTGTTGGTTTTTTCCCCATTAAAACTTTAAATTATTTTATAGCCAGAAATTTCAGGATAGGACATCAGAAAGGTAAGAAGATATATCATCGTTGAAGCCTCATCATTAGACTACTTAGTATGGAGAATGCTGCCTTAAAATTCTGACATAATATCAAATATTGTTTCTTTGTTTTGCATTAAGCACTTATTTCCATTATTTTAAGTCTTGATTTCTAGTCCTGGGACCAGGTCTCTAGCCTGACCATTCTGTCTGATAAGCATTAAGCTCGTGATTCCCAGGAGAACCCCTGAAGCTACTGGGGAAACTTCAACACTTTAGATAAGCTATTTAGGATACAAACCTTGGCACCTTGTTTCCTGCTCACTCTCTGCATGCAGTGGCTGGCCAACTGGGGCTGTCCTATAGAAATGGGATCTATGCCTGGCACTCCACCTGGTCAATGTATTTGTTAGAAGTTCTGGACTGACTTGCACCAGTTTTTAAAGCAGTGTGACATCCATGTTAGGCCTTGGTGAGGAGGAGTGTGGTTTTGCCAATGAAGAATTCAATAACTTTGTATTTATTGAGCAGTTTGGCCCACTGTTGCCCCATTCACATCAATCTTAAGAGCACCAAGGTTTTGCAACTCAAAATACTAAAATGTTTTGGAAGGAATTGCCTTGCTGTGGCTTTGTCAATGTTGATTTAATTCCGAACTTGTATTCTTTAGAGTAATGCAGGCTGCATATCACTTTAAGTATTTACTTTCACCTAGCTCATTTCTACTTGTCCCTTCAATAGTGACACATTTTACAGTAACTTCACACAAGAGATGTGGTTTTAAACTGTCTTTTATTATCAAGGACATGGTAATCTAAATGTCGTCTTTGAACAGACTAATTGTAACATAAGTGTGCAAGTGATTATAAAGCCAGTTGTCAAGCCCCATGGCACACTGCTGATTGGGGGAGGGAGAATAAATTTTAAGTTATGTTTTGTGCTAGAACCATACTGTTTTAAGTTACAAATGTGTCTTGAATTTTGATATGTTTCAGTGGTTAATTCACCACTCTTTGTTGTTGTTGTTAGGAGCTGAAACTACCATTTACTTTTTTAAGCGGGCATATTCATGAACTTCGGATTCATGTGCCATGGACGAAATTGGGATCAGAACCAGTTGTCATCACTATCAACACAATGGAATGCATCTTGAAATTAAAGGATGGAGCTCAGGTGAGAAATGTGATGAATACTTTTCTATCATTGAGAGCTTGATGAAAATAATAGCTTCTACAGGTCACTTTCTTTAAACCCAACTGAAGAATCAGGCACGTGAAGTTGCGGTCCCTGTTATTTTCTAAGAGGCTAATACTGTTATTGTCATGATGGCTACTATCTTCTCTTATGCACATTTTTAATTCCTTATTAGCTGTGTTCTCGCTGATGTAAAAGCGTCTTAGTAGTGCTCTGCCAGAACTTTCCTATGACTAGATGAGGAATGGATTTAAGGAGCAATGTAGCATCCTGTGTGCTTCCAGCTTCTGCCTCCCAAGAGACAGTGCTAGTTGCTTGAGACAGCTGTGTGTGATACCACTGAGCATTCAGCATTTTTCAAAAGATGTGTTTGTTATTGAAGGAGTGCTTTAAAGATCCTGGAGTGTAATCCTCTTTTCCCTTTGGAAGTTATAGTACTTGCTTGAGTGTACTTGGAAGACTACTTACATATAAGGGTCTCAAAGGGCTTTTTGTTTAGTTGCTTGCAATAATTAATCCATTACACCATTTCACAGGCTCAGGAAAGATTTCTTTTTGACACAGTGAAGCCGAAATATGCAGTGACTCAGTCTTGTTATGAGTCTGACTTAGTTACCAAGAAGTCGTTGGGTATGTTAATGTTGAACTAAGCTTCTTTTGTCAGTGTGGTGCTTTATAGAGTCTTTGTGGTGGTGTGTGTGGTGGTTTTTTTTTTTTTAAGCCTTGTTCACATTTTAATTTCAACAGAGTCCTCCAGTTATATTAAGGATCATGCAAAAGAAAATTGCAATTTGTGCAAAGCTCTTAAGTGGTTGGTAGGGTGTTGATGAGCACATCAGTAATTAGATACAAGGCAGCAACAACACTGGAAAACACTTT
This sequence comes from Grus americana, assembly GCF_028858705.1. Classification (NCBI taxonomy): domain Eukaryota; kingdom Metazoa; phylum Chordata; class Aves; order Gruiformes; family Gruidae; genus Grus; species Grus americana. Next base: position 24,386,828 of record NC_072853.1, on the reverse strand, counting down.
TCCATTACATTTGATATTTCTTGTAACATTCTTTTACAGTTTCAGAGCTAAAAGGCTTTTGTTGCTGGAGTAGAATCTCTAGTCCTAGGTATGCCATCCACAGAGCATATGCTTGTGTTCTGTAGTTGCACTTCATCTGTGTGCATACATGCATGTGCACATAGACACATGTGTACACACCAACAGCCAAATGCTAAGTACCTTTCCAATGTTAAGGTAAGATTTCAAGGCCAGATGTTCCATGAGAAACGTGTTTTAGAAGCAGCAAATTACAACTAATTATAGAAGTTGCAGAAAAAAATATCTAGCCCATGACTTTGTGCAACCCAGAACTAATATTTGCTATTGGACCATGCAGATGGCTACTGCTGGAATGATCAGATTTCCTGCTTGCATGGTATTTGAAACTTAAATTTTGTGGTGCATACAGCAAAGGGTCAAGTGTCATGAATGTAAAGCACTCTCAAAACAAGTATTTGTTACAGATGTTTAAGATTCAGAGGCAAGAAAAGATTTTTGAAAATTGCAACTGACATTTGAACAAATTATTCAGTGGTATGTACACTCAGGAGGGTAAAATTTGGATCTGTGCCATAGAGGGATTATCTTTGACTAACAAGAATGTAAATGAAAGCACTTCTTTTATGCTGTTTTCTGAGGATATAGTTTAAAAAGTTGACAGCTTGAATTTTATTTCTTAAATTACTATTTGAAAGTGTTTTATAAATGTTTTGATAAATTCTTGTGTGCTAACTTCCAGTGTGACAGTGTACTTGGCTAAAACCAGTTGTCATAAAAATCTTTGTAATAAGTGAATAAAAAAAAAACTGAATGAAATGGAGTATTTCTGTGGAAAATTGTAGTCAAATGAACTTTCAGTGAATTTAGCTGCAACTGGAACTGTTCTGCGAAGAAATTCATACCAGCGAAGAGCATAATTAACAAGAAAGCTTAGTTTAGTTCCCAAAAATTTATTGGCTTGATCCTGCGTGTCCTTCCTCAGATGAAACCTCTAATGAGCACATGCATAACTTTACCTGCGGAAAAAACAGAATTTCTGACCTCAACTTAGTGTGATGTGTATTCCTTGGAAAGGGGCTATTTCAAAGAATGGTTTTTTTGAAGACGTATGGGAATTAATACATGGCATTGTTTGAAGCTATTGTCCAGTGGACCCTACAGTTTTCTGTGAGCAAAAAAACTTCCCTGTGTATGTTTTTTGAAGAGTGTCAGCCTCTTGTGAATGCTTTTGTAAATCTGTGCTTTACTCTGATGCTGCATCATTGTTAGTTCGTGTTACATTGGTTGTTTTTGTTAATGCTATTGCTGCATCTCCTCAGCTGAGATAAGTTTGGAGTAGACAGTAATGGCTCAACTTCTAGTTTTATGCTGATATTCTGCTTTTCCAAGCAGAAGTGTTGAATAAGCGGTAAGTTCACCCAGTGATATACAAAATCCACAGTGTAAAATTAGTGGTATTTTTAGTGAATTGTGTAGTCTGAGAATTTTGAAGGTCACTGCTCTTCCCCTTTATCCTGTACTTTTTTTCTTAGGTGAGATTACCACTTCTAAAAACAGACTGTTAAATAAATATGGCTACTTTATAAGAAAATGAAACTTAAGCGCATCAGGAACAGAACTTTGCAGTGATTAAAGTGGTGTTCTATTGAATATGCTTTGTATGTGCTGTTTTGCTTATGAATTTGGTTTAATGCCAGTAATTGCAGTAGAAATTGGGTGCGAGGCATTTTGCATTGCTTTTTGATGTCTGTCAGCTTAATGCAGCAATACCTGTTTTCTTGCTCCTGAATGTCATCTTCTGCAACACTGAGTTTTAATTAAAAGTATGACCATTTATAATGTTTTCAAAATCACGAAATATGTTGGTAAGTACAAGTTGAAATGTGTTCTTACACACTTGAATGTGATTCTGAAGTTCACTTGATTTGTATTTGTTATGGTAATTGACTCCCATGAAGATGTTCTTCATGAAGGTTATGTATTATTTTAGCAGGTGGTTAAAGTTCCAGTACTATATTCTTCTCATTACTTATCTCTATATATTAAATCTCAGGACTTTTATCTAGAATTGAGGTCCCCTTGCTAAACCTTTGTTAATGCTGTTTTTTACCCTAGAGTTTTTCTCCTTGTTTTTTTGTCCTGTTCTACCCTTCTTTACTCCTTTCTTTTCTATGCAAACTTTTTAATTTTTATTTTATTTTTAAAAGCTATTTGAAATTCTTTGCTCATTTCTTCCCCCCCCACCCCCCTTCCATGCTACAATACCTCTGTGCTCGAACCAGAGGCTCTAAATTCAGTCTGTGCAAATTGGGAAGGACAAGTCTGTGTTTGTTTTCTTCACCTTCCTGACATTATAACAAACCGCAAGGCTAATCTTCTTCATGTTCAACCTTGAATTCTGTGGCTTTTAGTCTTGGAACTGACACAAATGAGGAGATTCAAGGAGAAATGTGTTAGCTGTATTACTGCTTCACTTTTGAGTCCTTGCCTTTAATCAGGATACAGTGCATCAGGAACATGCTGATGCATATGAAGATGAAAACTCTCCCTACCAGAAGGATAACTAATTGTGGAATCAGGGCAGACTGTTAGATCCAAGCACTTACAGGGGCACAGGGAAGCCAAGTAGTTGTCTGCGTGCTGATCCAAACAATTAAGCACTGTTCCTTTTGAGACATTACAAAGGAGGTTTTGAAGGAATATAATAACTTTGTGGAAGCAGTGGAGAACAGCCCACAAGCATGAACGACAGAATAGCAGACACGTATTCTTATCTGACAATCAGTAGAGACTGTCATTGAAGAATGCTGAAAGCAGAAATTGATCTTGACTGGGAAATGATTGAGATGGTAGATAGGGCTTGCAGACGGGTTATGAAGGACTTTGAAAGTGAAGACAGAAGTCTTGTGTTTGAGGGTATAGTTATATAATGTGTTTGCTTAAGTGGTAAAGCTAGCTCCAGGTCCAAAGCAATGCTTTGCTATTTTGCCCTTCTCACCTGGGTTGAAATAGTTCAATTGTATGTGGTTGTATGAAGAAGCACTACTGTTTCTTCCATTTGAGTATATGGATATGCTGTTCAGTGATAGCAAAAATATGGTAAGAGTTGGAGGACTAACTAACAGTCTTTACTGGCCCACCTTTCTGCTTTTGTTTTGCTTGTGTAGAAGCTCAAGGTTTTAATTTTTCAAATATTTTTGTTTGGTACTTACTCATTTTCATAATGGTATCTTTAGTTCAGCAAATCTGATACTGAGTTTTAATGTTTGTATACAAGGTTTAAGGTGAAGACTATATTGAGAGCTGCCCTACAGGAAGCAAACTGTCATCAGCTGGTATTGAATCATAATCTCAGGTTAATGATGAATAGAAAATTCTATGCCCATTCATGCTGCTTTTTATTTGTATTTTAATAGCTGAATGTAACAAGGGAGTTTTATCTGTTTCTATATGTGTGTGCATACAAATAAGTATCTAGAATAATTTTGGTTGGAAAAGACCTTTAAGATGATCAAGTCCAACTGTTAACCTAACATGGCCAAGCCCACCACTAAACCATGTCCCCAAGCACCACATCTACATGGCTTTTAAATACCTCCAGGGATGGTGACTCCACCACTTCCCTGGGCAGCCTCTTCCAGTGCTTGACAACCCTTTCGGTAAAGACATTTTTCCTAATATCCAATCTAAACCTCCCCTGGCACAGCTTGAGGCCATTTCCTCTCGTCCTATCACTTGTTACTTGGGAGAAGAGACCAACCCCCACCTGGCTACAACCTCCTTTCAGGTAGTTGCAGAGAGGGGTAAGGTCTCCCCTCAGCCTCCTTTTCTCCAGGCTAAACAACCTCAGTTCCCTCAGCTGCTCTTCATAAGACTTGTGCTCTAGACCCTTTTTCTTATATATGCATCTCTAAGGGGGTGTGTGTATATATGTTAGTAGCAAGAACAGTTTTTTGTATTACTTTTTAATTAAAACAAATTCCTTTGTGGAAATCAGTCTTAAGTAGAGTTTAATGTGTTTCCAAAGGTGCAGGAAGGTTTGGTGGAGACTTTGGTTGGGTTTTATGCTATTTTCGGTCAAGAACTCCAGTTTGAAGAGTTTTTACATTTTCTACGAATTGTTTGATGTGAAAAGAAATGTTTTAGGTAGGAGATTCTCTTTCAGGGATATTATCTTTCTAGGGGAGAAATACCATATCTCACAAATCTCTTGCAAAAACATTGAGTAAACTTATTTTTTTCAGTAGAGGAAACAGAGTAAAGGCAGGCTGTAACAGCTGCTAGGAAAGACCTTGCAGCATTTGGTTCAGGTGCTTGTCTTTGTATTTCCAGTGGTTTTCAAGTGAGTGGCTAAAGAGGAGATACTGAACAGCTTTGCTTAAAGCTGGATTAGTATTCATACATTCTAGCTGGGCAAGCAAGAGTGACCATGTGATTTACCTGTTTGGGTTTTTTTCCCTACTAAGCACTTTCATATGAAAAGTCTTTAAAAGCAAAGTATCTGACTTTTTAAGTTGCAGTAATTCTGTTTGCAAAAGAAGAAATTGCCTTTGTTGTGACTTTGTTTGAAGATGCCTGTAGGCACATCTAATGCTCTGGCTGTAGAAGTCCTTCCACTGCCATTGTGTTGCCTCAGCCTGAGTAACTGGCTTGCTTACTTAAATGCCTGTTGCTATCTTAGTCATTTTAGACAGTTTTCATGTGAATTTGTCAGCATATTTTTTTTTTAAGCCCTTTTCAGTGCTAAGTCATGGTGATTTCAAATGTCTGAAACTGATTGCTGTGAAAGGTATGAGTGGCCCCACTGGATTCCTAATGTGCTTATGCCTGAGCCCTAGGAGAGCTTCCAATGTTCGCGTGCTGCCTACAGGCAAAGATAGAGGGGCAGTCCTGACCTAATCCTAGTGCTTCATCTGGGTCAGTGAGCCTTGCTGTGGGTGTTTCTGCTGAAGAACAAGACTTCAGATAGTAAGCACTCTTGCTTTCTGTTCCATGCGGTACAGGATGACATCTGTATTGGCAGTGCTGTACCTGGCCCCTGAGAACACCCATAGGGACAAGGCGTGATAAACTGTCCCAGTGTCTTGAAAAATGCACATGACTGTTTATGCGAGAAGGATCTGAGTAGGAGGACACTTTTCTGAGCAGCCAAATGGTGGATGACTTAGCAAGAGAGGGACTGTACGAGTACCCAGGGCAGCTGAACTTTCTGGTTTCTGTAACATCTTCCCAGTTTTTTATTATGACAGTACATGTGTGCATGAAAGGTGTAAACAAGATTGTTTTCTTTTCTTTCTGCCAGCTTGTCTTCTAAGCACTCTCTAACTGGCTGAAAATTACATGCTTATTGGAAAGATTTAAAACTTGATAGTTTCCTTTCTTGAAATAGTTAGTCCAGCAAATGTCAACATTATACATCTTTAAAAACAGAAGCCAAGTACACTGTGTCAGGCACGTTTACTATGATAGCAGATTCGGGGACAGAAAAGCAGGCAAATATATTTGGGGCTGTATTCTTACTAAGGAGCTTGGACTTTGAATGCAGCTCACTTCGAGGAATGTTGTCAAAATCAACCTGGTCGTTATTACAAAATGTATTGAGATTGTATAACACACTGATTTGTGTTCAAATGAATGCACTTTGTGAATTATAAGTGTAATGAAGAGAATGGAAGACAAGGGTATGGCTCTGTGTTGGTGTAAGTCTTGCAAGATAAAAAAGCTGCCAGGAGCTGTGTGTAGTTACAGTTTTCCTTTCAGTGCCTGTAGCAGCTGGAGCAATAGTAAGTAAATGATGCCTTCTCGCAGCTTGTCTGTTGTCTTCTGAATAAGCCCTTCTCTGTGTACCTCTTTGTGGTGTAGTTCAGATCAAGTTTGTGCTTTTGAAGAAATCTCCTGGTTGTCCAGACTTGCTATGCTTTGACCTCCATCGTGGGGTCATCTCAGAACTGATGAGCTGGATCTCTTTTGGATGAAATTAAAGGGGAAAATGTACTCTAGGAGTATGGTAATGTTCTCCAGCCACTAACTGAAATTGATAACAGTTGTCTTGTGTGAGTTGTTAATAGAATCAATACTCTGATCACCAGCCAGGTATGGCCTTAGGAGCATAGTGAATCCCACTAGACCAGTTGAGTTTTTTTTCCTGGAAATTGTTCTGGCTGTCCAGGTTCAGAAAGTCTGTCTAACTCATGTTTAATGCCTACTTCTCCGCTTTTCATAGTTAGCATGTTTGTGACAGTAGTCATCTCATGAAATGTCTAATAATGGACATGGCGCAAGCACCACTTTTTTTATTTTCCTCTCTCCTCCTTTATAAAAGCACATGCCTCTGGTGTTTTCTGAGACTGCAGTAAATTTGTATGTTCCTCTTATCCAAGTGTTCAGGAAAAAGTTTACGTGGTAAGAAAGCAGAATCTAAGCTTCCAGAATGATAGATTTTTATCACTCTGTTCATTCATATAATGGTTTAAGTACCAAACATTCTGCAAACAGTCTGGAATTACACTCTCAGAATGTAATCTCTCTTAAATGAGAAGAAAAATGAAAACTGTCTGTGGTAGTCAAGCAGGTTCCATATTACAGGCAAATACCGGTGCTTAATATCTACGTATTTGGCATGGACAGGAGACAGCAAATTAATACTCATATCTTACTTCCAGCAGTGTCTTGAACTCTGTATAAACAGCAGAACATTGTGGTATGAGATTATTTGTCAAGAAGACTTCCAAGTGAAATGAAAGAATTTTAGGCATATGAGGATGTAGAGATTAACAGGGAAGGTAATGGACCCTGGCACAACTAAGTAGTGCAGCTGCGCTTCAGATTGTCATCATGAATTTTCTTTCTCAGGCATGAACAAGTGCAGTCCTTATGTCCTTCATACTAACAAACCTCAAGGTATGATCACATTACTGTGTGTAGACATCTCATAGTGTTGCTGCTATTTATTTTGTGCTCCTCTGTACTGTGGGAACCTAATTCAGTACAGGTAGAGAGCAAGATGTTTCTGCTTTTCACGTTTTAGAAGTCTAGCTCTAAAATTCCTCTTGTCTTGTTCCTTCTGTCCCCTGAGCTACCTCTTTCTAAACTGATTGTTTGCTTCAGTTTGCAAAAAATGATTGAAAGACAGTCTTCATAATACAGTACTGGTAATTGTAAAGCTAATTTGATATGTACATCTTATCTTATAGCTGCTGTACTGGTGGAGGGCCACTGCTTGAAAACAACTTTCTTCCAGAAGTAATAATGCCTGTCAAATGTTGGGGTTTTGTTGAGGTTCAAGGCCTCAGGCTCACTAGTTGGCTCACCGTGCTTTGTGGTACTTTCTATCTTTTAGTGTACTCATACAATTGATTTCTCTTAGGCATATGGACTAGGCTTCTTGTGATGTATTCTAAATTGCTTTTTTGCTTTTCTAAAATTTAAGTATTTACAATTAAAGATTTTTTTTTAATACTGTTTGGCTATATTGGCTTAGACTGGCTCATTGTCTTTTTAAGATGTCTGTTGTGTGTTGGGAAACATGGCCTTGCCAAAGACGAAATAATGCTTTTTAAGTTTTAAACAACTCGTTGTCCTCCAAAAAAACCAGTTTAATTGTTCTTTAAATTCAAGAAGGACAGAAATATATTTACTTATGTACAAACATGGGTTATATACATTGATGTTTTAATTCTTTCTACGTATAAGTGCACATGAACTTCATTTTAACTCCCAAAACAATGTCCCAGGTTTGGAGGCTGAGTTTTTTCCAAATGTTTGTGTGGTGCTAGCTCTGTGCTTCATTTAATGTATGACCTTTCTATAGGCTGTTAACAGTCTCTGCAGCTGCAGGGTTGCTTAGCTTAGTGCAAGGAACACATTTGGAGCATGCCCTTTTAAGTTAGTTGGTCTTGTGCAGAAAGAACATCAGTCGGTAGCAAGAGGAAAGGATATTGCAGGTAGGACTAGTACGTGGAGGAAGGCTAGGGCAGCCAAATGGAGAAATAGGTGGGAAGAGATTAAAGCCACATGGTAGATGTGAAGGGGAGAGGTGGTTTTTGGGGTAATGGGTAGCGGTCCTTTAGGCTTTCATAACTTCACAGGTAATTCTAAATATGCTGTTTAATGAGATGAGGGTAGGACACTTACATCAAATTTCATTTGTTTCCCTTGGAACACCTAACTAGCTGAGAAATAGCTCATTTCTTTTGGTGGAAACCTGTCAGGATGCCACATTTTGGAAAGATATAGTCCTAATTCTGTACACATTGGAGTAGTTTTCCACATGTATGAATCTTTTAGGGAATCCTGCGCAGTGCTGAATTTCTTGAATCTGTCATAATATTTCAGTCTTTCAGTAGTTTAATATATTATCATGTTCTATGCTTTGAAAATTCTTTTTTTCTTCAGAGCAGATTAGTAGAACACAGTTATTTCATGGGTTTGTTCTAAATAGATGTGTATATGGGGCTTGCTGTTTTCTGGATCAATTTATATTTCAGCAGAAATCGGTGCTTTATGCGACATGTGTTTCTGATTTGTACTTTTTTTAAAGCCTTTGGCTTTTGGGCAGACACTTTTAAATTAATCTTTTTCACTTTCCTCCCTTCATTTTTGTTTATTCCCTTATTTATTCTTACCCTTTTTTAAAAAAAAATTCTTAGTGTGCCTTTTTTTAAACACTAAAAATGTGGGCGCTGACTTCCTAATTAGCTTCCTTCTTTCTACTGAGAGCTCCAGTTTAGCTATAACTGTCCTTAGATAACTTGGCTATAGAAGTTGATTCTTCTACTCTTTGTAACCTCTTCACCTTTCCATGCTAGGTCCCTTCCTCTGTCAGTTTTTCCCAAGTTCTGTAAAATGTGATTTTGACAAAGTAATGAAATAATATCTTAGTAGTTCTTCTCAGGCTTGTGAGTATTTTGCCATGATTCTTGTCATCTTTCCTTCAGTTTACTTGGCTGATGCAGCTCACTTAGTGCCTTCCATCTTGCTTCCGGCTCTAGCCTGCTTCTTCCCATGTGCTGGCATTTGGCTTAATGTGAGGTGAATTGGACAACTTGCTAATCTCAGAGAAAACAGAACCAGCCCCCAAAAGATGGTGAGGTTGCTTGATTTCTTTGTTCTGGGTTAGTGCATTGAATCAGCTTGCTGGGTGATCAAGTGATGGCCAAAGATGACGTACAGAGAAGACACCACATGTAGGAAAGGCTCAGCTCTGCTTAGCTCTATTGGCTAAATCTGTCCTTGACTGATCAGTCTCATCCCACTACAAAGTATATTGAGTGGTTATCAGCTGACCTACTGGACTGACCTTTCCAAATGATAGCCAATGCTTTTTTTTTTCCTCCCAAGAGTAATTTTCTGGAATTAGAGAATATTCAAGATCTAGTGTCTCTCTAATGCAATGGCATGTCAATGCACTTTGCAATTTCAGCTCAACATAGAGAGTGAAGAAGCAGACCGGGTCCATCTTCAAAACTGAGTTGGTTGAGAAATAACATGGTGAGAATTGAGAATCTCAAAATTTAGTGTTAAATCAACAAATGTTCATGTAATTTTGATCAGTACTATAATTGTTGATGGAAAAATAATTATTTTCATTTGCTGAAAATTGAAGTGCTGTGAGCCTGTTGCACAGGGGCTACCATTTCTGAAAACAAGAGCTAGATATCAATGTGAGCCTTTCCTTGGAACTGGACTGTATTAGGAGTAGAGACTTGTTTGTGTAGAAGCTGCAAACCATGCAGGGAGTATGTCCTGGCTGAAGCGTTTAACCATTTCCAAGTTGTAGAAACTCACGTGTTGTTGAGAATATTTTATTGTTATCCTATTTGATAGGATAGCACAAACACAGGCACAAGGAACACTCATTTTACCTCATTTGTCTCCCTGTCTCTCCCTCGTTTCTCTTATTTTTGCTTCCATAACATTCTCTAAAATTGATTCTAGTATTTGACTGTAATTTGCCACTGGCAAGTTATGTTCTAGTTTAAAAAAAAAAAAAAATTAGAAATCAAATTATGTATGCCAACAGCCAGTAAAACTGCTTGACCCCCAAATATGCACATTTCTCTTTAGTCACGCACATGAAAACTTACAAACCTATGCCAAATGCCAGTGTTAACAAAATCTGTACTATTTATTTTAACCAGAAGCAGGTGCTTCTCTTTTCTGCATGGGTAATCATGTTTCTGTGTTCATCTCTGTCCTGCAGCACAATTTTACTTTACTGAGCTGCCTCTTACACACTTCTTCGACATATTGTCCATATATATCCCACTTTTGTTGTTGTTTCCACTTTGCCTGTGAAATAATTCAAAAGTAGACAGTTCAGTAGTGTTGTCCATGTGGACAGGAAGATTTTTTTGTCTCAGAGGAAGCTGATGTTGCTTCTTTTACTCATTTAAAACTGTAGTTCCATATTTCCTGCTTTGTTGCTTTAGATTCCCTTGTGTGGGGGATTGTGATGTTATTTAACAAGTGAGGACGCAGCAGACCTACATATCTGTTGTGCTGCATTGGTGTAGAAAGCTGGTTCTTTATACATATGTTTGTGTGTGTCTCTGTCTATGCATATTAAAGACAGCTTCCCATCTGACTGTTTTTCATTTCATTATTGCTTGATGATAAGGAGGAACAGTTGGGACAGGAAATATAAATAGCACATAATACATAGGTAAATGCTTGCTTTACAAAGTCATAATGTCACTGTTGTTCCACATTTTGGTAAGGCAGCGATAGCAGTGAAGAGCTGTTTTCTGACTGTTTGGTGGGTAGGCACTGTCATGTATGCCTAGCTAAATGGTAGTCAATGTGTATTTAATGTCTTTCCTTCCTTCCCTCAAACAAACCAAACCAATTTTTTTCTTCTGGAGTTCTTTCATGGACCATCTTCGCATGTTCTGTAATTGCTAGAAAATTGCAAACCTCAGACTGAGTATTTACACTACATAGTACAGCTATATTCTAGAAAGTTTGCGTGAAGACTGTGCATGTTATGGTGGTTTATTTCTAGATCAAATCAGCTGAATTTGTTTTGTGGAGAGAGGAGAAGATGATATGCAAGTGACTTCTAGGCTGCAAAACGAACTTGGAAATGAACTCTTGGCAAAGCACTGGTTAGAAGGCACATTGTTGAAATGTAAATAATAGTTTTGTTCTGTACCAGCTAGGATAGCTAGTATCCAGTACTATATTTTTCTTTTTTTTTTTTTTTGAAGTAGCTGTGCTGCTAGGGAGTTGAAGGGATTACATGTCGCAGAACAACATCTTAGTAAGGAAATGGATGGCATAGTAAGTAAAATATTAGAGCTACTGCAGTGATGATCACTGTAAATGGTGTTTTAGAACTTCGGAGTATGTTGTGGGTTTCAAAGTTGTGGTGGGTTTGAATATGAACACACTAGAATTAACTTCTAGTGTAGCTTAATGTGGTATGTTTCTAAAAAAAAAAAAAAAAACCAAAAAAACCCCAACAAACCCCAAAAAATCAACAAAAAAGACCACAACCCAAAAAACCACACCAAGCAAAAAACAAAGTCAACAGGTTAGTAGGTAGAAAAAACTTTTAACATGGAAAATAAGGGGGTGATTGGTGACAGCCAACCTGGCTTCACTAAGGGCAAATCGTGCCTGACAAGTTTAGTGGCCTTCTACGACAGGGTTACAGCATTGGTGGATAAGGGAATAGTGACTGATGTTGTTTACCTGGACTTGCATAAAGCATTTGACGCTGTCCCACATGACATCCTTGTCTCTAAATTGGAGTGACATGGATGTGACGGACCATTCGGTGGATAAGGAATTGGCTGGATGATCATACTCAAAGAATTGTGGTCAATGGCTCGATGTCCAAGTGGAGATCAGTGATGAGTGGTGTTCCTCAGGGGTCTGTATTGGGACCAGTGCTGTTTAACATTTTTGTTGGTGACATGGACAGTGGGATCTAGCACACCCTCAGCAAGTTTGCCGATGACACCAAGCTGTGTGGTGTGGGTGACATGCTGGAGGGAAGGGATGCTATCCACAGGGACCTTGACAGGCTGGAGAGGTGGGCCCGTGCAAACCGTGTGAAGTTTGGCAAGGCCAAGTGCAAGGTCCTGCACGTGGGTCGGCACAATCCCAAGCACAACTGTAGGCTGGGTGGAGAATGGATTGAGAATAGCCCTGAGGAGAAGGACTTGGGGGTGTTGGTGGATGAGAAGCTCAACATGAGCTGGCAGCCCAGAAAGCCAACTGTGTCCTGGGCTGCATCAAAACAAGTGTGACCAGTAGGTTGAGGGAGGTGATTCTCCCCCTCTACTCTGGTCTCATGAGACCTTACCTGGAGTACTGCATCCAGCTCTGGGGTCCCCAGCACAGGAAAGACATGGAGCTGTTGGAGCGAGTCCAGAGGAGGGCCATGAAGATGACCGGAGGGCTGGAGCACCTCTCCTCTGAGGACAGGCTGAGAGAGTTGGGCTTGTTCAGCCTGGAGAAGAGAAGGCTCCAGGGAGACCTTAGAGCAGCCTTCCAGTACCTGAAGGGGCCTACAGGAAAGCTGGAGAGGGACTGTTTACAAGGGCATGTGGTGATAGGACAAGGGGTAACGGCCTTAAGATGAAGGAGGGGAGATTTGGATTAGATGTTAGAAAGAAATTCTTTATTGTGAGTGTAGTGAGACACTGGCACAGGCTGCCCATGGAAGCTGTGGTGCCCCCTCCCTGGAGGTGTTAAGGCCAGGTTGGATGGGGCTTTGGGCAACCTGGTCTAGTGGAGGGTGTCCCCCTGCCATGGAATTGGATGATCTTTGAGGTCCCTTCCAACCAAACCCATTCTGTGAGCTCGGGAGTTGCTTCAGAGTGACTGTTCTGAATAAAGTGACGTGTGCTTCTGAGCTTATTAACCTCTCTGTGATACTGCCTGTCACCTACAGATGTGTACAAGTATATCACATCAAAATTAGAAGGGAAAAATAGCACAACATCTTGCCAGAAACTTTTGCATTAATATATAATGATTTTGGAAATGTGTAAGTATCCTGAATGTCAGCACTTAAAAACATAATACAAATGCTGTATACAACAGTTCATCTATTTGAGGAACTGCGCTGCGGGATAGTCCTGGGCAAGGTAACTAACCGCATCAGTCCCTGCCAGCAGACCTGTTCCTCCCTGCCACAGTCCCTTTCCTTCCTTATGGTGTGGACTAAGGCATTCAGAGGGCAGAAGCTTGTACGTCACTGATGAATCTGAATTACAGATTTAAGGCCAAGTTACTTTTGCTGTTACA